>NC_137056.1:6780753-6920753 GCF_032717465.1 Coenobita brevimanus | reverse complement strand
ACCGTCCATACTGAATGCTTGCCAAGACTGTCTTATTTACGCCTGATGTAGTGGTGTTAGAAGGGATGTTTTTGTGACAGTTCAGTGAGTTGTGAAAGGTTAGTAAAATTCTCTCTCTCTCTCTCCAAATCAAACTCTCCCCTGCCCTAACCTTGGACTGAATTCTCTTGTTTTAGGTCAGCATAGCACTTCTCATTCCACTTGACCACCTCTACCTGTACTACCGATAATTCAAGTAATGTATATAAAGTAATTGTGCAGAGTGGAATAGTGTGGTTTGTGAGGGGGAAATACGCTGTCGATTACCTCATAAGCGGGCAGTGTAGCGGTCGGGGTAAACCGCCTAGTAATCACTGCGACCTGATTGCATTAACTCGCTTGCAGACCATTATTCACGCCAGTTAAAGATAGATGTGGCTGAATGTAGTTGTTTTTCTTAATTTCTTATCGTTTTTCTTTCGTTCTGTCCAGCCTGCCAAGTTGCCTACAACCATTCAGTACGATGACGACTTCTAGTTTATTCTTGCTGCCTCCAGACGATTTTATTCATCTAGGAAAGATTTCTCATACCAGGGAGACTGATGAAGGGTAGATTGGAGTACCTAATACTTTAAATTAACAAGTCTCTCCGTATCAAAATAGAACTGACTGAGGATAGCAAAGATAAGGCATTATAGTCAGCAGCTCAAATGTTTCACTATAATCATGGCGTGTAATTTCCGTGCACGTCTTAGCGATTTTTTTTTTTTTTTCATAGTACACTTTAAGTATTTTTGTAGGCTACTTATAGCTTTGTAATACTGACTCAGGTTATATAAATACAGTACAGTATTAATGTGATATATACACAAATAAACTGGTGAGGAAATGTTGCCAGATAGCCTCCTTGACAGATGAGACGACCCCATGTCTCACGTATTTAGTCTTGCCACAGCTAGACGATTTTATTCAGCTCAAGAAATGCCTCTGGTAGTTTAGGGATTACAAAGTCTCCATTAATCTGTTTACTACTAGAATGTCTTTTCTTTAAATCTGGACTATATTATGAAGGAAGAGGTTGATAAGTATTGATTTTTTTTCTCATTTCGTCTTTCTACCGCCAGACGATTTTATTCAGCTCAAGAAATTTATCTGGCAGTTTAGAGATTAGAAAGTCTTCATTAGCCTCTTTACTACTAGAATGTCTTGTCTTTAAATATGGACTACATTATTAAGGCAGAGGTTAACAAGTATTGATTTTAAATGGAAGAAATTACACCCACACTGAAGTTGTTTACTGTAAAGATGGACCACTTTCGGCCCGACTTGGACCCGCTTTCCGTAGTGAGTGGATGATTACAAACAATATGCTCACTGTTACAAGATCGTAAGTCCCAGTGCTATTATTTGGGGGAAGTGGTCTATTGTTTTTCTCTAAGTACAGCAAGAAGGATGTGACCATAAGAGTGTGTGAGCATGCATAGGCTTGCTTGTGTGCCTGCGTGTGTGCGCGCGCCTGTGTGCATTTTTTTTTTCTATGATGGAGGGTTAGCCGCATGCTTTGTTGTTCTTGTCATATTTTAATGAGTGTAAAGGTCTGATCACAGGTTAAGCTGCCTGTTGCACTATGAGCCAACCGACACACTTTACTTTTCTGTGTTTTACTTAATTCATTCGTATTTAAAACCTCTCGAGTTGTTTTTCTTGCTGCTGCGATACACCCTCTCAAAAATTTTTCGGCACCCCTTGCTCTGATACTCTTCGCAACGATCACTGTTACAGACGGTTTGAATACGTGGTGTGGTTGGTACCCTCTCCCATTGGATATCATCATTAGCAGACGAATTAACACACACCAGCAACACAGGGCCAGGGATACCAAACACGTACCGTAATGTAGAAGTTGATTCAGAATGCCTCGTATGGTGTGGCATAATGTATCGTGCCGTAAGGGTGCCGATTTTTTTTTTTTTTTTTAGCCTGTACATCACTGAGATGGTGGAAAATTGAGTTAAAATTAGAGTGTTTGTAATCAAGTTGAGGAGAAACTTACCTTGTAAAAGCTTAAATGGCGGTGTACCTAGTTATAGAGAAAAGTCGTGACGATTTCGCTTCGGAGAACGTTGAGGACACGAAGAGACTGCGAGAGAAAATAAAATTCGATTGTTTTGTGTCAAAGGTCTTGGAGATTACGACAGTGTTTACTTTTCCATATTTCCGAAGACGCGTATCAATACAAAAACCACTTATCAATACGAAAACCACTTATCAATACAAAAACCACTTCTCAATACAAAGACCACTTATCAGTACAAAGACCACTTATCAATACAAAGACCACTTACCGGTATCCCAGTACAAAAACCACTTATCAATACAAAACCCACTTATACAAAAACCACTTATCAATACAAAAGCCACTTAATACAAAAACCACTTAATAAAAAAAACATCAATACAAAAACCACTTAATAAAAAAACACATCAATACAAAAACCACGTAATAAAAAAAACATCAATACAAAAACCACTTAATACAAAAACCACATCAGTACAAAAACCACATCAATACAAAAACCACACATCAATACAAAAACCACATATCAATACAAAAACTTAGATGGGTACTCTAGTAGAATTTCGTACCTTCGCCGCGCCGTGCAGAGCTGGTACTTAGTTAACATTGTCTCTTATGACTTCCTCCCCGCTTAATTAAATCGTATGGTGTTAGCTGGAAAGGAGTACTAGAGTTGTTCCGACCGTGGGAGGGCTAAAGTTATTTCTGCATCCTCATCCTAGTTCATCAAAGTGTAACCAGGTCATCCTTGTATCAGTAGAAGCATCCACGGTATCATAATCCCCCCCCCCCTTTTTTTTTTCTCTCGGTGGACGTTCAGACAGACACTGGGATGAAAGGGATGAAACCATGACCCCCGTCGACCTTCTGTGACGGATAATAATGGGAGAAAGAAAATCAATCCTCTTCATAGTCAGGAGGACAATAAACCACCGGGAGAACTATTTATAAAGAAATCTGATCAGTTGCTGAGATGTAGGCCTGTATTTAGGTGCTGGAGAGACGCCTTCATGTGGTGGCACCGATATACCCAGGACGATGAACAGTTGGTCATACAAACGTCCGTCAGCTCTCTCCTTTTCCCCCCCGAAAGAATGATGCTGAACTGCAGGAGAGGGCCGCTTCAGCCTGCAGTCCACTGGGTTCACATTTCAGATGAACGTGGGGCCACAAGAATAACAGACTCATATTCTCACTGGCTTTCTAGCACTTATTTACAATTTATTTCTGACCATATCACGTAAATAATCCCAGCGTAATAAATTTTCTCTTGGTATTAACCCTTTCACTACGAGAACTCATTTCTTTCTGGTATTTTCTGGCTTTATTCTTGCTCTTTTGAGATTTTTTTTAATTTTTTAAGTGGTGTTAGGTACAGTTTTTTTAAACCCATTCCTAACTTGAAAAAAATTATACTGAGGTGCCAATATAAGATAGGATGTCATCGGATTGAAGGGGATAAAATAAATACATAACATATAAGTAAGTAAGGTGTATGCAGAATGAATTGCTAAGGAAGAGGTGATAGACAGCCTCTCAAGCCGACGACATTACCTACCCTTGAGCCTCCAAAATAGTGAATATGATGTTTCTACACACACACACACACACACACACACACACACACACACACACACACACACACACACACCATGATGAGTGAAGGTAAAGGATAAACCATTTCATACACAACTCTAAGCTCAAGAATATTTCCCCAGGCTTCGTTGTCAAATATTGGGTAGCCGCATGAGTGACGGGCAAAGTATTACCAAGCCAACTTACGCACATCTTAAGGCCGAATTCTGAGTAGTTTGGCGGATTTCTTAGCACCTTTTCCATGGCGATCTATTTCGAAGTTCATTATCCTCTTATGTCATTGATGAAAACTGTCAGTATTAAAACGATAAAATTAGCGTAAAAATAACGTTAATGTGTAATAGGCAGAATAAATCGCTAAGGAAGAGGTGCAACTAAATTCATGCCTCCTAGAATACGGCCGTCCAGCTCAAGAAACTTTATAAATACTACTTGACCTTGACACGTGGATGACCGCGTTGAGGCTATTGTTCCGGCCACCTGACGTCTTTTTTTTTTTTTCTTTTCTTACCTGTCCTTTTGGTCTTACCTGTAGTTTGAGTTTCGTACCTTCTTACTTAATGTCCTTTGTGTTTTAAGGTTGAAGTCTCGTTGTCGTAATTTGATGATGATTGTGTGGTGTGTGGTGGTGATGATGATGATGATGATGATGATGATGAGGATGATGATGATGATGAGGAGGAGGAGGAGGATTATGACTCATTTTTTATTGTTTTTCCGTTTTGTCTTCGCCTTCACTTTCCCTTCCTCGTCACCTTCCTCGCTTCTGTGTTGCTCGTATCTCATCCTTTTTTTCCCCTTTCCTTTTACCTCCTCTCTCCCCATCTCGCATCATCTGCTCCCTCTTTCCGCATGCATTCTTCTTTGCTCCTCTTTCTCTTCTGTCTTTTCTTTTTCATCCTCCTCCTCCATCTCATCTTTCCTTCATTCTCGTATCGTCCCAGCTTCTGTTGTCTCCTGTCCTCACTTTTATTTTCTTTGCTTTCCCTTCTCTTTTATATCTTTTTTCCCTCTTCCTTTCTGTCTTTGTTGTCTTTGTCTTCCTGTCTTCCTTCCTCTCCTTGAATTAACTTCTTTTCTCATCTCGTCCAGCAAACTGTGTTCACTGTATTTCGTATAAATCATAAATACTGTATTATATATCTCCTGTCAATATTCCTTCCCTATTCTCCTATGTTATTTTTATTTATTGTGTGTGTGTATGTGTGTGTGTGTGTGTGTGCGTGCGTGCGTGCGTGCGTGCGTGCGTGCGTGCGTGCGTGTGTTCGTGTGTAAATTTACCTGTCCTTCTCTTATCGCTGTTAGTCTACTCTCCTCACTCTGTCCACTCTCTCACTTTCACACCCCTCCCCACTCTCCCCTCCTTACTCTCCCCTCCCCACTCTGCTCTCCCCACTCTCCCCTCCCCCTTTTCTCTATGGCTGACACGTAGGCGGGGGGGGAGGGGGCGGGCCATGGTCTCCCTGGAAACGCCTATACCCACTGACTCCACCCTATATAGCCTGGGGAAGTAGATTAGTGTGTGTGTGTGTGTGTGAGAAAGAGAGAGAGAGAGAGAGAGAGAGAGAGGAGGGTTAGGCTTTTTTTTTTTTCCTGTTTTCTTTGTTTTTTTTTCTGTTCGTCATGTTTATTCGTGGGGGTTAAGGTTTAAGCCTTTTATGTTCTCTTCGCTGTTTTTTTAGTTGTTCATTTTTTCCTTTCCTAATTCTTTGTTCCCCCTCCCCCTTTTTTTTCGTATTTCCTCCTACGGAACCATAATAAAGGGAGGTAGGTTTGTTCTGCTCTTGAGTTTTTTTTTTTTTTTTTTCGTACTTTAGTTAGTCATTTTATTCCGTATTTTGTGTTATATACCTTTTTCTTTTTTGTCTTGTTTGCTTCCAATGTTTTCGTTTTCCTTTTTTCTCGCCTTTTTTTTTTATTTCTTATCGGTTGTCATTTTCTGTTCTTCCTCTTTGTTCTTCCTCTCGTCTTGGTTTACTCATTCAGCTGTTCTCAAGGTTTTAATTCACCTGGGGGCAGACATTAAAGAAAGTGCTGTAGTGTGTTCCTTCATGCGTTCTTACATGTTCACGCCCTGGCACTGTATCCTGAGTGACATTCGGTCTTACACTCACAACACAGCCACTCCAACACACACACACACACACACACACACACACACACACACACACACACACACACACACACACACACACACACACACACCTAAACCCGTGGGCGAAGCAGTGGGTGGGGCGGGACATTTCTCCAGTGATAGTGGGGTTTATTTGCCCTACGGATTTATTTCTCCGAAGGATCCATAAAACTGCTTGAAAATTAATAGTACACCTTTCATTCATTCATTCATTGCCAGACGCCATGTATCCCAAACGGGGTGGCCAAGGGCTTAGAGTTAATTGTTTTACAGGGAGGGGCACTAATCCTCCACCAACCCCACTTGACACGTAGAGAGAACGTTATGCCAACAGCATCTGGTGTTCCCAGGCGGTCACCCATCCAGGTACTAACCAGACCCACACCTGCTTGCCCATATTAAAGGTATTCAAGCCGGCCGCTGAAATACATACATACATACACTTCCATCCATTCATCAATACATTATACTCGTACATACATGCATGGTTCATTTGTCTTTCTGTATAGTTTAAAATTTTGAGTTGACCATTGCCATGTCACCAGCTGTTCGAAAAAAGTAAATATATAATGCTTCTTGAAATGTGTAATATTAACAATGCGGATTTATTAACGTCACTAATTAACCTTTACTGCTTAATCTCTTAGTTGTGATCAATAATTAACCACAGTTCCATGATCTAAAATTCAAGCTTACTGTTTTACTCTGGTATCGTAAACTCACTGTCATTGAAATTGTCAATGAAAAAACTGAATCTGTTCTTCACTAAAGATTTAATCGCTGTAACTATGAAAGCAGAACTGGATGCGCGTAAGTCATTTTTTTTCGCACAACAGATAAGAAATTGCCAGAGATGGAGTGAGAGGAAGAGTTGGACAGGTCTAGATTGAAGGTTGAAATGAGTGTAATTGCCAAGCTTGGGTGGAACGCGCTGCCAAATAGGTCAGAGTGGGGAAAGCTGGGACTGCTAATGAACTGTCACAGGCTGATGGGTACTGTGACTGTCATGATTGTGACGAAGGCAGCTGTGATGACGAAGATGAATATTATGATGAGTATAATGATAATGACGAGTACTGTGATGAGTATTATGATGATGACGATGAGCAGTTTGATGATGACGAATATTATGATGATGACGGGTATTATGATAATGACGATGAGTAATATGATGATGACGATGTGTAATATGATGATCACGATGAGTATTATGATGATGACAACGATGACGACGATAACAATAGTGATAAGCGATGATAAGCGATTCTGACGACGACGACGATGACTAAGTTGCAAGAATAGCAAGACAGCGACCTAAAAGCGTCAACACTAAGATGACACCCAAAGTAAGGCCACAGGAGACGACTTACATTATCCCTTAAATCCCTAAAAATACACACTTAGGGCAAACAGATATATACCATTCCCCGTCAGACACATTCATAAACCTTCTCCAGCTGAAGTTGTGTATAAGATTCATAGGTTTAACGTTTTATTTTCATTAAAGCAGCTACCACGCACTTCACAGCCAAACCATCGTGAATATTTATTTGCAAAAGTGTACGCTAGAGCAGCCTTCATTTGACTGAATTGAGCGAGAAACCAAATGATACTCAGTAACTCAGGAAACAATTTACTACATAATTTGCCGACGGATGCCTGATGGTCTTGTAGATTAAGGCAGTCCCTTAAATGTTTCACTGAATGCTGCTCAGGGACGTGCAACTGATCACCCTTATCAAAAAATTCTAAGCTGTGTAGTCTAGCCCCGAGTTTAATTGATGCTAAAATATGCTTAATACCACAGAATAGTAACGCGCGATACAGAAAATAAATCGCTGAGAATAGGTGCTCCAAAGATTGAAGCTAATTATCACTCAGAAAGCAGGTGATAATCCTCTGAGGTCAGTCCAGGTCAGAGGTTAACGGGACAGATAATGAAGCGTGACTACTTGACAGGTGAAGGGATTGTGGACAGGCGTTAATGAGGTGGGGTTAGGTGTGGAACAGATGTGAGAAAGCAGGTGTCATGAGGTGGAGGACGGTGTGTGAGGGGAGAGGAGTCTGTGTGTGTGTGTGTGTGTGTGTGTGTGTGTGTGTGTGTGTGTGTGCTTGTGTGTGCTGTTTGTTTTGTTTTGTTTTGTGTTGTGTTCTCTCGATTTTTCTGTGTGTGTGTGTGTGTGTGTGTGTGTGTGTGTGTGTGTGTGTGTGTGTGTGTGTGTGTGTGTGTGCGCGCGTGCTTGTGTGTGCTGTTTGTTTTGTTTTGTGTTGTGTTCTCTCGATTTTTCTTTGTGTGTGTGTGTGTGTGTGTGTGTGTGTGTGTGTGTGTTTTATGGATGTGTGTGTTGTTGCGTTCTGTTGTGTTGATTGATTCATCAGGACAGGTGGAAGAAATGTCGGTAGGTAAAACCCAGGAGAGAGTTTGAGTCCTTTATTGTTTTTAAGTTTCGGACGATGACGTTTATGTACAAAGCTGAAAAATAAATCCCACTAACTTTTCCATCCTTTATGCTTTACGTACGAAGTTACTTTCAGCGAGGAGACTTACTTTAACTTTCATAATCGCGTCCTCCAGTATTTTACTCCAACCAGCGCCATTTTTACTCCTCCAATCTTGCTTTCCTGTCCTTAGCTTCTACTACCGTAAAGGATAAAATCATAGTATTCTCTCTAACAAACAGCCTCGCAAGGACCAGTTTGTCTTGCTGTTTGTCTTTGAATGTGTCACAGAAGCCTAATTATTTGCAGTATAATATTTTCCACTAGCTGAATTTTCATATTAATTTCCACATTGTAAAGTCGAGCTCCTTGTAAATAGGCCAGACGAATTTAGTTTATCAGGAGATAGTGAGGCTGGAGACGTACGAGGTGACCAAAGTACAGGTAAGACTCCCACCTGTAACACACCGTAGGGGTTGTGACGTCAGCGTGGATATTTAAGGCATTGCGTGAACTGGTCTGCTGAATGCTTGTGAAACGACCTGATGAGAGAGCTTGTGCATTTTTGACAGCGATGTATTTTGAGCTTTACACTTAATACTTAAGTCACTACTACTACTACTACTACTACTTGTTACTACTACAACTACTACTACTGCTTGTTACTACTACTACTACTACTACTACTTGTTACTACTACTACTGCTTCTTGTTACTACTACTGCCACTACTACTGCTGCTGGTGGTAGTAGTAGTAGTAGTAGTAGTAGTAGTAGTGGTGGTGGTGGTGGTGTGGTGGTGGTGGTGTCAGCAGCAACAGCAGAGGTTGTTGCTGTTGTTGTTACTATTGTTGTTGTTATCGTTGTTGTCGGTGTCCTTGATGTTGTTGATTTGTTGTCATTGTCGTTGTCGTTGTTATTGATATCACGACAGACCACCAACTTAGCTGATCTGCGTGTGAAATCGACGTGATGTGTGTGTTCATGCCCCTGTGTACCCGTGCGATGATGTGCGCTTGTGTGTACGTGTGTATGTGCGCCCGTGTAAGGAAGTGAGCTTGTGTGTACGTGTGTTCTTGCGAGTGTAATCTGAATTCGGACGTCAACACGAGATGTGAGTATAAATTTGTGAATAAATGTTTATGTATGTATGTATGTGTATGTAAGAGACACGTGTGTGGTAGTGCTCTCTCTCTCTCTCTCTCTCTCTCTCTCTCTCTCTCTCTCTCTCTCTCTCACACACACACACACACACACACACACACACACACACACACACACACACACACACACACACACACACACACACACACACACACACCATCCCTTATCCCCTCCCTCCCCTCATCCATACCTGACCCCCCCTCCCCTCATCCATACCTGACCCCCCTCCCTTCCCCTACTAATCCTCTTACTACCTCTTAACACCACGATCATCATGAAGCCACTCATTTCAGGTCAGCGTGTGCCCACAAATAAGAGTGACCTAACCTTTTAACGTGAGGAGGCTTACCACGTCTCTAGCCGCCTCAGGTCACAGGTCACGGGGTCAGGTGGCGCTAATGACCTGGTTAATTACTTTGGATCATCGACTTCAACTCCTGACACAGCTTAGCTCAGTTGGTTAATTCTCGTACTTTCAGACGGATTTATTTGGATTCGGGGAGGCTTAAATTTACGCCTTCACTACAGCAGCTGAAAAATCCTTGAGTAGCCTGGTGGTATTAAGATTGAAATATACAAAGTCATCGGGTTGAAAAGATTAAGCTTCATCATTAACCTCAGGGAATGAAGTGCGAGTCTTTGGCAAAGTTCTTGGTTTTTATGTAAATTTCTTCCCAGACGCCTAATCCTCCGTTCATCCTGAGTGGCAGAGTCTGTAGTACCTGAACGTCACATGATCTTGATAAAACTGTGCCCGCGAAGGTGTAGGCATCCCGAAATTGGACTGGCGATTTTAAGACACCCGTGAAGATAGGAGATGCATAAGACTATTTCCCGCTATACGTAACGCGGTCAGTAATGAGGAAGAAATGCAATGCTTCTCACTTTCATAATGTTTACCAATAATGAATAAAGGAAATCATGAGTGGAGGGCACCTGTAATCTGGTGAATGGAAGTTTATTTATTTTTCATTCCTCTTTTCAGGTGTTAAAAAAATGGTAAACTGTTTGTGGTTTACTTTCTTCATCGTCATATCGGGTTTATGAATGTCTTGTGTGTAGATGTCTCAAGGCAGTCCTGAGTTCAACGCCTGAGAAGTATACCTTGAGATTTTAGTACCCGCATTGTGTGTGTTATCTGAGGTTATCTGACATCATCCACATCCTGGGAGGCATATTAAGTTCTTCGCTGGTCCTGGGTGAAGAATTCTTGGGTAAAAAGATACTTAGCAAGAGATGGATCAGTGTCAACCTTTTACGTTATTGTGGTGGTTGCATGTTTTTCATTTATTTAGTTATTAGTTAGTTATCATTTGAAGCCAGTTTAGAACATTAGTAGACGCCTGGGTTCGCATTCTTGTCAGTAAAGGAAGCTTCCCAACACATCATCATTAGCGATTTGGATATTCCTAGTTAACATAATTTTGTACGAGATTTATGCAGAGTATGGCGATATTGGAATGGAGAGTAATATGTAATAAACAAAATAAATCGCTTGGGAAATTGTGTTGGGTAGCTTCTGAACCGACGCGAAGACGGGCCGTGGTCTGTTAGCCGATGGGTGTTGGGTCAGTCCCTGGGGTGTATCTTGAGATGCCCGTATCACTACTCTTTTCACTCCCTCCTGCCAAGCCAAGATACCATCCCTCACGCACTCCCTATCTAAGTTAAGCCTCAAGTGCCGGTAAGTGTCTCTGAGCTGAACTGTGTTGTTCGTCGTTTGTCAGGATAGAGAAGTAAAGAAAACACTGCCAAATTGTTAATCGTTGTAGTTCCTCTCCGTAGCTTAGTAAAATAGTTTGATGCAAACGGAAATAAAAATAAAGCAGTTAATTTGTAGCTAGAATGAAAGCAAGTTTTTTTTTTTTTTCTAAGGCAACCAGATTGAACAAATTCCTCATAACGACGAAATCCAGCGGTCTATATGAATCGTACTTCTAGTCTCACAAATAGAAATAGTAAGTGTCCTGGCCTTAGTAATAGAAGGCAAGAGTGGAAAATAATAATGATGATGATGAAAATGACGATGATGATGGTAATGATGACGATGATGGTGACGATTACGACGACGATGATGGCTGATCAATGACGACAATGACGTTGATCAACACACTTCCCCATAGCGAACTCTCCATCCACAGTCGGGTACTAAAAAACTCTCCCTCACCCTGGCCCTACTAAGGTCGACGCCCCAGCACACACAAAGAAACTCTCCTTATCTCTCCTTATCTCACCTCCACCCCTGACACCACCCAGCTTTGATCTTATCGTGCTCAGAGAATTCCACGGATTGATTTAATTAGAGTTCAGTGGGATAAGTTAGATTCAGATTTGTTAATAGTGTTTTGAGTTGCCCATTTACTGGTTTAATCTTTTATTTTGTGGGGAAAAAGGACTGGATGGTGATGATAGTGGTGATTGTGATGATGATGATAATGATGACATAATTTGAGGATGATGATAGTGCTGATATTCAGAATTATGGTTTCGCATAATCAGTTTAGTGGAGTAGCTTCGAATCCGATTACTCTTCTCTTTATTACATTTTCCTTTGTATGGTTCTGATTAGTTGGTTTGGAAAGACCTTATTTTGATCTCAGTTTTCTCTACATTATTTGAATTATTTTTTATTTTATTTTAATGACCTTTCTGCTTTAGATTATATTGCTTAGGAGAACTTTTTCCTTGTGTAGTCAAATTACTTTTATAATTAGATTTTAGAATTACTTTTGGAATTACCTTATAGAATTACCTTGCCGTTTTGCTTCAGATTATATTGCATAGGGTAACTTCTTCCTTGTGTAGTCTTATTACTTTAGAATTACCTTGTCCTAATTTAGAAAAACGATTGCCTATTAGAATTATCTGATTAGGAGTCTAAGTAATTCTTTTCAGGAATACTTTTTCTTTATTTTCATTGCGATTATTTACAATTACATTTTCTAATTAAAACCTGATTGCTATTTTTGATTTTTTATATTAGTTTCATATTTTTCTGGATTGGAATCTGATATTTTTACTTGAAATTAGCTGCCCTTTCCAGATTTTGATGACATTTAACTTTAGAAAACATATTTGGGTCCAGATTTTTTCATGAAATTAAGTAACCATTTTCCGATTTAGGTGTTAAAATATATAACCTTTGGAAGATTTGATAAGCCAGTTACTTTATTTGGAAGTACATTTTTCTGATTAGGTTCCTGATATCCATGCTGAGAATTATCTTTTCCCATTTCAGGTCATGATGAGTCTTGAGAAATCTCTTTTTTATTTATCTTATCTTTATTTATCTACTTTCTTTTCTTAGTATTACCTTTTCTGTAATCGATACTACGATGACTGTTTAGAATTACCTTTTCTGTAAATAATCTGAGTACATTTTATAGGATTACCATTTCCTGATAAACATTCCCATTAGAGGCGGCTAGTTATGGATGACTTGGATGTAATTGGTGTTAGTAGATCAATTTTAGGATTTTCAGACAAGTGTATTTCGGTAATAAATGTATAGAGAGGCAGTCGTGGCGGATGTGGCCGTGTTTATGACTTAATTGCACGGAGTCAACGTTGCAAGTATAGATCTATCACACACACCCACACACACACACACACACACACACACACACACACACACACACACACACACAATTATAACTAAATAATTAAAAGCTACATGCAAAAAAACATCAATAATTCCTGCATACATTAATACAGGTGTGCATGGCTCCAGTCAGGTGAGGTGCAAGCAAATTAACCTCTGGCATATTGCAAGGCAGGACCTGGTTTGGCGACGTGTAAATCCCTTTGACGCTCTTGTTCATTAATAATATTTCATTTTTGCACCTTCCTCGATGTTATGCACCTGTAGATATCTCGCAGGTGTCAGTGTGTCGTGTTTTCAGTTTGTAGTCTGTGTGGTATGTCCCTGAGATATGTTCAGTAGTACCATTATATTTATGTAGGCCTGTTTATTTACTTATTTGTTTATTTATTTATTTACTGCGTTCACATGCTATAATTGACCTAAAGGATCTTACAGGTCTCGTGGGGTGTTTACGATTTACATATTAATCTTCACTGTGAAAGGTGTTCCCAAAGCTGAGCAATTAATCATGTGGCGGTGGCAGGAATAAAATATAAACGAGGTGTTAAAAGGTTTAATTAGTATATCATAAATAAGTTGTAGCGTTTTTCACCAATAGTCCGATGACATTTTTAGATATTATTCTATCTTCAGACGATTTTATTCACCTATGGATAAACTTTTCAAAATGATGGAGTTATATACAGACTTTAACTTTACCAAGAGGCTTTTCCTACAGTGAAGACATTTATATAGTAACCGCGAAAATGCCTTACAGAAGCCACCTTACCGACGGGGTTGATCACATCAATACGTCTCCCTGAAGCTGAGTAAAATTGTCAAGAGGTGGAAGGAATAAAATATGGCGTCATCGTTGAGGGGGTTGAGCTGTGAATCATCAGAGAAAATTTAGTTGTATTTTAAACCTGAACGACGGCTGAATCTAGAATATTTTACCCTGGCTGGCGGCTTGAGCATTTTCCACTGATTAACCCAGACAGACGATCGTAGCTTTTATCTGAAGGACTTTGAACCCATATTAGTGCCAAATCCGGGAACTTATGATTCATTTCCTTGTCTCGGGTGTACGCTGGGAATAGTACTGACTCGTGTGGTTTTATTTTGAGGTGTGGCCGTGGATGGTGTGTTACGGTTGTGGTGTTATTGTGGCTGGGATGTGATGTGGGTGGAATGAGGTGGTGTTGCCGTGTTTTCAGTGGTGTGATGTGGTGCGGTTGTGGTGCGGATAGAGCGAGATGGTGGTGGTGTTGCTGTGGTTGGGAACTGGTGTGTTTGTGTTATAAATTTGTTGCCGTGTGTTTACGCACGCGGTATTGACTGCAGCTTATATTTAATGTGTTGTGGTTGTGATTGTTGTGATGTGGTGTGGTTGGTTGTGGTGTGGTTTGGTTGTGGTGTTATTGTTTTGGTGTGGTGATTGTGGTTGTAGTCAGATATGGTTGTGAGGGTGGAACAACGTGGTGCGTCGTTTGGTCACCTCAGTCCAGGCACACGTGGTCAGGCAGCTTTAAGTCGCTGGTAGGTGAGGCAGGGGAAGGCAGGAAGAGGCAGGGGAGGGAAAGCAGGCAGGGGAGAGAAAGCAGGCAGGGGAGAGAAAGCAATAAGACAGGGGAGGGCAGAGAAGGAAGGCAGGAAGAGGCAAGGGAAGACAAAGAAGGGTAGACAGAGGCAGGGGAAGGAAGAGAAGGGCAGGCAGAGATAGAGGAAGTTAGACAAGACGTCAGGGAAAAGCAAGTAGAGATAGGGGGATGATAGAGAAGGAGAAGGTAAAAAAAAAAAAAAACGAAGAATAAAAGTACTGGAGGAAGGTAAGAGGAAGACGGGAAGGAAGAGTGACAGAGGACGAAAAGCGGAGAGAGAGAGAGAGAGAGAGACTGAAAAAAAAAATGGGAACGGACAGAAAGATTTAGTCCAGATTAGGGGCTGGATAAGTTAAGGCCCTTATATCAGGTGAAGACATGGTATCAGATGAGGTTGTAATATCAGGTGAGAATATGGTATCAGATGAGGACTAGTGGCCGGGTGTGGGTATCAGGGACTTGACTTTTCTGTTGACTTCCTCTGACCTCTGATACGAGGGCAAATATTCCTGGTGAATCTTAACTAAATTTGATGATAAACCCTTCACTGCAGTTAAATATTGTAATAAATGTTTTGTCCATTCATATTAAGTACTGCAACAACAACAACAGCAGCAGCAGCAACTAACGACAATAACTAACGATGACAAGAAATAGAACAGCTATTAGTGAAAGCAAACAGTCATTCGTCTGCTTCGCTCAAGTAAGTTTTTAAATATATACTCTTGAAAATCGGCCTTGTGTTGACCTGGAGTGACCCCTTTAATCCCGGTCAGTCTCCAGTTCACCACGCGCACCCCTTATCACTAGGAAAGCTGACACCATGAATAAACACAGCGAGATAATGGGTGTGTGGGTTCAGGAGGCTCCCGCATCACTTCTTTACGATTGTTTGTATTTTTGACGCATGAAATTTGGTGAACTTAAAACCGACGTCACAATAGGCAGAAAACGGCTGACATGATAGCCGTTTTTCTAAGCCTAATGACAGCAACAAACCTCCTGACCAACAGCCAGGGGGTTTGTTTCTACGATGAGTACTCAGATGAGATAAATATTAGTGTTACATTTTCATTGTATTAATATATTCCATTCTAGCACAAGAGAAGTATAATTGAAAACGTCTCGAAAAAAAATGACTAACTTAATTCCTGTTTTTGCCCAGTGTGAATCCACCTTTAGTTATAAGGTAGGAGTAAGTCTCATAGGTTACCAGGCAAATGAATCCTTCCGTCAGACTAAACCTAACCATCATCAGAGCTGAAAAGGGATAGGGGTTGTCAGGGTAGGAAAAAACGCACTATTGTGTTTTTATAGTTATGAGGCATATAAAATTCTGTGGGCTCTTTGTTAGGTTTATGAGGCTCGTTTTTCTTACTAGTTTGTTTCTGTATACATAAACACATTTAGCGCGATGACGTACTTTATTTTCGTTACCTCCCCACGATTTATTTCAGCTCGAGGGATCTTACTGAAAACATTAAACGATCTTCCTCCAGCCCATTCACTACGATGATTCTTGTGTTCTTGCTACCACTGAGTGATTTTTTCTTCAGCAATACCTCTGCCTCACCCTGCCTGTGCCACATCCTACCTTCGCCTCACCCTGCCTCTGCCTCACCCTACATTCTCATCATCCTGCCTCTGCCTCATCCTTCATCTGCCTCACCCTAGCTCTGCCTCACCCTTCCTCTGTCTCACCCCGCCTCTGCCTCACCCTGCCTCTGCCATACCCTGCATCTGCCTCACTGCCCATCACGCTACGTCTTCCTCACTGCGTCCTTCATCCCACCTACACGTACTGCCTCACCTTACCTCTTCCACACCGTACATTTTCGTCACCCTGCCATACCCTCACCCTACCCTGCCTTACCTTCACCCTACCCTCCTACCGTGCCCTACCTTCACCCTACCCTCCTACCCTGCCCTACCCTGCCCTCCTACCCTGCCCTCCTGCCCTGCCCTACCCTCACCCTACTCTCAACCTACTCTATCCTACTCAACCCTGCTCTACCCAACTTCCAGTCCTCACCCAATACTTACCCTACCTGCCCCTGAGTCACTATCCTATCCTTCGGCTGCCCTGCCCTGCCCTGCCCTGCCCTGCCCTGCCGTCCAACAAAGCCTTCCTGCCTTTCCATCCTTGTTTTTGTCACCGTTGCTTGGCTACATTAGTTATAGACTACCCCTAAAACAGCCTCGAGTGGACCAGTAGATATATTATTTGCTTTCCTTTGTACTTCTTTGCACTCTGCTTTGCCCTCGCCCTATCCCACCTTACCTTGGCTGTACTCAAGCCTCATTCCATTCCACCGTCTAATTCCCTCTATCTCACCCTGCCTATGCCTCGCCCAACCTCTGCCTTACCCTCCTCCTCCAACCACTGCCTCACCTTACTGTGTCTCACCTACCGCACCCTACCAGTGCCTCATGCTACCAGTGCTCCACCCTAATATGTCATCATTTCTCTCATCCTGTTTTCATCAACCTGCCTCACCCTACCCTTCATTCTGCCTGCCTCACCCTACCCTTCACTCTGCCTGCCTCACCCTACCCTTCACCCTGCCTGCCTCACCCTACTCTTCACCCTGCCTGCCTCACCCTACTCTTCACCCTGCCTGCCTCCTCCTACCAGCTCCCGTAATACAGTACCATTCCATCCAATATATTCTTGTTTCTCTCATCCAATGTTTCATCTACCTGCCTCACCCTACCCTTACTCCTGCCTCACCCATCACCCTACCTGCCTCGCCCTTCACCCTACCTGTCTCGCCCTTCACCCTACCTGTCTCGCCCTTCACCCTACCTGTCTCACCCTCATCCTCGCCAGCCATCTGTCAAAGGGTGTCAGGTTACATAGCCCCTATCTCCATGTCCACCCTACCACCGACACTGCTACTTACACCCTTATCTCTCTCTCTCTCTCTCTCTCTCTCTCTCTCTCTCTCTCTCTCTCTCTCTCTCAGTACTGGCAATAGTGATGGTGATGGTGTGGTAAGTGTATGGTGCTGTTGCTGCTGATGGTGGTGGTGATAGTCCTGTAGGTGTCTAACGGCGTTCATACTGGTGTTGTGATGGTGATAATGGTGATGTTATGATGGTGATATGGTGACGGCCATATAAGTAAGCAGTAGTGGTGGTGATAGTTGTGATGGTGGTGGTGGTTGTGGTGGTGGTGGTGGTGTGGATCGTGATACCCCAAGGCCACTGGAAGCATGATTCTCTCTCTCTCTCTCTCTCTCTCTCTCTCTCTCTCTCTCTCTCTCTCTCTCTCTCTCTCTCTCTCTCTCTAACAGAAAGTTATGGTAAGGAAGGGATGGGAAGGAGGGAGGGAGGAAAGGGAATAGGGATAAGATGAGGGAATTACGGAAGGAAGGGAGGGAGGGAGGAAAGGTGGAGAGGGATGGGCATGAGAGAAGGAATGTAGGAATGGAGGAGGGTGGGAGGAAGGAAGGAAAAAATTAAGGGCGGGACGAATGAATGAAGGGAGGGGAGGAGGAAGGAAAGAAGTTTGGGAAGGAGAAATGAATAAATAAATGGTAGAGTGGAATGAACGAACGACGAAAGAAGCGTAAGGAGATGAAAATCAAATGGAAAGTGGTGAGGAAAAGGAAAAATGGAGTAAGAAATGAAGGAGAGATGTAAGAATGAAGGAAGACAGGAAGGAAAGAAGGAAGGAAGACGATAAATAAGGGTAGAGTTGAAGAGGAAGGGGGAAAGCTGAATGGAGAGGAGAGGGTGGAGGGAGGGAAGATGATAAAGGGAGAAAAATAAAGGAAGATGAGAAAAGGCTGGAGGAAAGGAGGGAGAAAAGAAAAGGATGACGGGAGGAAGGAAAAAGGGAGGAGAGGAGGGGGAAGAAAGAAAGAGGAAAAGGAGTAGAAAGAAGGAAAATAAAGAAAGAATGCATAGAGGAAAGCAAAGAAGAGAAAAGGGAAGAAGAGTTCAAAGAAATTTGTAAAAGGAAGACCAAATGTTAAATAGAAGTAAAAAAGGGAGGGAAAACTTGAAAGAAAATGGTGGAGAGGGGTTGGGTTGGTGAGAAATGAATGAATGAAGAAAGGAAAGAAGGGAAAGGTGAGAGACTATTGGTAAGACTGAGCACGGCAGAGGGAAGGAGGAAGATGTATGGATGAAAGTGTAGATTATGACACCTGAGGAATGAGACGAAGGGTTAAGGAATGTACAGAGGAAAGGGGAAAGGAAGAAAGGAAGGGATGGAAGGTAAGGAAGGGTTGAAAGGAAAGGGTGGAGGGTTTGAGATGGCCGGAGAGGGAGGAAGGAACGAAGGAGGGAAGGAAGGTAGGAGGTGAAGGGGAGAAAGAGATTATTCGGAAGAGATTAATGAAAAGTAAGAGGTTAGAATAATAAGGAAGAAGAGTTAGAAGAAAATAAGGACTTGAGGGAGAGGGAAGTTGGAAAGAAGATGAAGAAAGTAAGTAATGACCGAAGGAAGAGAGGGTGAGAGGGTTAAAAGGATATGATAAAGGAAGAAAAGTAGAGAATGAGATAAGTAAGGAAAGAGAGGAGAGGAAAATGGGGGAGAGGAAAGTTGGAAAGAAGGGAAGAAAGTAGGTAATGACCGAAGAGAGGGAGAGAAAGGGTTAAAAGGAAACGATGAAGGGAGGAAAGTAGGGAATGAAAGAAAATATGGAGAGAGGAAAGGGAAGGGAGGGAGGGTTGAAAGGAAAGAACGAAGGGAGGGAGGGTTGAAAGGAAAGGACGAAGGTAGGAAAGTATGGATGGTAAGAAGGAAGTAGAGAGAGGGGAACGGGAAGGGAGGGAGGGTTGAAAGGAAAAGGTGGATGTTTTACGAGATGGTCAGAAGGGGTGTGGGCCAGGGTCCTCAACACAGGCCATCCTTAGTACAAGTCAAGATACGTTTCAAAACAGCATATTTTTTCCCCTTATAGTTAGCCTCGAGGAGCATGCTTCAGAATAACACAACTTGGCTCAGGGTCGGTACGTGCGGATTATTATTTTTTATTTATTTTTATTTATATTAATTTTTTTTTTGCCATACGTGTGATACTGTGATGTTTGGAAATAGCACAACATTCCCATTATTAGTTTCAAAATGCAAGTTCTTTATGTTAGTGGTGCTGACAGTTTCAAAATAATATAACTTTTCCCGCAACTGGTAGTCAGGTATGGGTTTCAAGATGCCACTTCTTCCTTACAATTAATACTGACGGCTAATTAATTACTTTTCTTACTATTGGTATTGTAAATTGGGGACAATTGGCAAATCAGATTAAAATGGATATGACCTTTTCTCAGCTGGTACTATTAGGTATATTTCTGTACACGAACTTTTTCCTCAGTACCGTACGTTGGGGAAAACAGGAAAGTCGAACAAAATAGTAAAATAGGCGTGAAATGGCGAGAAAAAGAATAAAAAAACGTCCACGGGCTGAAGGGATGTGAATATTCCAGATGGCTATAAGCATGATCCACCTATATTTTTCTCGCGGTCATAAGGACAAGAGAGAAGGGACGCTGTGTGTGTGTGTGTGTGTGTGTGTGTGTGTGCTCATTCACATACGCACTCGTTCACACACACACACACACACACACACACACACACACACACTTATTATTCCCTGCCTCGGGTCGATGTGTACACTGTACAAGTATATCTGACATTTTAGCTTCTCACCTATACCGTCATTTTTCACCCCATCCTTCTGTCTACCCACATTTTCTCTTCCTCCTCTTATCGTCTATCTCCTTCACTCCCATTTCACTGTCTTATCTGTCCCGGTTATCATGTTCTCTTCCTCGTTTCCCTTCTGGTTTTTTTTTCCCCCTTTTCTCCTTCCCCTTTGCATGTTTCCGTATTCTTTCCTCTTTGCCGTTACGACCTTTATTCTCTCTCTCTCTCTCTCTCTCTCTCTCTCTCTCTCTCTCAGAATGCAGCAAGAGTCAGTCATATTAAGGACGGTCATCATAACAGGGTTCCGAAGGTCTGTATGGTCTGTGTAACTCTTCCTCCCGGCTTCAGACTCGCTCGGCAGGGGTCATTCAGTCCTACCTCCCTCCCTCCTTATCCTCGCTCCTCCACGTGCCTCCTCCCTCCCTCCCCTTCCTCCACGCGCTCTGCTCTCTCTCTCTCTCTCTCTCTCTCTCTCTCTCTTCCTTTCCCCGTCATTCCCCCGTCACTTCTCCTCCCCCCCTCTCCCTTCCTCCCGTTCCCCTCATTTCTAGTATCCACTCCCTCCCTCTTACCCAATGCCTTCCCTCCCTCTCCCCTCCCTTTCCCTCTTCCCGTTCCCTCTCCCATCACCCCTACCCGATGCCCTTCCATTCTCCCCTGCCTTGCTCCCTCCATACCTCCCCTCTCCCTAACTTCCTCCCCCTCCCCGGCTCCCCTAACATCCTTTCTCTCTGTCCTTTCTCTTCCCTCCCCCCTCCCTCCGTCCCCGCATCCTCCCCTTCCCTCCTCTCCTTTCACTCCACCAACTCTTTCTTGTTCTTTGTTCTGTAATCTTCCTTGTTCATTTTGTTCCCATCCACAGTTATTTATATAACTTAAACGTCGTCTTCTGTATCATAATTTTGCTACCGACAGACGATTTTATTAAGTTTGGAAAGACTTCTAAGAGGCTCTCAGTCGATTTTGTTTCGCATGAGAGGCTTCTAAGAGGCTCTCGTAGGCTGAAGGAATCTAGCAACAGCGTATTTAAATCAAGATACACGCAAACCGAAGAGGGCTGGAATTAACAAAGTAACTTACCCTAAGGTCTGTATGGTCGGGCTATAGATAGATAGAACTTACCCTACCTGTAGTTGGGAAAACAGGCTGGCTAATAATAATAATAATAATAATAATAATGACGCGATAAATTTCTCTCGCAGCAAAGATCGTTTAAACAGGAAAAACCAGACGGGAAAGCAAGTCTCCTTCACTTACCCTCCCCAGAAAGTCTTTGGACGGGATAAAACGTATTATTCAGTATGGCCATCGCATTGGAAGACAACACTCCTTCATTTGTCCTTATTGCAGTCTTGGGTAGGACAGGACTGATCGTTTATATCTGTAGGAAGAACCAGACGATGATGATGATGGTGCTGCTGCTGCTGCTGCTGCTATTGATGATGATGATGATGATGATGCATTCTTGCTCAGCGGTAGTCATCATCCCAGCCTATTTGTCCCACTTAATGAAGATTAGGTGAGAGAGAGAGAGAGAGAGAGAGCGCAGAACTGTCGAATGCCTGCCCAGTTAAATATATACGGCAGTTAAATAAAAATTAATACCTTAGTAATAAAAGGCAACCGATCGTAAATTTGTTCATGAAGAAACGCTATAACCCTTCAGTATGAGGTCGTTCTTAAGTTGAATAAACATCGTCTGACGCAGGCATGAACAGAATGTAATAAACGATATCGAGCTAAAGGCGTTATTGAATTTTTTGTAACTCCATCACTACCATCAAACTTCACTCCGATGAGGTCTTATTTTTCTACTTTCATACGAATATACTGTAGTCACCTTATAAATTTCTCGTAATGGGCAAATAAAAGGCCATATCTAACGCCTTCAGTTCGAAAAATCACTCCAGCTGTAAGTCTTAAGGTTGCTTGAATAAAACACGTCCTCAGGTTGAAAGGGTTAAAACATAATTGCAAGCCTCCAAACTGTCATTAGGAGCGGAAATACCTTTGGCAGATCATAAGTTCTGATTCAAGCATAGGCTGGCTATTTTCGCACACGCTTAGCAACATACTGAAGTAAGTCTGTTTTCGCTGTCACTTTATAAATTTCTCGTTGTTCAGAACAGCTAACGGTATATACGTAGAGCCATTCGTCAGCTATCTAGTTTGGTTGCAGGCAAAAAACAGCTAGTCTCAACCACGCACACACACAAACACACGCACACAGACACACGTTCAAACACACACGTTCAAACACACACACACACACACACACATTCACACACGCACGCACAAACACCGAGGCTCCTCGTCTGGTGGTGTTATTGTCGTTATTGTCTATTTTAGAGACCATATTTATTATTACTCGAGCCAATTTCGACTTCGTCTTCCCTTTATGGGCGATATTTCATTGCTAGAAATGTGCTGGAAAACAAACTAAATTGAGCGGATGTTGTTTAAAAAAATGACGTTGGTTTCTGTAATATGGTACCACCGCCAACTCTTGTTCTTGTTCTTGATTGCGGTAGGGGTGGGAGGAGCCGCAGGGAGGGAGGAGCTGGAGGGAAAGGAGATACACCGAGAGGGAGGATGGGGGGAGTGAGGGGTGAAGGGGGGGAAGAGAGATGTTGGGTGAGGGAGATCTTTAGCTGTGGCTGTATATTTGTAGTTTCGAGAATGATTTACAGTTTTTTCGCCCGTGTATGGTTGCCTTTACCTGACTAAGGCCTTTGGTGTTATGCATTAGGGAAAGGATAGTGCAACTACCTCAGGAAGGTCAAATATAGCTAGATAAACACTAATTTTTCGTTTCTCGGGGTTTCTACGCACCTACGGACTACCAACCTTGCCGTTGTATTTATTTAGGTAAACGATACGCGCCGCTTTTTCTGGGTAATAATACACTTTATATATACCTCTCTTCTTAGGCACTTTTCATATGCCTGTAGGGTAAAGTAGGGAGATGATGATCGTTGGTTCAGGGGTGGCTGCGGTAAGGTTGGTAAGACTGATCACGCCACAACACTGCCAGCGTGGAGTCGGGGTCTACCTAGAGCTCAAATTGATACGTTGTTTTATTAGCGTTTCTCTGCAACCTAGATGTTCATTAATGCCTAGTCAATTTTTCTCCTACTTTTGGTATTAGTGTATCATACAAGCAGGGTTCAGATAGCAAGGTACCTGGTAACATTAGTGACAACCCTGCATTAAGTGATTGGCACGAGAAAGGCTTTACATCAGTAATGGATAGTATTAACTGACAGTCGTTGTCATGTACTTGTATTAACTTGGCATGCATAGCTAAATGTTATGGGAGCAAGTAAACTTCATGGAACACATAAACAGAAAAGAAGCTGATGCAATGTCAATCTCGGAGGTTCTAATGTTGGCGACTGTGTACGTGTGGCGACGCCATGGTGCTGCCTCGAGTGGCCTTAATTCACCGTAATATTATTCTTTTTCGTTGCCAAGCCATGTGCTACCACCTTATTATACATGTCCACTTACTTTATTACCTTAATGAGGATCACGTGTCGGAAATGCTCTGTTATTGCAGGAATTGGCTAAAATCAGTAATGTTTGTATAGGCACTTGGCGATATGTGACACAGCAGCGGATGATACATGCTACCTCACCTTCATCCTATTATTCAGTATTTGCCCTAAGAAGTTTGTCTACCGTGTTCACCCTACTTTACCTACTGTATAGCAGATTAAATGTCTACTAAGCTGTAGAGTATAGACGATCAATGCAGGATTTAATGGAAAGAGACAAATTTGTTGGGCTCGGTGGCGGTATTTGGCATTTCAACCACCTGTATATAAAGTCGCGACGCCGGTGTCTCCGCGCAGTTCGCCAACAGAGAGAGAAAGAGATGGATAGATAGGAGTGTACGAGCGCCAACGGGATCTTTTCCTACCTTTCTAGCTTCCCCAGGCTGGTAGTACATCAAGCACGTGTACATCTGGCGTGTGTACACCGTGATAAAGTGCAAAAAGTAAAGGCGGTTTGGAGGGTCTAGTCAAGCAGCAGTGCTAACTCAAGAATCTGTGATTTTTCCCTTTACTTCCCACTGATTGTGATAATTTAATCTTCGCTCATTGATAACCTACAAACCGTCAAGATGGTGCAAGGTGAGTGTTTTAATATTTTGTACGTTAAATTTCGTAAGTAGGTGCTGTGCAAGTAGAATTTAAGTAGGCGTGTGAAAGTAGCAGTTTGTGTATGTTCCGTATGTTAAATTTTATTTCCATGTCTTTAAGTATTACCACCTACTTCTTTCGTTTTATTACTGCAGTTAATATCAACCGATAAATAAAGCAAATGGGATTGTGTTAGGATTGTTTTTGCAAATTTAAAGAGCAGAGGTGAAGGGATGCGGGTTAACAAAGAAATTGGCATCATTGATTGTGGATGCTTTTGCAGAATTTGACTTATGTAAGTAATATAGAACTACACCTTTCCAGTATGAAGCATTGAAAATGTAAAATAATTCATTAAGGATTAGGAGGTACAATAACTGTGCTATAACGGTGACAAGAGGTGGCAACATTGCTTCGGCAGGCCTTGCTATTTAAATGTATTCCTAAATTACCGTTAATTTTGCGTTGCCTTCAAAATACTGGTGTTGCTGGGGGTTTAAATATTAACGTTGCCTTCAAAATACTGATGTTGCTGGGGGTTTAAATTTTACTATTGCATTGTCTGAAAATAAACCATACTAGAGCGATTGAAGTTTGTGGCATTAACAACGTATTAGGATGTTATAGTATGTGGGTATAATATTTGGGTATAGGCCTACCAGATAAATTTCGATAACTTCTAATGTGTAGTATAGTAAGGATTTCAGGTTGGTCAGAGCATTATTTATTAAATTCAGGTAGGGAAATAGCATTTTATTAATTCAGAACTTTTCTCAATACAGTAGTGTAATTCTGTATTTAGAACTCGTACGAATTAATGCAAAAGTAAAGCAAGTATTGCAAGAGTTCAGGTGTCAGCTTTGCAAGGCCATTGTCTAGTTCCTGCTGCTAGTTTCACTACCGGCAGGGCAGCCTTCTAGAAGCTTCTCACTAGGAATGAATATATTGTATTTTTTAGATGGTCGTGTTCGATTACTAGCTAACCTAGATTTGCATTTCCCACAGAATTATTTGTAACATATTGGTGAAGTATGGGTCTGTAATAGTTATTAATATTTTGTTTAATATGCGACGGATACGTATGTAGTCAACCCACTCTGATGCATACAAAAGCATTTGATACATAGAAGTTCTGTAACCAAATCGTCTTGCCATCGTAACAGCAATAATAAATACGGAAGCAGTTGCAGGTGGGCTTTGTCAAGCTGAAGGTCCTTTGCCATATTAAATTGAGAGCAACAGTAAATCTCATCAGTGCTAAATTTTATTTAATATATCAGTTTATTTTAACCGGTTGGAAAGCAAGTTTGAAGGTGCTTGGTTTGTCATCGCATTTTATAGTAATGGTCCTTTGAAGGGTTAGAAATATAAATCAAATAGGTCAGTTGATTCTTGTTCTGGGTAAAAGTTTGCCTATCGGTTGAAGTGCATTGGATTTTTAATTTAAAGGCAAACTTCCCATAAACAGCCAACGATTTAAAAGATGGTGCTTATTTTCCAATAAAATGCCTGTGGTAGTGTATGTGTTACATGATTTCTAGTTCATCTTACTGCGTTTACCTTAACATTAGTGGAAATCAGTGGAATTTCGTAGCCGATAATGATTTGTTACCAAGCTGGGAAAGTCTATGGGATCTGCACGCGTCATTAGGCACGAGTATTACCGGTACGGTATATAAGCGATTATTGCTGTCTGAAATATGAATAATTCAACATCTAATATTATTTTCAGTGTTCAGGGTGGATCACGTAATAGCGGGTGCTGCAATAAACGCTTTGCATTATGTTACCGGGTGTTGGCAGTTTACACTTGAAATATGTATCTGAAATAATTAAATCGTCGTTTGGCTTGTTTTCGTTAATCACACAGACGGCCATTGACAATCACATGTGCCGGCAGTCACGCTTCTCATAATATTGTGTAATCTTTGGACCTAACGTTTTTTAAGTGGCACACGCTAGGGGTAAATTTAGCTGTGTAGTACAACTAGGAACTGTTGGCATAGGTAGTTGGCAGGAGGGCTAGTCAGTATGTATGTGTGTAGTAGGTTGGCAAGAATAGCAGAGAGCATGTGACCGGTAGAGGTACTGAACCGGTTGATGCAACGTAGAACGTCATTACAGATGCGATTATCCCAGTGGTAGACAGGTTGACCAACTCAGAATTACTGTTATTTTGGAAATGATTAAATTTATACCTACAGATTAATTTGGATAGATCCGAAACTAAGCAAATTATCTCCTCCGACTTTGGAACTGGCCCACTTTTATTCAGGACTGGATTTTATTTTATGTGATTGAGTATATGCAGTAGATGAATGTTTTCATGAAGAGGAATATTAACATTTTATTTTATTGGTGGTGTAAGTACATTATTTACATTACTGCAATTTCACTTATTTGGTGACGGTAATTTAAGTATTTTCATTTAGCACAGTATAATTGGTGATTGGATATTGTAAAATTTGACAATGATCACGCACAAACGCGGTCAAGGTGTGTTAAACTTGAGCCAATAGAAAAACGATAAACAAACTTGTATCGGTAGCCTTCATTCAGTACCGGTATGAATCCATTGTATGTTTGGAGCAATTCATAGATTTTACAGATAAACATTAGCGTTACCTTGCGCAGATTGGTCATTGAATTATAAAATTACACAGGTTTAGCGGGATGGCAAACACATGGTCATAATTGTATGTGTTGGGGGCTGTTGTGCGGCAGCCGAAGTAGCTGTAGAATACGGTAATTGTCTTAATAGGTATGTATTTGAAGACAGGTCCTTAGTTCTTCAACCAGAGGACTTGTATTCTGTTGAAGATTACTGGTAATGTTTTGAAGTGGAGATGAAAGATGCAGACCTTGATACCCTTTCACTGTTGGAGGTCTTTAGGGTAAATAAAATTGTAAGATGGTTTGGTAGTAAACAAGTTGAGACATGTGCTTAAGGTGTTATTTAAAATATTGTTAAGTCTACTTATGGCAGCTAGTTTATTTACAGTGCATTACAAAGGCGATTACTGTACTCAAGTAATATTTGGCGGCCTTCTTGTTTATTTCATTTGTTACAATTCATGAGAACAGCAGGAACTTAATCATACCGGGCAGCATTGTTATTTTGTCCATTAATGACTGGGAAGTTGCAGTTCAACATTAGTTTGAAACAGTAGCGGTGCTGTATTATCAATGGTCTTTATATGTGGAAGAACATTACCGTATACAGCGGCAGCATTGTTTGAGTGAACGTTGTGAAAAAGTACAAAATTTAACAGCTGCTGTACAGTAGTGTTAATCCTGAGATCTGTATTTTTGTAGTAAACATGAAGTGCTGTTGTATCGATTGTATATTTTAGAGCATAGTGCAGGGTTTTCTATCCGTTGTTGCTAGATATATTTAAGACTGTACACACTCAAAAAACTATCGGTACACCTGCGTGATAGAAACACCATGAAACATTTGATAACAGCCTTCTTCCAACCCTACCGAAACAGCTGGATTGTTCAGTATGAAACTCATCGGACTTCCCGGTAACGGAACTTTTTATTTATTTTTTTTTTTTTTTTTACATTGCAGTTTTGGTGTCACTTGTAAATGTTGCCAACAGTACCGGTCATTACATAAGGGAGTCTTAGAAATGTTAAATAGGAATCCGTACATTTTTGGAGTCTCCATTAGTATAGTGTTGCAAGAGGCTGGTGACAAGTTATGTTATGGTATAAGGTAGTTACAGTTGGCAATGGGTGTTTATAGTTGTAGGAAATTTAATAGGTGCAGCATAATTTGCAATAGTAGATAGTATATAACTGTGCCTATTTTATTTTAGATATAACATAGGGGTCCAGGAATTTAGTAAGTTCGCAACAGTAGTAGGCTGCATGTTAGAAAGGTAACTTTCAGGTTAAGCATTGTTTTAAGTTTATCAAGTTAGTGCACTACAAGAATCATATAAATTAGGACATTTAACCCGTTTCCTTTCCGTGATTGCATTATTTTACTAAAGCTACCACGAGACGATTTTTGTTCAGCCGAGGGTAAATGTGGCAGACAGGTTGGAAAAGAATGGTGCTAGAGCTCTACTTTGAACCGCCAGAAATTCCTCAGCCTTATCAAGTAATATCTCGTTACCTTGAATAAATGCATGATAAAAGGTTAACTTACAGCTGTCATAGATTTTGGACAACATATTACAAAAGTTTTGTCTTCATTGTTTCAGGAGACGTTACAAGTGTGTTGCGGGACACCACCAACCTGGAGCAAGTGCGAGAGGAGGCTAAGGAGAGGCGCAAGAGGAGGAAGAAGAAGCGGTCCGGTTCCACCCTCGTTGCCAGTGTTTTCAGTGGTGAGTAGTTGCAGTTGTAACCATTCCAGATTGTTGTGGGGTCATTCTTATGCCTTTCTCCTGAAAACATTATTTTCATATTACATTAGCAGTTGACAGTTTGTGTTGTGACTTGTGAAGGAGAATAAGGGAAGGGGGCTATAAGTTAACTACTTGATTTTTCTTTTGTGAAATTGTTAGTTGTTAGAATCATTGTTAGTCCTTTAAGAGTAATTGTTAACGGAATCTTCATAAAATTGTGTTACCGTCAGGAGTGAAATTTTAGTTGTGCCAGGGGCAGTGAAGTTTATCATTCCAATTAGAAGGGTCTTTCCAGAACTCAGTAAGATTGCCAGCTGAGAGGTAAAATTAGATATTTGTGTGTTAAAGGGTCACAGTATGCCATTGGCCTTAAAAAGTTTTGAAGGGATTGGGAAGTTAAAGTGGTGAGTGTTTTTTGTTTGAAGGGGTAAAGGGAATGAATGTTTTATTAATGGGCATATTGTAAACTCAGGAATTATGTATTGTGCAGTTAATAGATAACAATGTATTAGTTTAGTGAAGAGGTATATGAAAGGGGAGGTGTGTCAATGGGGGGAAGGGCAGTGAAATAGTGGGGGACTGGGCAGCATGAAGGCAATTTGTTTGGGGCCACCCCTTAGGGGATTGGGTCCCTGGCAATAGATTGATAGTTCTGTGTTCTGGATATTTTTATCATGGCCACACATGTTCAGTAAATTTGTGCTGTTCACAATGAACAGCACTTTTTTTACTGGTGTTAACTACAGTAACTTGAAAATTATTTATACCGGTACAGAAGTAAATGTTACAGTCGGCAGTCACATTTGTGTTACTTAACTGTTCAGGTTCTCATTATGTTATGAGAATAAACAAGTAATACCAGTTGCAGTTGTTAGGAACATAGAGGATTGTGTGATAATATTGTACCATTTGAAGAAGATAGTTATGTGTTTTTCGTTTTGCAGATCTATACAAACTTACTGGTGAGGTGTTGGGCCAGGGTGCATATGCATCTGTGCAGACCTGTGTCAACATCTATACTGACATTGAGTATGCAGTAAAGGTGAGTCATACTGTTTTATGTTTAGTGTTAATAGGAAGTCCCAATCATGATAAATAAGTCTACTCAATAAAGATATGAACACAGTCAATGGAAGCAATTACTTATTGTTAAGTCTTACAAATAAATATATGGGTTGTATATTGAGAAGCTACAGGAGAACATTTGAACTAATAATATCTCTTCTTGTGCTTCAGATTATTGAGAAGGTACCATCACACAGCCGGACGCGAGTGTTCAAGGAAGTAGAGATGTTCCACCACTGCCAGGGCCACAAGAACATCATACAACTGGTGGAGTTCTTTGAGGAGGATGATAAGTTCTACCTTGTCTTCGAAAAAATATATGGTGGTCCCCTCCTGTCCCACATCCAGAGGCGGACACACTTCACGGAAGCTGAAGCGTCGATGGTTATCAGGGACTTAGCGTCGGCTCTTGCATTCCTTCACAGCAAGGGTATCGCTCACAGGGACCTTAAACCAGAGAACATCCTGTGTGTTTACCCAGATCAGCTGTGCCCTGTCAAGATCTGTGACTTTGACCTGGGCTCAGGGATAAAGTTCAATTCCAACCTGAGCTCTCCTGTTGTGACGCCACAGCTGCTGACGCCCGTGGGATCTGCTGAGTTCATGGCACCTGAAGTCGTCGAGGGGTTCATCAACGATGACGCGGGGCCATATGACAAGCGCTGTGACTTGTGGTCCCTTGGAGTGGTGACATACATTCTTCTGTGTGGTTACCCTCCTTTCTGTGGCAACTGTGGTGAAGATTGTGGGTGGGAGAGAGGTGAAGCTTGTCCTCAGTGCCAAGATCTCCTCTTCAACAACATTCAGGATGGCAGCTATGAGTTCCCCAAGCCTGAGTGGGCCCTTATCAGTGATGAGGCAAAAGACCTGATCCGCAAGTTGCTGGTGAAGGACGCTGCGCAGAGACTGTCAGCCGAGATGGTACTGGCGCATCCATGGATCAAGAATGGTGGTCCCACTACCCGCCTAGAGACTCCCAATGTCATTAGAAAGTAAGTAGTTGTACTCAGTATGAAGAAAATCGTAAATGATGTGTCACTACTAATAGTGGTATTGTCATCATGCCCAAACAAAGTAAACCTTATGAGTATGAAAGCTGTTGAGCACATAATTACTACTCAGACTGCTTGAATACTGTTATGCACTTAACGCTTTAGCTTTTACTAACAGAAATCCTTGTCTTTCAGGAATCATAGTGCACACCAGCTCTCCCTGTTCGCTGAGTCCTGTATGGCTCTGAACAGAGTGTTGCTGCAGCACTTCAGTATGAATCAGGACGACGATTGCGAGAATCTAGGGGCAGAGGAACCACCTCCCTTCGGCCTGTCCCCTCCATCCGAGTCCCGACTAGCCCAGAGGCGGCTCCGGTCTCTGAGTCTAAATACAGAGCACCTCCTCACTGCCACCGGTTAGCTGTCGCAACGGCCGCCACACTCAGGGTAGGGTGTTGCAAGTTACGTGACACCCCAGCTTTTCGTTTTTCTTGGGCTTCGGGTCAAGGTAGTGTTTTGGGGAACTTGTGCCATCAAGATTTGCTTGATTTTTGTTCAGACTTATTCTCTCGATAGGATGTCTGGATTTCTTGAGAGGAATTGAGTGGCCAGTTTCCCGGTAAGTCATACCTTGGTATTAGCCCGGAAAGTTTTTTCTATCTTGTAATAGTTACAGTAATAACATAATGGTGGTTTAGCCAGCTCATGATCAAATATTACAAAATATTAAAAAAAATATTTGTTTATTAAGTTTATACTATATATGTAGGCACAAAATTTTGAGATATATTTTCATATATTGATCTATTGAGTTCAGGAAATTAACATCAGTTTCCCCTGGATTCTTGAATCTTATCAGTGCCAATGATTAAACCAGTGTGTAGGCTACAACCAACAAATTAAGTACAAAGGTTAAGAAGATCCTCTTGAATCTGTCCTGACTGACACTATATAAATTAGGGTTATGTAAACGTGCGGAGTGTGTGGATCGCTAGGAGTAGGCACTGTGATAATCCTTATTAGTGTGTAAGTTTGAGAGAAAAAACAGACCCATTTGCTTGGAATAATGTTTCTCTTTGTGTGTGGTGCTTAGTAACTTAAGTTTGAATATTCGTAATCCCAGTAAGTGCCTACGCGTCATGAGTACCAAATTAAGTAATTGTATAAAGAGCATTGAGTTCAGATAATGTAATTTGGTCCGTACAAGCCAGAGGGTCAATTTCAAGGCAGTTAGGTGTTGATTTATTTATTTTTTTTTTTTTTAAGGCTTCAGCAGCGTTAAAGCTAAATGGTTCTAGTCGAAGTACAGTGTCAAGCCAGGAGTAGCAGTTGACAGATTCAATATAAGTGACTGTAACAGTGACACAAATTACTGTCACCTGTGATATGGAAGAGACCGGTGGATTCATATCATCACTTGTGGTTGGAATGAGATATACAGTATGTAGATTCAGTGATTGACAAAAGATCCTGTTGAGTGTCGTGGTGGGAGTAGCGATTGACACTAAGATGAGTTCACCAGGCTATCTGAACTTTGCTTATGACGCAGGGTAGACGCCATCCGATGAACCAGCCATTCTAGGTGCCGTATCGCTGTTCACTCCACGTATAGGGAGGTAGAAAAATAACTCTTCCCAAGCCATGCCCTCTGGTTTTTTCCTACCCTTATTCTCCCCCCATTCCTCTTTTTCTCCCCCTATGTATCAGGGAGCCTAATGGTGGACCCTTATTTAGGCCCACTTAGGCATAGGCACTCAACAAGAGGCTGCACCCAATAATAAAAGCCATTGTTTTAAAACATGATACAAGGTAGTTGTTTCCTCACCAGGCTGGCATATCTCTGGCAGTTGTGATTGTTACTGCAAGGAGATTGTTTTTAATGTCACCTTAGAGCTAATTTTGCATTAGTTATGAAGCCTCATCAATTTTGTAAAATAACACTTGTTTCAATAGGACTCTTGTCTTAAAGCACCGTAACTATCACATTTGTCAGGTAATTGCCAGGGTGGGAAAACAGTACTGGCCAAAGTAGTTGATATCCAAGACAGCCCGAGTGATTTGCGTACAGTACCTGGAAACTGCTTGTACGCATGATGCCTCCACCCGGCGCGATCCACACACACCCGTCCCCATGCTAGAGTTAAAAAGAATAAGTTTTGTTACTGTTTTTCTATCTTTTTATACATTGGAATAGGAGATAAAAGTAAGAGTTGATTACTTTTAAATTTGCCAAAAATGGGTTTGTTTTCCTGTAGGGGCGAGGAGGTATGAATAGTTCCCCCTCTTACCCTATCCCATAAGAGTTTGATTTGTTCATTTTTGACTTTGTCTTGCTAGTTGAGTACCTTGTTCATTAAAGGTAGTCTTAGAGTACCTTTCATTTACTAAGGTAGTCGCTGGATTTTTGAAGACAGAGGTTCTTTTGGGGTACAAATAAGAGAGCAACAGTTGTTTTGCACGTCCTTTCCTTACTACCACCAAGTTTGCCTCGGACAGGTTGATTCATTTGTTTTTTGACGAGACGCATCAGGCCAGCTGGCAGTATTTTTGCCAGGGGTCATTGGACGTCCCAGTTAAGTTAATACAGCATAGCAGTGATCGAGGTCGACAGTTTTTTGGTGGTAATGAGGAATAGGAAGACTTTAAAGCTCTCATTAACCGCCCCCATAACATTCCTCATCAATCATCATCATGGCTGCACGGTCGGTTCACAACACTGTTTCATGCTTGCCTCGTGCTCCTGTATTATCATGATCTCATTATTTTTTTTTTATATATATATCTATATACACATGTACATCATGGTGGGATGCAGATTCATCATTTGTTTAATTTATTTTGTCATTATCTTGGAGAATATCCTCCCCCCTTTTGCTACCTTCATCAAACCATTAGAGGTCTAATTTGCAAACAACACTTTTTTTTTTTGTAACAACCTATTCTGGGTATTAAAATTTCAGTAGAGAATCCCAGTGGTATGGAAGATCTTTTTGTATGCATTTCCTAATTGTATTAGGAGTTTACTGTGATAAGTTAGGAAGGAAGTGCTTACTATAATTCATAGATCATTAATTATTAATAGCTTGTGCTTTTAATTATCTTACTTTGAAATAAACGGACTTACAGATTAAAGCATTTCTTTTTATGACTTGGATAAACATTTTTATTGTATCCTTGACTTAGTGTGAGAATAAGTGTTGTTTGCTGATTCTGGACCAGGAGTAGAGTACACATGCGATGGTAGCTCAAGGATCGACCCTGCTGCATCATCCTTCACTGTCTTCCCATTTTAGGAGGAGAGAATAATTGTTAAAACATCAGAAAAGTGGGTCCCCCACCTGCTCCTCCTCTCCCCTTCGCCCTAGGTGTTCAAGATGTAACTACAGTTTAGGAAAAGATTGAAAGCCTCAAGGGTCTGAAAAACATCACGTAGAAATGGATATGATATTGCTAAGCCACAGTGGTTTGTCACAACATTGTATAACATCACTAAATGGATAACTTAGTTTCTAGGGCTTATCCAGTTGTATTTATCATGGGCGTTGAAAGGAGAATTCCTCTGTTCAAAACAGCTTGCATTAGCTAGTCTCATAACAAAGATCATGCATTAGCAAAAGCATGTGAGGATTTATCATATATGGAATAATTTATATTGTGAAATTTATATTATATAACTGTAAGACGGTATAGGGAGGCCTATATGATGTATCTAAATGGATGGTACGACTTGGCTATGTTTTATTACAGAATTTGTTCACGGTGAAAATAAAGCCAAAAGCATCTTGTACTGTACCCTGTGCTCACCACAACACCACAATAAAGGAGCGCTAGCAGGGAGGAAGTGCAAATAAAGTTATCTTTTTACATGTTTGTTTTATGTATTCCATTTTTTTTTTTATTAGGCTTATAGGTAAACACGTTTAATTTGTATTTTATTGATGCATTGCAAAAAATTAATATTGGAAAAAATTACACTACTGTTGTATTTACACTAGAACTTCTTAATGTGAATGAATGAAACTCAAAGGGATGTAAAGAAGAAAAAATTTAATACTAGTGAGTGGCCTGCTGTTACTCAAGGACATCGCTTGATAAACCATTAAGGGGAATCATGCAAAAGTTACGCTTATTATTGTTCGTGGAGAGGTAGTGGATGCATAAGTCAAAGGCTGTAAAATTTCAAGGGACAGATGAGATCCAAGGTAGTAGTGGATTGTATAACGAGAAGACGGCTGGCAAATGAAGTTTTAGACGCTGAAAAAAGTGTGTATCTGAAGGTGATAAGAAAAAGGAAAAGTAACAAATTGGGTACAGACACATTATCTTCTGGATTAAAAAGGAATATAAGCTGATATTCCCTGACATTAAGGAATGATGGGGAAATGAGGCAAAGAGTGGCTAGTTAAAATAAGAAACTTGGGGATAGTAAAGGGTTGCAAAGCTTCGAGTGTGAATGTGATGAAAGGTTTGCGTGATGGTCCTGTTACGACTCCTTTCAATAGATAACAAAACATGAATAACTCCGTTGATGTCAGCAGCAAGTAAAGAATGAAGAGAGGCATTAACTTAAGTTGCTTGTAGAGCTAGGATGAATAAGTAACTGTTTAGTGTGGAATGAATGTAGACACAAAAGTCCACTGGGTTCATGTTTCATATGCATATGGGGCTACAAATAGACTACTACAACTACTGCTACTACTACTGGTACTATATGTAGCCTACCTTTGTCTTCACTCGTGTGGCTACCATGTACATAACAACCAAACAAGATTAAGTGATAAATGCGGTGTTTTGCCCATGCGGTGAGGATGAAGAATGAGAGACTGACTAGGAGAGTTTATGCGAGTGACATGAAGAGGAAGGGGAAAGAGGAGACAGCATGAGATGGGGGGGATGGGGAGGAGAGGTATGTGAAAGAAAGGGGGAGAGGGTAGTCAGACGGCAGAGGACGGTGACATGGAGGCGGTTCGTTTCTGCCCACCCCTTCCTGGATTAAGGCGTCTGGCAAAAGATAAATAGACAGACATACATACAAGTACATAGATGGCTGAGGTAGACAGACCAGATGGCAGAGGACGATGACGTAGGCGATTCGTTTCTGCCCACCCCTTCGTGGATGAAGGCGCCTGGCGTTAATAGGCTGGGAGATATATATTTATGTATGGATAGATAGGTAGAATGGATAAATAACCGATGAGGAGACATATATCCATTAATTACACAAGGTCTTAAAATATATAATTTTGATTTCCGGACACGCCATCCTTCTGGGGGTGTTAGCTGTGTCTTCGTCATCTCTCTTTCGTCGTTAATTTCTCTGAACTTTAACGAAGGATTGTGTAACCTGCATATCAAGTTACAAGTTTTTTCTTTTTATATTTCTTTATAAAAATGAAAAACAACCTTCAGAGCGTGCAATATCATGAGAGAGAAATAACCCGTCCATCAACAAACCCACGACCTGCTCTACGGCCACCCGTCCTCCTCTACCTAGATTCTCCCCCACCCATGCCCCCACACCTACACTTTCCCCTACCCTCCACCCTATACCCTCCCCGCCCTTACCGTCCCCAGATGCACTCATTCCTACCCACCAAGTCGATCTGTAGAGCCTTGGGCGCCATCTGCAGCTTCTTCAAGTCACTGTATGAGGCGCTCTTAGGCTGCTTCCTTGGGGGTCAGGATGGGATCGAGGGTGAGGTTGAGGTAGGTGTTGGAGGCGTTAAGAAAGATGAGGAATTGGGTCAAGATCAGATCCTAGGAGATAAGGGAGAGGTCAGGAGAGGAGATGGAGGAGCAGTAACGCCCAACATCGACGCCAAGTGGTCCAGCCTCATGACCCTCGGCTCGGATATCGACCTGCCGTCCGTCCTGCCCTGGGAACGCAGACGTACCTCTCCACCTCCGCCAGGGTTCTTCCCCAAAATCGGGTACTATATCCGTCAACTGTTCTGGCGGATGATGCGATCGTTCTGGGTGCGCTTACAGGAGCACATCGCAGTTCGCAGGGCCATTAAGGAGTGGAAGGAGGCCGATATTTTCAACGACTGGGTAGCAGAGAGGTTGGAGATTAATGTGATAAAGAGGATAATTGACGAGGAAGCGGACGAGGTTGTACTGGAATTTAGGGCGTTCCTGGACAGAAACTTTGACGAGATTGTTAAGGAAGAGGCTGACGTCGTCCTCCACTTCTGAGGTGTTGAGTGATTCTCGAGTGTGACTTAGCATCAGAGGTCGACGTAAAGTAGTGGAAAATTTTATTTCGAGAAGCAGATAATCTAATGAAAAGTAATGAAGTAATAGAACGTAATATAATATGACATAAAAGTAATATAAACTCGTAAAATAATAAATCGTAATGTAATTTATGAAGTAAAAATGTAGGCTATGCTTTGTAAAATGCAATATAAACTCTTCCCCAGAGTACACTGTCTTGCCATGGCGAAAGAAGCTTGTGCATCCCAGAGATCAGTGAAGCTTTGCCAACCAGTTACAACCATAATAGGTAGGTTCACTCTTAGCAGTCAGGCGAAAAGTGTTGGCCAAGTAATTACCCAGGTTATCCCTACTATGTACCAACTTTATTCTTTCCATTATTGCCATTTCTACCAAGCCACGGTTCTTAGAATTAATGAAGAAGTAATAAGTGGTAATGTAATGCAATATGAACTTATGAAGTAATGAAAGTTAGCATAAAGTCATAAAGTATCAGAAGGTAATGTACTGTATGTGGTGGGTGAGGGCGGCCGTCATCTACTCAGTTCACTCTACGTCACCATTTGTTTCACTCTTTTGAACCCCTTAAGCTCGAGGGCATTATTTTTGCTATTTCCTAATGGTTTCATTTAAGCTTGGGACAGAACCTGCAAACTGGAACCCTTTCAAAAATTAAAAATCTTTCCCAGGTATATAAAATCATCTGGCTGTAGCTTGATTAAAAATAATAATGCTGTAGGGGTTAATTCGTTTTCACCTTTCCTTGTACTCCTTTCCTCCTATCCCTCATCCGTTCTCATCCCATCCCTCTTCGCCTCCATCCTCCTTTTCCTGTCCACCTTTCTCTCCGGACATCATTTCTCAATTTTCACTCTTACCGAGTCCTTATTTCTCAGATATGTTGACTTTCTTTAATTAACACGGCCGATGCAGATCTGCACGTTCTGAAAGTTTATTATATATATATATATATATATATATATATATATATATATATATATATATGCATCTTTTAAGAAGTCTCTGACCCGTCGTCGTGTCTTCTCCCCCAAAATGCTCCTGTTTACGCAAATCATACGTCCGGCAGCAAGATACCAAATGGTAGAACTGATCGTATAAACACATGCCCCAGCTGCATATAATGTATCGTATGTGTACTGTACCTTTAAGTACGAGTGATCATTCAAAAGATGATTGAAATCGTCTGGCGAGTGGCGGTAAAGGAATGAAATTCGGGATGATGTCGGTTTGGAGTGAGCAGTAGTTGTAGAATATGGGATCCCATCAGATATATTCAACTAGCATTAACTTTGTGAAAATAGATTACCAAAACCGTCATCGTATTGAAGGGGTTAATTTCTCACAGTGTATTAAAAGAACCACAGCATGAGATTGTAAACACGCTCAGAGATGCAAAATCCCTTTAAAAGTTCAAGATCACGCTTTGGAAACAACCGTATATTCACTTTTCGCTGTGATTTAGCTTAACCATATCTTGGAGAAATAGGTCAGTAATGTTGATGAGATTGTGTCGCATGTGTTGTATAGTAATTACGTGATAGTAGGTGCAATCTTCGGTGTTTCGGAGTTCCGTTCGCAGTCGGAGATGGTGTGTCGTCTCATGAAAACAGTCAGGGGCCCTCAGTCTGGCGTTGGCCGCGGGGGGGGCGGGATGCCCACGTGGTGTTCTACCGTTTCTTCTACTTCGTTCCTTTCGTTAAATCGACGTGGACCGTGCTACTGTGGTGCTCTGATAGAGGAATTGAGTGAAGAAACTATACAGTGTGTGAATTAGTGCGGGACGGTGGGTTAGAAGGAGAGGAGAGACAAATTTCAGTCTGGCGAGACGAAGTGATGATGCTCAGTGTATTACTTGTCTTGTGGTCAGAAAAGTAGTGTTTTATCGTTGTGCTCATAATTTTAGTGTATTAGATGAATTATGACATTGTAGACGGTGCTACTGTAATGCTCTGGTGAAGGAAAAGCGTGATTCGAGAAAGTAAAGTGTTTAAATTAATGCTTGACAGTGGATTAAAAGGGAGCGCAGCGAGGATTTTAAATATGGCGAGACGAAATGATGCTCTTGTGTCTGGTCGCTGTTGGTGAAGGATGTTTGTTGTTGTGATTTTATTTTCTTGCCTTAACGTGTGTTATGTCCGCTTATACAACGCTACAGTACGGTTCTAAGGGATTAAAAAAAAAGTGGAGAAGCAACATTGCTATACTTAGAAAACAGGAAGTGTTTTAAAGGGCAAGAAATGAGCATTTAATCTGGCGAGACAAGGTGACTTGACGCGCAGAAGGTAAGCAAGAATGGCCTTTAAATCTGTTCTCAGCATGACGTCTTCTGTATTTTAATTTTACCATCACCACTTTTTTTTTATTTTCTTATTAAGGTTAGAGAAACGTTTCGAATTAGGTCCAGCAGGTTTAAATTAAGACGTTATCGGATTGGAAGGGTAAGTTTGTTGGTTAAATGGGGTTATTGGGTACAAGCTTGGCGCCATCATGATTTTAACCCAATGATGCCAATATTATCTTGGTGGTGTTAGGACAGCTTGCATTTTCTTTCCATCCTTGTAATTAATATTTGTAATAGCCGAATGGTTAGTGAATGGTTTTTGAAATATGCTGCAGTTGTATCTTGGTACCAAGACAGTCATAACCTACTACCAGTACATAGTAGATGAACTTATATTTGTATATTGCCAGTTGAAGTAGTAGTTTTATTCGATTACTTTTGTGAAATATGCTTTAGTTAAACAGCACATTTGATTTGCTTAACTGTGTGTCGCAAGGTAGTGAATGAGATTTATTATTCCCCTACGGGTGACACCGGTCGGGGCCTATACAGTACAGTAGGTTTGAGCGGTTCCGTCAGTATGTCAGTCTGTCCGCAATTTCGAGTCCGCTCTGTAATTTCCACGTGCATGGACAGATTTTGATATAACTTCACACAATTGTTTCCTATACCATGACGGTGTGTCGCGCCCATTAACCAGCCATCTATCCCTAAGGTCAAGGTCACACTTGGGGCCCAAACAAGGTCGGGTGCTGTCCTGCCTAACAGCCATACTTACATTCGTTTCCAGTGTAACGTCCACATGCATGAACAGATTTTGATATAACTTCACACAAATGTTCCCCATACCATGACTGTGTGTCGCGCGGAGCAACCAGTCATCTACTCCCAAGGTCAAGCACATTATATGGTTATCATCCGGTACGGGACTTTGTATTGCATGGCAGTACTGAATGCACTTGTTATAAACAGTCTGCTACGAGGGAAACAACACCTATAGGTATATTTGCCAGCAGTTACATTTACACACATAGGCTAGACAAGTTCGAATAGGGACAATGAAGTATCTTGGAATGTAGTACCTCATGTATGAAACTAATATGATTCTCGCACTGGAACATTTTAACAGTAATAAACTGTAGACTGCATAATATGTGGCCAAATCTGTGTGTGTGTGTGTGTGTGTGTGTGTGTGTGTGTGTGTGTGTGTGTTTCATATAAATGCCTAAGATAGGCTTGCGAGCCTTCTTTTCGTTTCGTTTGTAAAGACTCCAGCATGCTTGCATGCGTCGGCCCTAGTCACGTAATGGCGGCACTCCATGCTGTTCGATCTCTGGCAGCTTCCCCTTTCAGTTCCTTATCCCTGAGGTCGCACTATGATCTCGTCCGAGGTGTTTTTCGGGTGTGCCTCTCGCACCCCTATCCCCACCGTTCATCCTTCTCATTTTCTGCACCCCGGTGTTTTCCCCCATCCTCTCCACAAGCCCAAACCATCTCAGTCTACCTCTTCTCATCACAGCACCAATACACTCCAGTCCCATTCTTCCTCTTAATTCCTCCGTCGCAAGCCTAGCCCCCCCCCCCAGGCCTTGTATTCAAGGACCCACTGCACATCCACCTGATCAGTGTCATTTCCGTACGTTCTGTTTAAGATTTAATATATTTACTGCAGGCTGCTTGTGCAGTATAGGCTAGGTGTAGGCTGCTAGTCTGCAATTCATGTTTTAAAAAGTGTGTTAAGTAGGTCAGCCAGTAAATCAGTGCTGAAAGAGCCGAATTCTCCATGGTTTAGATGATTTCGTAACATCACCGATTTAATTTGCTTATCACACCTTAATATCATAATGTATTATAATTATGCAGATTATATAACAACCTGCGATACAGTATGGTGTGTGCGTAGGATGGATAGTTGTTGTTGTTGTTGTTGTTGGCGCCTACTCCCATCCGGGAGTTCTTGTCTTTAAACAAGATGGCTTAGTTATTTATTTTTTTTTTATTTTTTTTTTTTTAATTTTCTCAGTCTCTATTGTTCATTTCTATGTTGCTCCTTATATTCATAATTACTTCTCTTCGTTTCATTATTCTGCCCACTGTATTTGCTACAACCTGTAATTCATTTTGTTTTAGTATTTCTGTTATTGACTCTTTTCCTTTAATTTCGCTTGTTAAATCTTCGTATGCTTCACATATGAATAAATGATGCTGATTTTCATTCTCTTCTTGGCACATGTCACATATAAGGTTAGGCTCATACTTTTTCTTATAATTTTCCTTCACTTCTAGCAGTCTGGTTCGAATAAAAAATATAATCTTTGCGCTTTCAAACTCTATTTCCTCTAGGTATCTCTGTTGGCCTATTTCTTGTTCCACTGATTCCTTTGTCTTACTCCCTTTTCTCATGTCTTCACAAATTTCTTCTTTATTTTTTGTCATTGTTTTTTCTTTTATTACCCTTTTTGCCACTCTCTCTTCTAATGTTTCTAAGTCTTCCGGTATGCTGTACTTTTCTTTAATGTCTTTTATTTCCCTCACGTACTCTCTTTCAAAATCTTCACAATGTTTTCTCTACTTCAACAGCGTCTTCTTCCCTATTCTTGAGTTCAATGTAATATTCAAGTTTTCTTTGATTAATTTTGTGTTCTATTTTTACTTTCTGTGTTTCATTTAATAAAGCACATTTCGGTGTTGTCCTTGGTACTTTGATTAATTTTGTTAAGTACTGAGTTTGAACATTATTTACAGCTTTCTTTTCTTTTTCTCTTAATATTTTCCTACTTTCCCCTCCAAACAACATTCTCGGTAATACACAAGTATTAAATAATTTTAGCCCAATTTTAATTTACTTTTTTTCAGTTCTTTTCTATTTATGATATTAATACATTCATTTGGCGCTACCCTTGCTTTATTTATCATATTTTCCACTTTAATATTCTGTTTCCCTTTTTCTTGTATAATTATTCCCAGGTACTTATGACTTTGTGTTCTTACAATTTCTTTACCATTTATTTTTACTGTTTTTCCCTTGCCTACTAATGCTGATTGCTTTGTTTTATGTTCATTAATTTCTAGTCTTTTTAATTTTAGAAATACTTCAATTGTGTTTATTGTATCCTGTATTTTGTAATTTCCCTCTATTGCCATGATATCATCTTGGAATATTAATGGGCTTATCCTTACATTTCCTATTTTCCAATTACTTTCTTTTTCCCTCATCATTCTACTTAGTGAATCCATAGTAATTGAACTTATTTTGGCCCCTAGCACTGATCCCTGTCTTATCATCTCCTGTACATACACTCCTTTACATTCCCCAATTTCTGTCATAGGTATCAATTCATTTTTCATATTAATTTCATATATCATTCTCCAGTTTTTACCCTTTATTCCCTTTAGCCATAACTCCTTCATTACTTCCTTTAATACCATTTTGTCAAAGCACTTAGATACATCAAAATATACTGCTGTTATTTCTTTCTTTTTCTGTTGTGCTTCTTCAATAATATTTCTTATAAAAAAATGATGTTCCCTTACTGATTTTCCTTTCCTTGCCCCGCACTGGTAATCACTCATATTCTCCAGCTTTTCTGTCTCCTTCATTTCTATTATTTTCTCCATCATTTTCATCAGGTGTGAGTTCAGTATCAGTCCTCTATAATTGTTTAAATCTTTCTTGTTACCTTTTCCCTTATATATATATTTTTATGTATGCCTTGTGCCATTCATTTGGTATTATTTCTCTATCATATATTTTCATCATCATTTTTATTATTGAATCCTTCATACTTTTCCCACATCTTCTAATCATTTCATTGCTAATTTTATCTGGGCCAGTTGCTTTACCAGTCTTTAACTTTGTTATTACCATTTTCACCTCTTCCTCACTTAATTTTTCCTCTTCCATGTTTTCATACATCCATCATTCTCGAATCATACTCTCTAAGCATTCTGTGTATTCCTCATATCCTTTCGTAAGTCATTTGTTTTGTATATTTCTTTATAGTATTCTGTAACTCATTCTTTTATCTTTTCTGGGTTTCTTATATCACTTCCATCTTTATCTCTTACTACATAGCCTACTGCCACTGGGGTTTCTTGTTAAATCTTCTCCTTAACTTCCACAGCGTATCACTATTATTTCTTTTATCATTAAGCGATTACTAATTTCTTCTATTCTTCTTTCCTCATTTTCATTTATATATTTTGCTATATTTTGCTCAATCTCTTTTCTTTCTGTTATAAAGTTTGCTTTTCTGGTTTTATCATTCTCTTTTCTTATTTGTTTCCTTATTTTCCTTTTTCTTTCCATTAATATCTTCACCCTTTTATCTATTCCTGGTTTAACCCTTTTTGACATTCTTATTTTCCCAAATGCTTTATCCAGTATATTATACACTACTTCCTTCCACTTATTCCACTCAGTTTCAATACTTTGTTCTTGGTAGTTTACTTTTTTCCACATCCTCTCAAAAATTTCATTTCTCTCTGTCATTTCTTTAAACTTTTCCCATCCTCCTTCTTTTTTAAAGTACCACTTTTTTACATAGTCATTCCTTACTTCTTTCATTTTATCATCCATTGCTATTAATATTGTATTATGATCTGTTTCTTTAACTTCTTTGTTTTTGTATTTCGTTAGCTTGTACATTCCTTCCTCATCTATATTCATATCTATTATGTCCTCGTATACATCCCTATTCGTTATCACATAATCTAATATAGATTTTTCCTCATTATTTCTTGTGTTTACTCTTGTCCATTTACCTTTACATTTTTCTGTTCCATTTACAATTACACCTTTAACATTTTCTACCATTTGGATCAATGCTTTGCCTGCTTCATTTTTCCCTACATTATTTCCCACTATACCATTCTCCTGATTTCCTATTTTTGCGTTTAAGTCTCCAATTATTATATAATCTTCACCCACTTTTTCTATGTTTCTAATGTGTTCTTTGAGATACTGAAACTGTTCCCTAATTTTATTGTTTGTCACCCTTCCTCCTGTTTTTCCGTATACACTAATTACATTCAGTGCTCTTTTTCTGGTTTCTATTCTTACTGTCATTTCTTCTGTATCTTCTGTTTCCTCACTGATTTTTACTGTGTTTAACTGTGAATTTATTTTGACCATAATTTCTATTCCTCCACCCACCTTATTTTCTCTGTTATTATTATATGCTTTATATCCTTCTAACTTCACCACTTCTCCTCTTCTCAAGAACGTTTCATTAAGTACTATAATTTCTGGGTCCATTTTGTTTGTCACTTCTCTTGTTGAGTGTGGCAGTCTCACCCAGGTGGGTGAGAACATAGTTTTATTCTTATTATCCCAAGGCGTTTTTATTCGTTGAAACACACACACACACACACACACACACACACACACACACACACACACACACACACACACACACACACACACACACACACACACACACAAAATATACACTAGGAAACACCATGTAGAAAGTAAGCCTTTTTGAATATCATCACTTCTAAGAGGTTAATGACCTTGGGACTCTGTAAATGCTAAATAATAAGAGTATAGCCTAATTACAGCAAAATGTGTGTGTGTATGTGTGTGTGTGTGTGTGTGTGTGTGTGTGTGTGTGTGTGTGTGTGTGTGTGTGTGTTACACGAGCGAGTTTTGGGTTTATGAATTTATGTGTATATATATATATCTCCATCTTTTTATAGTAGTTTCTGACATTTCGTAGTGTTTTTTCTCACAAATGCGCCTACTTTTTTTTGGTTACGCAAATCATACGTCCTGCAGCAAGTTGCTAAATGGTAGAACTGATCGTTTAAACACATCCCGTGGCCTCATATAATGTATTTTGTGTGTACTGTACCTTTAAGTACGAGTGATCGTTCAAAAGATGATTGAAATCGTCCGGCGAGTGGCGGTAACGGAATGAAATCGGGATGTCGGTTTGAAGTGAGCGGTAGTTGTAGAATATGACATTGGGGTCCCATATATTCGTCTAGCATTAACTTTGTGAAAATAGATTACCCAAACCGTCATCGTATTGAAGGGGTTAATTTTCTTAGTGTATTAAAAGAACCACAGCAAGGGATGGCAAACACGCACAGAGCTGCAAAATCCCTTTAAAAGTTCAAGGTCACGCTTCGGAAACAAACAACCTTATGTTCGCTTTTCGCTGTGATTTAGCTTAACCTCATCTTGGAGAAATAGGTCAGTAATGTTGATGAGGGCGTGCCGCATGGTTTTGTACAGTAATTACGTGATAGTAGGTGCATTCTTCGGTGTTTCGGAGTTCCGTTCGCAGTCGGAGATGATGTGTCGTCTCATGAAAGCAAGAGTCAGGGTCCAGGGATGAAGCTGCCCTCAGTCTGGTGCTGGCTGCGGGAAGGGAATGTGGTTGGTGTCTTACTGTTTTTTCTCCTTCGTTACTTTCGTTAAATTGACGTGGACCGTGCTACTTTGGTGCTCTGGTAGAAGATTTGAGTGAGTGAAGAAACTACAGTGTGTGAATTAGTGCTGGACGATGGATTAGAAGGAGAGATGAATTTCAGTCTGTCGAGACGAAGTGATGATGCTCTGTGTCAGAGACATGTGTTTTATTGTTGTGCTCGTAATTTTAGTGTGTTAGGTGAATTATGACAATGTAGACGGCGCTACTGCAATGCTCTGGTAAAGGAAAAGCATGATTGGAGAAAGTAAAGTGTTTGAATTAGTGCTTGACAACGGATTAAAAAGGAGCGGAGCAAGGATTTTAAAAATGGCGAGACGAAGTGATGCTCTTGTGTCTGGTCGTGGTTGGTGAAGGATGTTTGTTCTGCTTTTCTTGCCTTAACGTGTGTTATGTCGGCTTGTGCAACGCTATAGTACGGCTCCAAGGAAAAAGAAAAAAAGTGGAGAAGCAACACTACTATACTTAGAAAACCGGAAGGTATTCTAAAGGACAAGAATGGAGCATTTAGTCTGGCGAGACGAGGTGACGCGACGCACAGAAGGTAAGCAAGAATGGCTTTTAAGTCTGTTCACACCGTGACTTGTACCGTATTGTAATTTTACCGTCACCACTTTTTTTTTCCCCCTTAAGCTTAGAGAAACTTTTAGAATTAGGTGTAGCAGGTTTAAACTTAGACTTCATCGGATTGGAAGGGTAAGTTTTGGGTGTTGAAGTGGGGTTATTGGGTACAAGCTTGGCGCCATCATGGTTTTATCCTAATGATGCCAATGTTATCTTAGCGGTGTTAGGACAGCTTGCATTTACTTTCAATCCTAATAGCTAACGATTTTTAGGTATGTAGGTAATATTTGTGACTGGTGAATAGTTTTTGAAATGTGTTGCAGTTGTAGCTTAAACCAGGACAGTCATAACCTACTGCGCACAGTAAGTATTAGACTAATATATTTGTAGCCTATATTGCCAGTTGAAGTATTTTTAATCGATTACTCGTGTGAAATATACTTATGTTAAATAGTTAATTTTATTTGCGTAGGTGTGTTCCCGCAGTAAAAATTTCACAAGGTAGTGAATGAGATTTATTAATACCCTACGGGTGAAACCGGCTGGGGACTATAGGTTTGCGCGGTTGTGTCAGTACGTCTGCAATTTCGTGTCCGCTCTGGAACTTCCACATGCATGGACAAATTTTGATATAACTTCACACAGTTGTTCTCCATACCATGACGGTCTATCGCTCGGAACAACCAGCCATCTACTCCCAAGGACAATTACATATGTATGGCTGTCATCCGGTAGGGGACTTGGTATTGCATGGCAGTACTGGATGCACTTGTTATAACTAGTCTGCTGCGAGGGAAACAACACCTATATTTGCCAACAGTTTTATTTACTCACATACTGTAGACTGGTTCGAATAGAGACAGTGAAATATCTTGGAATGTAGTATATACCTATGTATGAAACTAATATGATTCTCGCACTGGAACATTTTAACAGTAATAAACTGTAGACTGCATAATATGTGGCCAAGTCTGTGTGTGTGTGTGTGTGTGTGTGTGTGTGTGTGTGTGTGTGTGTGTGTGTTATAAATATCTAAGATAGGCTTGCGAGCTTTCGTTTCGTTTCGTTTGTAAAGGCTCTATCATGCTTGCATGCGTCGGCCCTGGTCACGTAATGGCGGCTTTCCATGCTGTTCGATCTCTGGCAGCCTTCCTATTAAGTTCCTTATCCCAGAGGTCACACACTATGATCTCGTCCCACGTCTTTTTCGGTCTGCCTCTCGCAACCCAATTCCCACCGTTGATACATCTCATTTTCTGCACCCAGTTGTTTTCCTCCATCCTCTCCACAAGTCCAAACCGTCTCAGTCTATCTATCTTCATCACAACAACAATATACTCCAGTCCCATTCTTCCTCTGAACTCTTCCGTCGTAAGCCTAGGCCCCCCCCCCCCCCCGCCCTCCCAGGCCTCGCATTGAAGGACCTACTGCACATCCACCTAATCAGTGTCATTTCTGTACGTTCTGTTTAAGATTTAAATTATGTACTGCAGGCCGCTTGTGCAGTATAGGCTAATTGTAGGCTGCTAGTCTGTTTGCAATTCGTTTTTAAAAATGTGTTAAATAGGTCAGTTAGTAAATCACTGCAGAATGAGCCGAATTCTCCATGGTTTAGATGATTTCTTAACATCACCGATTTAATCAGGCTGTCACACCTTATTGTCGTAATGTATTTTAATGATGCAGATTATGTAACAAATAGGCCTAACCTGCAGTTCAATATGGTGTCTGCGTTGGTGGATCGGGCGGCAAATTTCTTAGTTGTCGAGTTTGACACCGTCTCATCCAGGTGAGTAAGGACATAGTTTTATTATCCCAAGGCGTTTTTATTGGCTGAAACGAGCGGACGCACGCACGCACGCACACGCACGCACGCACGCACACGCACGCACGCACGCACGCACGCACGCACGCACGCACACACACACACACACACACACACACACACACACACACACACACACAGAGTGCGCCTTAGGAAATAGCATGTAAAGTAAGACCTATTATCATCACTTCTAAGAGGTTAATAATCTTGGAACACTGTAAATGCTAAATTACACGGTTAGCCTATAGCCTACATACATCAAAATGTGTGTTTGGAGGGGGGGAGGTTCTGTAATAGTCAAAATGCTGGTCTCGTTTTCTAATAGATTTGTTTTTCACGGTACCGGTACGCTTTTCTTGGCAGCAATATACCTTTGCAATAATAATAATAATAATAATCATCGTCCAGACCTCCTTTCCCACCCTAGGGCAGGGTGAGGAGTAGCAACGTCCAGACAGCCCAAGTTTGCCCAATCCAATGGGCCACGCTTCCATTCACTCATCATTCACGCCTCCGGAATCCTGGCTCTATCCGATGCGGCAAAAGCTTTCACCAGATTCTGTAGCTTCACATAAACGTATCCAATAAAGTCAATCCGAACGCGTCAAGTTAAAAAGGGGTGCCAAATCCCTGATCATACACTTTTCAAAACTTTCATCCAGCCAGCTCGATCTTGTCAGTCCCTTAGCCTCACCGACTTCCATACCTCTTTTCCATACACACTCGTCCATCTCATCCTTCCACCTTCTTCTTGGTCTGCCTCGCCTCCTCCCTTCTTGAAAATCGCTTAGATATACCTTTTACAACACTGTTCGTAAAATAGCGTTTGAAATTTAACTGTGTATACTGCAGACGTTTTAATCTTCTCTAGCGCATCTAACCCTCTAAATAGCAATGTTGAAAAAGTAAGAAGGGAGGGGGGACAAACACGGTCTTGCACAACCCCCTATATACCTAAAATAAACTAATATGACTCTATATATGTTACCAGGGAGAAATTGCAAGCATAGTGGAACGGCGCAGAATCGTTTTACCCTCCGAAATATGCCTGTATTTATAAACAAGAAAAAAGTCCCTATTAGGGTACACATTTCGGGCCAGGGTGGAGCTGGAGCAAGGCTCCCATAAGCTAAATAAGCCGTATGGAATCACTTGCGTCGTTGGCAGCTTTCTTAGATTCGAACCTTAGCGCATTAACATACTCCCTCGTACGTACGATCAGAGGTTTCTGTCAACAGACCTCATTTTAGAGACAAACAGAATATTTCACGAGTGTTTCAGTTACTACAGATAAAACCCAGAATTTGACAGTGAAGCTTGTGTAATTAGCTCGTTATATTAGCCTTATAATTAGGATACCGTAATTACAGCCGCCTGCTATCTGCCAGGCCATCATAATTACCATCAAAGGATGAAATATATGTTTGATAACATGGATTATACCGAATCTAATTATTTGCTTATAAATTAGGGGACGGTTCAATTCCTGCGAGGTACATTTTAGGATAATGATATACATATATAGCTACGGTATATATATATATATATATATATATATATATATATATATATATATATATATATATATATATATATATATATATATATATATATATATACACACACACACACACACACACACACACACACACACACACACACACACACACACACACACACACACACGGTCTCCCGGGAGGAAAGGGCGCAACTTCGGAAATTGATAGACGAGGGAATTCTAAACCAGAAATTTTATATGAACACTTGTCGAAATTGTAACCGTTACGGAGCTACAATTACTGAAGTCATGGGCGAAAATGGCCTCCCTCATAAATCACCCATAAAATCATCAGTAATTGTAGCTCTGTAACGATTAATATTTGGACACAAGTTGATACAACACTGTTTAGAAATCACTCATATGTCATTTCCCAAAGTTATGTCCTTTCCTCCTGGGACAGTATATATATATATATATATATATATATATATATATATATATATATATATATATATATATATATATAAAGAGTGGTCTACAGTATACATAACACACGTTCTACGCCAGTCGCGATTTCTCCTGTGTTGAGGGGTCGGTTCAGTTTCAGTTGTCAATATCTGATCTGCATTATTCTTTAATTTTCTACTCCCATTGCCACACCCACGCCCACATCGGCAAATGAGCCGTCTCCGCAACACAAATGGTCCCAGGTGAGTGTCGAGTGGAGCGCTAGTTACGGACCACCCTGTACATTGGCCTATATACCGAATATTGTAGGCTTTGTACATAATTTCAAGAATTCCCGAATGTACGGAGGCCACGACATTGCCTGAGTAACATCTAGGAAGGATGAGGGAATTGAAACGGGTATGGACGGGTTTGCCAATTTGTTTCATTACTTTCTACTCAACGCCAAGTAGTGTAGCTTAGCCTACTCTTGTCTTACGGTAATACATCCTTAACCTAAGCTACCGTTGTGCCAGGGAATCCTTCAGGAGCAACTAGGGAACGTATTGGTTCATGAAATTGAACAGACGTGATAGCGAACACCTTTGCAATTATCACCACGTATCTCATTTGGTGAGGGTATAGGCTGTACTCATTTCACCTTGGACCAGAGTTTCATCCATTGAAGCGTATTCTACATCCCATACTTCAGTGGCAGACTGAAAATGTCGTGGCTGAGCATCCTTGCCAGAGAGCTTCTTCGTGACTTGCGCCACATTCAGATGTCATTTTCTTGTTACATCTCAGCATTAGAGATGGAGAGATTGCGGTATTAAGTATGGTAGTTAGTCAAAAGTGTATGGTTAGCAAGACTCGCCCCAAGCTTCCAAGTGTGCTTCTCTTGCATACTGTCAGCATGTCATGATTCCTACCTCACCTTTAGCTTCAGCCAGCGATTCAAGGGTTGAAACTTCTAAGGGGACGGAGAAATAACTGAATGGATGGAATTTGAGTGTAAAGTGGAGGGACTGTAAGAAAATGTTCTGGAAAGAGGTGAAAAGAGTAAGACAGGGTGGAAGTGAAGTTAGCAGGGGAGTGAAAGATAAAAATGGTAGATTACTAGTGGAGAAGGGAGAAAAAGTGAGCAGATGGAGAGAACACTTTAAGGAATTGTTGAACGTGGAGGATGGAAGTAATGCGAGTATAAGTGGCTGTGGAATGGCTGGGAGAAGGAGGGAGGTGAGAGGACAGGAAGAAATCAGTAGGATAGAAGTTGTGGAAGCAATGAAGAAAGTTAAATCAGGGAAAGCCCCAGGAATTGATGGAGTGTGTGGTGAAATGCTGAAGCATGGGGGAGAGATAGTAGTAGAATGGATGTGGAAGATGTGCAGATTGGCCTGGGAGGAAGGTAGAGTCCCGGAGGATTGGAAGTCAGGTATAATTATTCCCTTGTACAAAGGAAAAGGGGAAAAAGAAGTGTGTGGTAATCATAGGGGCATTTGTATTCTTAGTATAATAGGAAAAGTGTATGGTAGGATACTTATTGACAGAGTTAGAGAAAGAACAGAGAAATTAGTTGGAGAAGAACAGGGAGGCTTTAGGAAGGGAAGAGGTTGTGTAGATCAGATATTCATTCTTAGATCTTTAGTGGAAAAGTTTCTAGAGAAGGGAAAGAAGTTGTATGCGGCTTTCATGGATTTGGAGAAAGCATATGACAGGGTGGATAGACTAGGATTGTGGAAAGTGTTAAGAATATATGGAGTAGATGGGAAGTTGTTGAATGCTGTGAAGAGTATGTACGATGGTGCGAAGGCTGCAGTGCGTGTGGATGGTGAACTAAGTGAATTTTTCTCTTTGAAAGTTGGTTTGAAACAGGGATGTGTCATGTCTCCATGGTTGTTCAATCTGTACATGGATGGGGTAATAAAAGAGGTACAAGTAGGGTAGTGGATGTTGGAGTGGCCCTGGTGAGAGAGGATAGTGTTTGGAAACTCCCTGTACTGTTGTTTGCAGATGATACTGTGTTGTTGAGTGAAGACGAAGGGGAGCTGCAAGGCTTGGTGGATGAGATTGAGAGAGTGTGTAAGAAACGGAATCTAAAGGTGAATGTAGGGAAGAGTAAAGTGATGGTCTTTGAGAGAGGTGAAGTCAGTGAATGTACAACGAGGTTGGATGGTGAGGAATTGGAAAATGTGAGTACGTTTAAGTACTTGGGTAGTGTGATGAGTAAAGATGGAGGTTTGGAGGGTGAAGTGCTTGAAAGGGTACAGCAGGGAAGAAAGGTTGCTGGTTCTTTGAAAGCAGTGATAAGAAACAGGGAAGTGAGCATGGAAGTGAAAAAGTTACTACATGACAGTATTGTGATACCAACTCTAACGTACGGAAGTGAAGCTTGGACGTTGTTGGAAGGACACAAGTCAAGAGTGAGAGCCGTGGAAATGAGTTATTTAAGAGGAGCCTGTGGAGTCACATGGAGAGACAGGCTGACGAATGAGGATATAAAGGAGCGTTGTGGTGTTGATGTGGATGTGATAGGAAGCGTTATGAGGAACACACTGAGGTGGTTTGGCCATGTGGAGAGGATGGAGGGTGAAAGACTGACGAAGAGAGTGTATGTGAGTGAGGTGGAGGGGGAAAGAGGGAGGGGGAGGCCGAGGATGAGATGGAGAAATGGGGTGGAGAGGTATATGAGAGAGGGGGGTGTGAGTTGGGAGCAGGGGAGTGAAATGGCTGGGGACAGGGCGACTTGGAGGCGATTTGTTTGTGGCCACCCCAAACGGGATTGAGGCGTCTGGCAATAGATAGATAGATAGATGGATAGAAGATTTACCGTAGCAATATCCACATGCTGACACTGTTCTAGTGACGATACAACCGTTCAGGCCCGACTTGGATCCTCTCAAGGTTGGAAAAACGGAACAGTAGCCAAGTGTGTGTACTGGTATATATGAAGTATTGAGGGGGATAGGCAGAGAGGGGTGGTAGGGATCTAGGGTGGGTGAGGGTGGGGCAATAGGCGAAGTGAAGCTGTAAGTCTGAAGGTATTGGAAAGATGTAGGGGAAAGGTAGGAAGAGGGATGAGGAAAAGATATAAATCTTATGAGGACAAAGGTGTCTATGGAGGAAGCTTGTGATAATCATGTGGACAATGGATGTGACATAGGCTACTGTCTCTCTTAATGAAGGTGTAGTCTCCGTCCCAGTAGTCATACAGGACGTAGCCTTTCTCGTTCATGAATCTCTCAAAGTACTTATCCCGTCCGGCGCTAGGGTCGTGCTGGGTTACGTAAACTATTCGCTTTTTTAGTTGCCTTGCCGTATTTCTTGATGCAATCTTTGTTTCGTATCCTCCTTGTATTTCTTTGCTATTTCCTGTTCTCATTTTCTCTGTGTCTGCTGTGCCCCCTTGTCTAGTCTCTCTATTATTCTCAAGTCTCATATCCAAGATTCTTTGTGTTTTTTTCTGCTTTGCTTTATTTTTTACGCTTCCTTTAGTTTCCTTTCTTGAATTTTGGTCGTTTATGCCTATTTCATCCTCTGATTTCTGTGTCATTTTGGGGCTAATTCGTTGACTCACTTTTTTCTTGGCGTTCTTTTGTGCTCCACTGTTTTCTTCTCGTCCTACCTTCTCTCCAAACTCGGAAAATTTGTCTTGCTGCAACGAATCAGGTTTAGCCAAGTCCCCCTCATAAAACCGCCTGAACGCTGGCCCATCACGGTGCTCTATGGTCCATGCTCCCACACTCACGCGATCAAATGGGAAACTTAACAAGATATCCGTTTCTGCGCCCTCCACGTCCAGGCTGATATACTGAACTGAAGTGAGGTTGAGGGCGAGTAGAAGTGAGAGCAGGGAGAAGCACTGTACTTCTTGCGTCACACGTTTCCCCATTATCCCACCAGATGGCGCCTCGATCCCGCTTAAGGAACCAGTGGAGCGAACCTGTAAGGAAATATAAGTTTGATTGAAGGCTGTTTTAAGGACCATATTTGTTGTACTGACATCATTTATCTGTGAAAAATAGGGTTTAGATGATTTTGAACGATGGCGTGTCCATTGTTAGCAGTAACGTGATTAAATCAAATCAGACTGTAATGTGATCCTGCGAAAATAATTTTATCGTAATTTATCTCTACTTGCAGTTACTTACCTAACGGCATACCACAACGTAATGAAGTTAGCGATGAATATTTTTTAAAACAGCACTGTAACATAACAGTAAAACATAACGTCACTAATTGCTGGTAATGGGCGATACCAGATTTTGTTTTAGTGATCGTGAGTACAGTGATTACTGTTGGCAAAAGGAATTGATTACTAATCCTCTTAATATAATAGGTTTGCCAGATGTTTAAAAGACACTCAGAGCTCGTTTATTATGCGATATATAAGTACAAGAAAATGTTTTAATATTTTGGCTTGGAGAGTTAACTATTTTCTATCCTGAGATGGAAATTTATTAGCTGTTTGAAATAAATAGGAAGTAAGCCTGTGAATTCTGGTGGATATCGATTTTAAAAATAAGTATATAGAAATTATGCTGGAAAATATTCGACTTGTAAATATACAGTCGATTCACCCCCAAATCGATTATCAGATTATTGATCTTGTGAATGCCGTAATTGATTAGCCTACTGGTAATGGATTATGCCCACCTCTACTAATCGCTTTTAGGTATGATTGTGTTATTTCTAAGCAGTAGGAAACGTCATTACGAAAAACAGAACTGTGCTGATAGAGGAGCTTGTGTTATTTGTAAGCAGTAATGTGCCGAAACTAGCAACACATCTGCCGACGTGACGTTGCCTTGTCATTAAACTGTTTTATTAATGCACTTAATAAGGGTTTTTCATGATGAACCATTGAAATGTAGCTCTAATGTTAAAGCAACTGATAAATGGAGTACCGGTACGCAGAGAAAGAAAAGTAAAAGTTTGCAGTTGAAAACCAAGATTAGATATGACAGAATTCATAGGTTAATGGGCAACAGAGCTTGTAAGACTAAATTAAGGGATAGCTAAGGATTCCCCCCTTTCCTTTTAACTCTCCGTCATTGCTTCCGTATGGGTAGTTTTGGTCATATGGAGCATATGTAGACTGATAAATTATAATTCTGCATTAACTTTGCCCGTATGATGAAATTTTTAGACGATTTTATTCAGTTTACATGAGACTGGTAGTGAAGGGGCTAGAAGGGTGTATGGTAAGGGGTGGCCGAGAAATACCGTACGCACCGTTGTTAAAACCTTAAATTATTGGTAGGCTGTACCGTTTTACGACCTTTAGTAAGCCGCAACATGCCTGGATGGGTATACTGTGCCTGATTTGCTAGTAGACCAAGTTCAGAATATTCCTGTACCGAATATGATTTGCTGTTGACTACAGACCACTCAAAACCATCCGGACATCTTGAGGCCTTTTCTTAGACATCTGGAACTTCCTTGAGACTAGAACTTACATTTCGTTTGCGTTCGTAGGTCCCCAATTTATTCGACCAATATGACGGGTCCGCCTCTTTGTTTTTGTAGGTACATTCACTTTCACACTTCCTTAACCTATTCACTACGAGAAGGCTCCCCAAGCTGAAAAAATATAGTGGTAGGAAGTATATAATAAGTCATTGCACTATTAGGGTAAATATGCTACTAATTCCCCCTGTCTTCACTGCAATGTGGTCTTCTTTGTGTGAATAAAAGTATTGTATTGCGTTAGGAAGTATAAATGTCATTGTACTGAAGGGGCAACCACTTCTCACACCCTCCCCATCTCTTCCTCTTCTGAAGGACCGCGTGCATAGCCTAAGCTTTCTTAGGCCTATGTGTTGTATGAAAATGACTATGTCATTATATCTCTGTCCAAACAGCTACCAGATATCTGGGATGCAATAAGTGACTATTAACCCTTTTTTGGGCAGCGTTCTTCCTGAGCTGAATGAAATCATCCAGTGTTAGCCAGGAAGTAATATCTAAACGACTGTTTCACATGATTTAGAGTGTGGGAGAAAGATACAGCTGGATTGTATGATATCCAACAGTTCTTCGTTATGGAGACTTACCGGTACATAGTATTCTTTATAGCCTGTTGACTAAGAGCCTTTACTAATATTTCCCAAGGTCTCATACATCCATTAGGTTTATATTATTTCCTCATGTTTAGATATCGTCAGGCTTACCATGAGGCGGTGGTGGAGGGGGGCGTCAGGGGGAGCGTAGTGGCCGTGGAAGGTGAGGGTTTGCGGGTAGGGGGTGGAGGAAAGGCAGGTGGGGCTACTCCATGCTCTTCGCTTCTTACCTGTGGGGGTAGATAGAAAATGAGGGCTTGAGGGTAGGCGGTGAAAACCGTACTTGTCGCTACCGAAAAGGCGTAGAGTCGGTTGTCAGTCTAGATATACAATATATATATATATATATATTTATATATATATATATATATATATAGAGATATATATATATAATGTTTTAGGGGTAATTTTACAATCTTCTGTTGATTTAAATTGTAGGCTAGTTGGTTGTTTTACTTTATGTTGGTTTGCTAGTTGTTTATTTTACATACGGTAGATTAAAGAAAGTTTTAAGTTAACCTGGATTGTGGGAAATCTGAATAATTCTAAGCCATTGCGTCCATTCTTATTGTAGATTACCATATTGGAGGGTACCATAGTTACCGGTATCTTTGCAAGTTTATTGCTGTATGGGTGTATGGTGTGGGTTTTTTTTTTTTTTTTTTTTTTTTTTTTTTTTTTTTTAACGGAATGTAAGCTAACGTTAATGCACATGTTAACATAGTGAACATTACCCGAAAGCCTCTCAGAAATACCGGTAGTTAAGCTAATTAACATTGAACCCGTCCCTAACCGGGTAGCTTTGGAGTGCTCATAGATAGCCTAACTGGAAATAATATTAGGTGTGTGGAGGATTTTAAGAAAACAAGCAAACGTTGGACGTCTGTGCCACCTTTAATCCTTTCAACCCGAGGACGCCTTGATTTTTGTTCTAACCTTTGTGCACAAATGGGTTATAGAAGTGCAGTGATATCTCTTTATAGCCTGTCTATAGCTGTCTGTCAATCCGTCTGTCTGTCTTTCTTTCTGTCTATCTGCCTACGTATCTATCTATCGTTCTAACACACACACACACACACACACACACACACACACACACACACACACACACACACACACACACACACACACACACACACCTAGTAGCCTAGTTGAAAGATAAATGGTCACCGCTAGCCTTTCTACTGCCATTACCGGTATGTAGCTTATACTTACCAGGGATAGCAGCATATAGTACTGGGTCTGCCTCAACCAGTAGCCCAGTCCATCCCAGGTCTCTCTCCAGGTAGAGTGTGTTGGATATGAACTCTCCGTCTAGCGCTCCAGCCTCCACAAACACACCCCTCCCTTCGCTCGAGAACAGACTGCAAGAGGGATGTTTGAGAGGGTTTAGCCCCACTAAGACGATTCTCAGACTACCACAGTGACGACGATTCCCAGTTAGACGATTCCCACAGACGATTCCCACTTAGACGATTCCCACAGACGACTCCCAGTTAGACGATTGCGGCAAAGACGATTCTTTTTCACCATACTTAAACATTTCGTAACCATTTTAGTATAGTTATTTTATTAGTAATTATATTCATTATTTCAAGGTTCTAAGAAGCGTTTCTCCTGACTGGTGAATATCTATAATATCTGATAGGTATCCCAGTGCATACGTACGTACATATGTATTGCTCGAACTATTAGTTTAATAATGAATTCCATCTGCATGTTCATTGAGAGTCTAAACAAATGAGGTAATTCGGTGTCTGGTCTTCGTACTGTAGAAAAAGTAGGCAGGTAACTTTGGTTAGTAACTGAAATGACAGGTTAGCGCTACTTTTTAGACAGGTAACTATGGTTACTGATTGAAGAGATACTTTAGTCAGCTTCACTCTTCCTTCAGTACCAACACACGCACTGAGCCAGCAAACCGGCTTGTAATGATAGATATTATTATATCTGCAGGTTATGGCACTAACCTTATTTATGAAGGGCAAGACAAAACGACAAGTTAGTTGATAAACAACAATGGAGGTGTACGGCAGTTCCAAAGGGTGTTCGTGGCATGCACTTGACAACTTTATTACCGTACCTGATCTGAGTGTGCTGTGCAGCAACCCACATGAAGCTCATTGTGTGCCAGCGCATGCGCGCTAAATAGGCTGTCAGAAAACATTACAAAAATAAAACAGCTACAGTTGATCAAATTTGCCCTGTTTCTAAGAAGTACAGTTCGTAATTGATCGTTCTTTGTAATAACTACATGATGTAAATAAGTCTCTCTCTCTCTGTCTCTGTCTCTGTCTCTCTCTCTCTCTCTCTCTCTCTCTCTCTCTCTCTCTCTCTCTCTCTCTCTCAAACCACGCGCGCGCGCGTGGTGTGCGTTTGGTATATACGCGTAGTGATTGTGAAAATTAATCGTCTGTGTGGGAATAGTCGTACTGGAAATTATCTAAGTGACACACCATAATCAGCTAAAAATGGACGATTGTCCAGGTGGGAGTTTCCTGTGTGAGGACACTTTATAGTGGGTGTGTACTCTGATGCCTGCAAAACTAGGAGAGTGTGAGGTGAGAGTGTTAAAGGGGAGAGGGAAAACGGAAATGGTGTGGCAAGACGAGAAGGTGAGAATGTTCGAGTAAAAGAGGGTGGTGAACTGACTTGGAGAGAACGAGTGTGAGAGTTTGTGAAGGAGGTTTGGGAACTAGCTAGAAAAGTTTATGAGAGTGAGATGGTTGAAAGGAGAAACAAAGGGAGAACGAGGACGAGGTGGAGGAGAGAGAAAGTACTAGAGGGAAGGTTGTGGAGAGAACATGTGCGAAAAAAAGGGATGGTGGTGAAGTGTGTTTGTGTATGTGTGTGTGTGTGAGTGAGATGAACAAAGAAGAGTGGGGTCCGTGAGCGAAGCGGTCTGCAAGGACTGTTTTTGAGAGTGAATGTGTACCTAAAAGATAATAATGATTTTGAAATTTGGTTTCAATTGACGGGAATAAAATGTTGCGTTCTAGACTAGGTTTATCTGCCTGGGGGCTCACAGATGGGACTGGGTGTATTAAAAGTTGAATAATATATTTGCAGCTGAATCAGACACATTTTCCATCAGAGCTGCATAGGCTATATCGTGTTGAAAGGCACGCCAAATCAGTCCTTCAGAGTAAGACGTGGGATAATTGTCTGGTATGTAAGTAGTCTGTAGTTTACCCTTTTCAGATATATTTTCGTTTTCTGTATTAAGACCAAGTAAAGAGAAAATGAAGTTTTAGGTGTAGCCGTAGCAAATTTATGATACCTAATTTGGTTTGTGTGTGTTCTTACCTAATTGTTCTTACCTAATTGTATCTTTACAGGAATGAGTGAAGCTCGTACTGTCCCGTGTCTTAAACCTTATTTATCGTACATATCCTTAAATTTGTGAATTGTTTTGGCACACACTATTTCATTCGGTAGTGCATTCCATTGATCAGTTGCTCTGTTTGGGAAACTGAATTTCCTTACGTCTTTATCACCTCTCTTCTTATGCAGTTTTTTGCAGTGTCCTCTTGCTGATGCTTCTCCATATGTTAAGTAATCATTTATGTCTATTTTCTCCTTTCCTGATATGCACTTATATAGCATTATCATGTCACCTCTTTTCCTTCTCTCCTGTAGTGTTGGTAGTTCCAGTTTATTTAGTCTTTCTTCGTAGCTTAGGTCCCTTAAGCTTGGTATCCATCTTGTAGCGGCCCTTTGAACTTTTTCAATCTTGTCTATATGCTTTTTGAGATGAGGACTCCAGACTACTGATGCATATTCCAGGGTTGGTCTAATGAATGATGTTATTATCCTTCTTAGCATGTCTTCATTTATGTATGTGAATGCTATTCTCATATTTGCAAGCAGTGTATACATGTTCCGTACCTTCTCGCTGATGTGGTCAGCCGGAGATAGTCTGTTATTGATAATCACACCTAGGTCTTTCTCTCTTTCTGATGTGCATAGGGTTTTATTTCGTAACTTATAATCCCAATCAGGTCTTTTTCCACTTTTACCAAACTTGATTACATGACACTTGTCCACATTGAATTCCATTTGCCATGTACTACTCCATTCATGAAGTTTATTTTATTCTTCTTGTAGCTCTTTACAAGAGTCTGTGTTAGTAATTCTCCTTTGTATTTTTGCATCATCTGCAAACATATTCAGATAGCTCTCATTTCCAGTGTTACTGTTTATATCATTTATATACACTAAAAACATGATTGGTGCCAGCACTGAACCCTGTGGTACTCCACTAGTCACTTCTTTCCATGATGAGTAGTTTCCTCTTAGTACTGTCCTCATTTCTCTTTTTATGAGAAAGTCTTGCATCCTACAAAACAGTTTGCCTCGAATTCCTCCTTGATGGTACAGTTTCCATAAAAGTCTTTGGTGTGGTACTGTGTCAAAAGCTTTCTTGAAATCTAAATAGATACTGTCCACCCATCCTTCCCTTTCCTGTGTGTGTGTGTGTGTGTGTGTGTGTGTGTGTGTGTGTGTGTTTGTGTGTGTGTGTGTGTGTGTGTGTGTGTGTGTGTGTGTGTGTATGTTTGTGTGTGTGTGTGTGTGTGTGTTCCTATAAATTATCAGATATTGTCTATACTGAGAATACTTCCAAAACATAAGTATGAATGATGTCATTTTTTTTTTTTTTTGCCATTTTCTTTTTCACCCACACATTATTGCCTCACATTCTGTGCAAATGGCATATCCAAATTACGTGGCCGTAGACAATTTTTTTTTTTACATATTATCATAACCCCTTACATCTAGTACCGGTAACCTTTTTTCCTGCTTCTTACAAACGACCATGGCGCTTAATGTTTGGGAAGGTCGTAAGTATTGTTGGGAAAAAAAAAAAAAACTTATTTGGCGTTTCCATTTCGTCTCCCCAAAGGTGAATAAGATCGCCTGAAGGTAGCAAGAATAAAACTTAAAAGATTTCACTATAATAATGGGTAATACGTTGATCTGGGTAAGATTTCATTATAATAATGGGTAATACGTTGATCTGGGTAAAAGTAAAAACATTAAAATATACAGAGCTCTGATTAAGGTGTGCGCCTGGTAAAAATATAAGTGAACATAGATAAAACTAAGGTAGGAGTAAAAGGGTAAAAATATTAATATTGTAGACCTAAGAATATAATGTTTACGACAATAAATAGTCAAAAGTACCATGAAAAATAATATATACGGTACAGTAGGTCTGATAGATGGGAAATGTGTGTTAGGTAAATCAGTGGCCAGCATAGGTAGTCTGAGGGGCAAGTGCTGTAGCTTGGAGGAAAAAAATGGAGGGGGGGAGGTACGGAACACCCTTTCCTGGTTACTAAGAGAGAGAGAGAGAGAGAGAGAGAGAGCACGCCAGTGAGGTTAATCATAAAAATGTTAAAATATATAACTTTGATACAAACGTATATAGGCCTGACAGGTATGTGGTCTGTATTTAAGTACGACTTCTGAAACTAATGATACTGTGGCGTTTGCTTAAATTATGCTTATACTACCTGAAGACGATTTTATTTGGATTAGAGTATTACATTTTAACTTGGGGAGCTAGATTCCCCATTTATTAATCCCCTAACTTCTAGGACACTTACAAGCTTTGTAAAGTGTGCGGTAATAGCAAGAATAAAGTATAACACAAAAAAAAGCATAAAATATAAAAAGTACGTAACGTTATTGGTACGAATGCTCATATTTGTCACACAACTGTCAGACGATTTTACCCAGCAGAGGAGGAGCCCTTTAGCTGCAAAGGATTTTAGTGTTATTTGCTACTTCTAGATCTCTCAGGGCCAGACGTCTCTCCTGAGCCGAATAAAATCGTGATGGTAGCTATATTCTTTTCACCTTAACTTAGCCTAGATTTTCCACCATTTGCAGCTAATTTCATGTAGCTCTGTGGCAGAAAAAGACATTGCTATGACTCTACGTCTCCTCCAGAGCATGTCTTCGTGACTAGCATCATATTCTAGTGGCAATCTATCGTTACAGCTCGGCATTCACGATGGAGAGATGGCAGTTTTAGACCAAGTTACAATGAGAAGAGTATAGTATGAAATGCAAAGGGAGGCCATCTTATTCTAGAATTTAACTGCCGGTATTTTGAAACTTGAGATTCTGCTTAACCCTTTCACTGCGATGACCTATAGCAGTGTTTTCTTGTTTGGTGCATCCATGCGATTTTATTCAGTCTAGTTGGACGCTTACCAGAGGAGTCATTGATACCTGTAGGCTGTGAACTCCCACCTTTTAGAATATTCTGGAGATTGACGAATATATAAAAATCGTATGGAAGAGATTGTGAGATTTAAATAGAGGCCTTTCCTTAACTGAGCAGTGTCACCTGGTGGTAGGAAAAAAAAAGGGGGGGGTAGGGGGAGGAATTCACAGCTAAACTTAATGCGTTAAATTTGTTTGATGGTGGAAAAAATCATATTGAAAGAGTTCGGTAGCTTTACGTATTCTCAGCCAGCCACTGAAAATCCTTCCCGAACTGAGTAAAATCGTCTATGAATTAAATAGCTAGGAAGTTACGTTGCATGGGGTTTTTACAGATGGGGTCATAAGTTGTGTTGCAGTCAGCAGGCGTGGTAGTTACGTTGCTTGCTGCCTTCGTCACCACCGACTCGTATGTACAACTCCTGATCCCGACTGTACCTACGTCTGACACAACTGTCGACCTTGGTTGTACCTTCACTTGTCCCAACTTTTGAACCCAATTGTGACTTAACCTATAGAGATCTTAGACGTCCGACTTAAATTGAGTAAAGTCGCCTGGAGATATCATGAATAAAAAAATAAATACCGTAAATAAAAATAAAATAATCATACCCACCGCTTGAGTATGCCGTTAATTCTGGTCCACGAGGGGAAACGGGTCCGGTACAGGTTGTAGGAGTCTGCTTCCGGTCCAGTTCGGTCCAGCATTAGGTCCATGGGTCCGGGGGAAGGGGGGAACAGGTACCTGGAAAGAAGCGAGAGAGAGAGAGAGAGAGAGAGAGAGAGAGAGAGAAGGGGGGGGGAGAATTAATAAATATACCATTATAGGATGAAGTAAGATATCAACAGAAATGTCGGAGTGGAGAAAGTTGTTAGAGGTGTTTATCCAGTGTTTAAGATATTTCATATTAGCTTTCCCTTCCATAATTACGGGTATTTAGATAATTCCAGAGCCTCTTCATCAGATATTTATTTTGCTTATTAAACATTCGAATCCTTTTGTATGTTACTGATGCATATGCTGATAGTAAATTAAATAAAGGTGAATAGGCTGTTAATCCTTTCACTGCCTTGCCGTTCTTTCAATTTCACTTACCTACTTAAAATGTTTTCTGTTTTTTCTAGGTCAGAAAATTTTTTGGAATTGGTGGGATTAGATGTAGTCATTATTGGCCCAGTCACTTGCACGCTTGAGCTGAATATCATTATCAGGTATTAGCAAGAATAAAAACGACATCATGGTATTCAAGGGGTTAAGATGTATTATGTAAGGTAAACTTATAATGAAGAGGTGCTCACATGCAAAAAAAAAAAAATAAATAAAAAAATAAATAAATAAAACTTGACGCCAACACTATCTTCCCCGATACTCACTTCTCTCGTATCAGCTGTAGAAGGGCCGGGTCGTCTGGCTGCAGGGGACCCATGGCTCTGAAGAAGGTTTCCAGTTCGTCCATCGTCCCCTGCTCTTGGTTCTTCATTTCCTTTTCTTGGTTCGTCATTTCCTTTTCTTGGTTCGTTATTTCCTCCTCTTGTTTCATTTCCTCTTCTTGCCCTGTCACTTCTTCCTTCGCGCCTCTCTCACTCTTTAGCATCTTCACCTCTGGCCCCAGGGTCGTCGACAGCACCACCAGCATCTGTTGCAAGAGAATTGTTTTTAATCTCTTCAGTCCCATGGCGTATTTTCTGCTATGTTCTTGCTACATGAGACATTTTATTTGCTAGTATTTACCGGTATTTATTTTAAGCTTGGGAGAGAGAATTTGTAGCGACAGGGTTAGAAACAGTCGCCATACCTCCCTTTCCATAACTGGAGGAAACAAGAATAAAGAAAAAGGCCATTGTACAGTATGAAAAGACTACGGTCCGTATTGTCGTCGGTTACGAAAGCACCTTACCACCTCATACTTAGCGATTTATTTTTGGCTACGGTTAGTTAATATCAATTTGTATGTCATGTATGCTGAGTTTGTTGGTATTTGAATGATTTAAATTAATCAGACGAGGAAAGTAATCTGCAGAAGGCAAAATAAATACCGGTACTGTAGCTTGCGAAGAGATGTTACGGAACTTATTTGACGAGAATGAGGGTGCCGGTACAGTACGGTAGCTACTTGAAGCGGGCAAGACTCATATATAATCGTCCGGCGTCAGCTTAAGTAACAGTGCTATAGATAAAAGGGTTAGCTAAGGGAATCAGAAGACTAAGTACGGTATTAAATATCTTTACTGTATTATTATTATTATTATTATTATTATTTTCTAATTCCTTCATTCTGATGGCGGATTTCGTGTTTTATTTTTGCTGCTACTGCATTAACATATTCAGCTTTGGAGGGGCGTCCTGAACAGAGGAGGACACGAGATCTTCCGATAGTTGAGTAGAATCATCAGTAGGTAGCAGTGATGAATAAATAAAACAAGTAATCTTACTGAAGTGGTTAATTAAGGGAGTAAGGTGTAAGTTTGCCACAAGGAGCAATAGCCTATTCATTTGGTCTTAAGGAGTCAGTTGTGAGCCGACCATAAGGATAAATTGTGACTTAACGTTAATGGGATTCTGTCCGAGCTTAAAAAGATAGGATAGAAAAAACAGAGACTGTTTATGTTGGGATAGTGTGCCGTATTTTAAGTGGCACAGGAAGCTGCGTAACACCTTTTCCCTAGCGATTTGTTGTAACACAGTACACCTTATTTTTGTTCCGTGTGTCACTTATATCGTTTTAATGTCAACATAGCCTAGTCTGCATCAGTAACTTATAAGAAGAATTGAAGGTGTAATATGCAGAGTAAATAGCCAAGGAAGAGTAATTACGGCATCCCCAAAGTCATTTAGAATACGACCCATTGAGTGCGGATTTACCAGTGTGACTGCTGACAGGTAGGCAACACATCGGCGCGTACTCAGTTGCAGTAGCCTCCTCATTGTTCAGTTTGTTAGTATGGGTGTCCGTCTGAGGGTTGATTGGGGTTTATTGCTCACATAATGACACTCAGGGGCGAGGAAGGCTGGTAACTTTTGCCTGAAATATCGGAACTGAGTAGCTTAACCCTTGTCCCCACGCTCTTGATGGGAAAAAAGTAAAATAATGAAAAACATAGGATAACCAGCCAATATATTTCTTCTTAAACTATACACTTGGAGTTGGTTGTTTCTTTCGCTTAGTTAACTGCTGTGTTGTTTATTTTTTTTATTTAATTTCCCTCTTAGTTCCCCTGTTTATTTCCTTTTTAATATTGTTTTGTCACTCGCTTTCTTTCTCATTTAGTTCTCTGCTTTCTGGATTCCACCATCCTTTGTATATTGTTTTCTGTTTCTCACTGAGCGTTCTGATGTGTTAATTTTATGACCCTTTTTTTTTTTCTCACACTTTGTTCTTTGATTCTCTCTCTCTCTCTCTCTCTCTCTCTCTCTCTCTCTCTCTCTCTCTCTCTCTCTCTCTCTCTTCACGTACCTTCATTTCCATAGTTTTTATTTTCTCCATTTTCCAGTTTAGCTTTCTGGTTCTTAAATGATTACTTTCTCTTTTACTCTATTTCCTTCTCTGCTTAAATGAGTTGCATCTCCTATTTTTATTCTTTGTTAATTCTCCTCCAGTTCCATTTAGTTTTTTAATATATTGATCCATCAGGACATCATCTCTATACCCCACCATACCACACTTTACCAGCACATCATCGCTACCCAACCACACTGTACCACCACACACCACACCACACCAGCACACCACGGCTGCCGTGACACTTGCACTCCAAACCAATATATTCCACTGTCATATAATATCTACGCCACACTTCACCTCAACACCACGACAGCATATTGCACTACCAAACCATCCCATCATACTATCTGTCTATCTGTACACCAGACCCTCATCACACCACACCACATCAACACATTCCACCATCATAAAATATCTACACTACACCACACCTCAACACCACAACACATTACCACACCATCGCCTTGAGATTATCTGTACACCACACCTCCCCACACCACACCACACAGCTCCACATCACTGCATTGCCATCTCACCCGTCCAGCCACGTCCCAGGCCGAATGCCCCCCAGGCAGTGTTGAAGGAAAAGCACTGATATTGCTGGTGTCTGCTTGACCTGCTGATGTACGCTACCGAGAGACAGACTTTCTTTGCGCGGTGTAAAGCCCTCACTCCGATAACGTATTTATATTAGCTTTATTTTTCTTACCGGTACCTGACAGTAGTGCTTGTACCTTAGTTTGTCCCAGATTTTTACCTGCTGGAGCTTATTTCACGTACCATAGCTCACTGCCAGGTTAAAACTATATTATGGTCGTAAATACTGCCATAGCACTTCTTCGTGACTAGCATCGTTTTAGCAATAATCTCTGTTTACGCCCCGGTAATCAGGATGGAGAAATGGTGATAGTAGGTCAGGTTAAAGTAAAAAGAGTACAGTATAGTCAGCTTTAGATTTCATTTTTTTTTTTAACCGTAGCCTTTATTAATCCCTACACCATGAGAGGTCTTTCCTAACCCGAATAAAGTCGCCTAACGGTAGCAAGAATAAAATAAGAACATACGCCATCGTACTGAACGAGTTAAAGCATTCTCAGTGGTGGTATCTTTACATTTTATTCTTCCCTCTGCCAGACGATTTTTTTTTTTTTTTTTTTTTTAGTTAAGATTTGTATTCTTCCTGCCCACAGATGACTTTTTTTGGGGGGTGGGGGGGAGATGGAAGTTAGTTCCCTTATTTTATTTTTCCTGCTCACAGATGACTTTTTTTTCTTTTTTAATAGGGAATATGAAAGTTAACGCCCTTATTTTATTCTTCCTGGCCACAAATGACTTTTTTTTTTTTTTTTTTTTCAAGGGGATGGAAAAAGATAAAAGTTAACTCCCTCATTTTAATATTCCTCTCCACAGATGGCCTTATATATATATATATATATATATATATATATATATATATATATATATATATATATATATATATATATATATATATATATATATATATATATATATATATATATATATATATATATATATATATATATATATATATTTCATAGGAAAGATGAAGGATAACTCCTTCATTTTCTTCTTGCTACCCCAGACGACCTCATTCAAATTAAGGAGGACCCTATCATAAAAGACAACCCCTGCTGCCCTGTGACGTGATTTTGCATTCAACTTTTGCCTACACAAGGCGACTTTATCACTTTTAAATATAACCTCTCCTAATGTTGGGTTCACTGAAGGCTACATCTCACCTCTCATCTTCGACCCTGTCCTAAAAATGAATATAATTGGCTGAAGGTGGTAAGATTGAAAGGGATCATAATGAAGTAATTAACCTGTTCAGTACGATGCCTTTCTTGCAGCCACCGAATGTTTGTATTCAGTGTAGGAGATACTTTTAGAACTGGAGGGATTAGAATCATTAGATAAATAGTCTTCATTTACTCCAAAAGTACAAGACACCTTCCTTCAGCCTAATAAAATCGTCTGGTGGTGTCTTGTTTAGAAGAAATAATTCTGAATAAATAAATAAATAAGTAAATGAATAAATGATAACGTCATAGGACTGAGTGCTTTGTTTCCAGGCACGTGTTGATACCTTCAGTACGATGACGTCTTTTATTCCAGCTGACATCGGGCTATTTTTTAAACTCATGAGACCCCCCCCCTCGAAGTCAGAGGGTTAATGAAGACATATCCGTATTCTAAGTGGCACTAGAGTTATATATTTACAGTTATATGTAAAGATTGCCCCAGTATATGTAAAGTTTACCCCAGTAGCCTATATACTGTACCGGTATGTGTAAAGTTTACCCCATTACCGTCTATGTAAAATTCACCAGAATATAGTTACCCAATGGAATGTTCTTCCCATATGTCAGGTTTACCCCAGTACATGTAAATTTACCCCATTGTATGTAAAACTTAACCCAATATATATACCGTATGTAAAATATAGACCTACTAAAATATATCGAATGCATACCCCAGTATATGTAAAGTACTGTATACTGAAATATATCTAAAGTTTACCCCAGTATATGTAATGTTTACCCCAGTATATGCAAACTTTTCCCCAGTAGCCTGTATATATATAAAAATTACTCTGGTACATGTAAAGTTTTCCTCGGTATATATAAGAAAGTTTACTAGAGTATACCGGTGTGTAAAATTTGCCCCTGTTCGCCTTCTTCATTGCTTCCATCATTCCTTTTTGTTTTCTCTTCCGCTGTTCCTCTGATTTTCTCTTTTTCCCCTCCCCCTCGTGTTTCCTGTTTATCACATCTCTTGTTACATTGGTGTCTGATTCTATCCTGTTTTTAATTTCCTGTTTTCTCTCTCTCTTTGTTTCACTTCCTGTCACTGTCCTTTCTTTTTCCTTTTCCGCCCCACTTTTTACCTTCCTTTCACATCCCTTCTCTCGGGTTTCTCTTTTCCTTCTCCTCATCCTTAGTTTTCTGTCATATTCTTATCTCTCCTTCCCTTTCCTCCCCTTCCATTATCTTCCTTTTGTTACTTCATTTTTCTTGTTCACATTTCCTTCTCCCCTTACCCTTCCTTATCTCCCTTTCAAATTCTTTCCTTCTTCTTATAGTTTTCGTCCTTTTTTATTTGCCTTTTCCTATATTGCATCTTTCTTCCGTTCCTTTTCCTATTTCCTCCCCATTTCATATTCATATCTTCTTCATCTTTTTCTTACACCATACCTCCTTTTCATATTTCTTCCTTTTTCTGTTATTCTACCTTTCTTCTCCTTCCTTCTTATCCTCCTTTCATGTTCAATGCTTTTTTTTTTTTTTTTTGGGTTACGGTACCTTTAAATCTACTTTATCATTCTCATACTCATTCCATTCTCCTTTCGATTTCCCCCCGTAGCTATCTTCCTTTTGTATTTCTTCTTTATTCTGTTCCTTTTTTTTTTTCATCCTTCTTCATTATCTTTCTAACATTTCTTCTCACACTCCTCCATTTTCTCATCCTCGTTCTTCATTTTTTCCATTTATATTTTTTTTTCCCATTCCTGCGTGTCATCGTCTCACCTTCTTCTCTTTCTTTGTTTCTTTTTCTCTTCCTCCCTCGCTCCTTAACATTCCTTTCTTCCTCTTTTACTCTTCCTTTTCCTCCATTCATATATTCTTGTCATATTCCTTCCTTTCTTCGTTCCTCCTCCTCCTCCTCCTCCTCCAGTTCTCACTCCCTTCATATTTCTCTTCTCCCACATTAATGCCAATTCCATTCCTTTCTTCACTAATTCTCTGCGGTTTTCGTTCCTTCCTTTCATATTCATCATCTCCAGCATTTCGTTAATCTCTGTAGTATGGTGACGCTTCTGTATTTTATCTTTTTTATCACCAGACAAATTTCTTCAGTTCAGGAGAAACTTTTTGAACCTTAGATAATCAGCTAATTAATTAACCCTTCCAGTACCAGCCTTGTTTCGTAAATTGAGCAAAATCGTCTGGAGATGGAGCGAATAAATAAAAACAAGGCGACATCGTAATAAAGAGTATTCAACTTCTTCCTTTCCTCTTTTTTTTTTTTTTTTTTTTTTTTTTTTTTTGGCCTTCCTGTATTCACACTCTTCCATTGATTTTCCTTATGTTGCCTTTCTCCATTGTTTCTTTTGTATCCTCCTTTCTTTAATAATCTCCCTCTCCTCTTACCCCCCTTCCCTTTTTTTCCATTCTGCTCCCGTCCTTCTTACCCATCTCTCTTTCCCCTCTCCCTCTCTCTGTTCACCCCTCACCACTCCCTCTCTTCTCCCCCTTCCCTTCCCCTCCCTCTCTTCTCCCCCTTCCCTTCCCCTCCCTCTCCCTGTCCTCTCCCTTTCCTCTCCCTCTCCCTGTCCTCTCCCTTTCCCCTCCCTCTCCCTGTTATCTCCCATTCCCCTCCCTTTCCCTGTCCTCTCCCATTCTCCTCCCTCTTCCTTTACTTCCCCCTTTCCACGTCGCTACTCCAATTGCTCTCCCCCAATTTCCCTCTTTCCTCCCCCTCTCCCGTCTTTCCTCTTCTCTCCCCTCACCTCTCTTTCCACCCCCCTCCCCTCACCTCTCTTTCCATCCCCCTGGCCAGTTCTTTCTCTTTGTTTTCATCTCCCCTCTCCCTTCCCTCCCATTATCCTTCTTTCCTCCCTCATCTCTTATCTCCAGTTTCCCTCCTCTTATGATTTTTCTCTCCGATCATTTCCCTCACTGTTGTTTCCTCCCTCCCTTCCTCCCTCCGTCTCGTTTTTCCCCTCCACATTTCCTGTTTGCTTGCCAGGCATCCTGTTATCTTAAGGTTTTCCCCTCCAAGCACCCCACGACTTTCCTGCCCCCCCCCCTTCTCTCTCTCTCTCTCTCTCTCTCTCTCTCTCTCTTTCTCTTCCATGGGCTGAAGAGATGAAAACAGATCGAATTAGAGCAGATTGCCTTCGTATAAAACATCCATAATTAAACAGAGATTGAATTTAGTAAGCTGAAGAGATGCTAAAAATTAAGTGTTCTTGAATTAACCCCTTGATTACTCTGTTTATAATTAGTTTTGTGTGTGTGTGTGTGTGTGTGTGTGTGTGTGTGTGTGTGTGTGTGTGTGTGTGTGTTTGTGTGTATCCTGATGATTTTTTTTTAATTGTAGATCATTTTATCTGAATGAATTTAGATGCAGTCTTTATCAGTACCTTTACAACGAGAGCACCGTAGAATAGCGTTAAGACGTATGGAAACAAGAATATTAAGTGTAATCTGATGTCCGTTTATATAAATACGGTACACGTTGTATTATATTCGCTTTTTATTATACACACTTTACATATATAATAATACATACGATATCGTATATATATGTAAAGTGTAAGATAATATCCCTTTTGGCTTTTTTCTTTATCACAGTTATAATCGTTACTCATACGGAAACTACAGTATAAAGTAGTCAATACCCCCCCTTTTTTTAAAGTTATTATCGTTAGTCGTACAATTCATGTATAATTTAGATAATGCAGTCTGGTACAAAACGTTTTCCATTGTTTCAGGTAATTAGCCGTGCCGTACCTGGTCTGCGTTTGTAAGTACGAAATTTTGTCTTGTTCATAGTGTGTGGTCTCCTTCAAAGGTTTGTTAGTAGTTAGGTAAGTTTCTCGCATTCCTTTTGCTCGTATTATTAGGAGTGATGAGTCCATTTATTTATACAATTTCTGTTTGTATTTTTAAGAGTGCTGAGTTGATTTATGTATACAGTTTATCACAGTTTTCCCCTAACGACGACCCTTCTAAAAGAAAAGTCATATGTTAAATTATTCTGTCTCTTAGTAGCCAGACCCCTTCAACTCCTGACGTCATTTCTCTCTCTCTCTCTCTCTCTCTCTCTCTCTCTCTCCCCCCCCCCAACTATAGGCCCTTACCTTCCCCCCCCTCCTCACCTTTCCCTTACCTACCCCTTCTTTCCTGTCTCTATTTATCCTTCCATCCCTACCTCTTCTCCAGTTTCTCCCCTCCCCACCTCTCTCCTCCCCCATCCTCCCCTCCCCATTCTTCCCTTCGCCTACCACTTTCCTCTCCCCACCCCTCTCCTCGTATCGACAACGGCATCTCCATCACTTTCCTTTCCCTCTCCATCCCTGCTCCTCACCATTACTGTTCCTTCCCCTCTTCCCCCATCTCTCTCTCTCTCTCTCTCTCTCTCTCTCTCTCTCTCTCTCTCCTCTTCGTATCGATAAAGCCTTCCCTTCACCTAATCGTGGCTCCACTCTTTTTGCATCTTTATCTCCTCCCTCCGCGACCTTTTTCCTCTCCCCTCCTCTTTATTTGCCTCTCTCCTCTCCCCTCCAGTCATCATTCCTTCCTTTCTGTTATTGACTTAATGTTACTTTCCTTTTCAGGTAGACAGTGTAGAATAAGATTTTTTTTCTTTTGTCCTATGAAATTTCAATGACAGATTTTCTGTGCCGGATGGTGGTCCTTCTCACTATTTCCAGCCGGCTTCGGCGTAAGGATTTGGTGGGTAGGGGGGAGCCTTCTTGCTCTTCTATACTTGTCTTTAGCTGATAGCATAATCTTTGTTAGATATAACCTTCGCTATGCAAAACAGCCACCAAAGGACCTACAGGTCTGTTGCTGTTTGCTTTTCTTTGTACTCGTTTGTATTCCCCTTGCATCACCACACCTCCCAACCCCTCCCCTCCCCTCCCTTCCTCTCCCCTCACCTCACCTCCCTTTCCAACCCTTCCCCTCCCCTCCACAACCCTGTATTGACAAATGCCTCCCCTGTTCATCATATTAACCATACTCTTTTCGCTGATATTTTTCGGCCATGCAGTTTGAGAGGTCGATATTGGTTGACCCTTATGAGAGGAGGTGGGGTACACATAGACTCCACATTCAAATACACACACACACACACACACTCACACACACACACTGAAATGTTTGTATATACACTTTACCTACCGTGGAAGCCCAAGCATTCTGTGGAACGACGTCGCTGTTGTGGTATTTATCGAAGTTGACCTTGAAATTAATCATGTACTTTTCCCTCGCAGAATAATCATTTCCTCTTTTATGTCTATTAATGTGATGGCTTTGTAAACGTGTTCTTGCTACTTCTAGACGATTTTATTAAGCTGTGGAGTGCCTTTTAGTATATGATGAAGGGATTATTGATGGCTGTATCTAAGCTTTCTTAATGCCTGTCTGTAGCTGAATAAAATCGTCTGAATAGAAGGAATAACTTATTAAAGACGTCATTTTTAGTGAACAGATTAACCTGAACATTTTTCTCCATCTTTTTATCTTTTGTTTAGTTTTTACCCGTCTCTCTCATCTGTCCTTTATTCTTCATGTCACGTTTCCCAGTGATGGTGCAATCTCTCTCTCTCTCTCTCTCTCTCTCTCTCTCTCTCTCTCTCTCTCTCTCTCTCACCACCTTCCCGTAGGCCTACCTTCTTCCCCCTTTCTCATCTTAAACTTCCCTACCTCTTCTTTCTTCTTTTTATTTATCCCTCCCTCTCTCCCTTCTCCACTCTTTCCTTCCCTCCCCTCTTCTCCCCTCCCCCCACCACTATTCTCTCCTCACCCCTCATCCCGTATCGACAATACCATCTCCATCACTCCCCTCCCCTCCGCATTCTTGTTCCCCTCTCCACCGCCATCCCTTCCCCTCTTTCCCTCTTCCTTCCCTTCCCGTCACTCTAGTCTCCCCACCCTTATCTTGGCTTCGCTCAGTTTACATCTTTTTCTCCTCCCTCCACGTTTCTCCTCTCCCCTCCTCTTTCTCCGCTTCTCTCCCTCTCCTCTTTCTCCACCGCTCTCCTCTTTCCTCCTTTATCTTCTCCTCTCTCCTCTCCCCTGCAGTCATCATGCCCTCCCTTCCACTGCCCACTTATTGACAAAGGCCTCCACTGCTCCTAATTTTAGCTATACTCTTTTCGCAAACATTTTTTCCCTGATGCAGGTTTGAGAAGTCGATATTGGTTGACTTTTATGACAGTAGGTTGGGTACACATTGACTACACATGCCAATACACACACACACACACACACACACACACACACACACACACACACACACACACACACACACACACACACACACACACACACACACACACACACACACACACACACACACACACACACACACACACACACACACACACACACACACACACAGTTAAGCTTGTACACTTCCCTCCCAGTTTGATCTTGTTTTATTTTACCTCCTCATGACGCTGACGGCTCTGAAAATATGTACCTGCTACTACCGGACGATTTTATTAAGCTGTGGAGAGCCCCTTAGTATATAATGGAGGGGTTTATTGATGGCTGGATCTAAACTTTCTTTGCCATAATACCTGTTGCTGAATAAAATCGTCTGGATAGAAGGAAAAAGTAGGAAGGACGTCATCGTAGTGAATAGATTAACCTTAACACTTTTCTCCATCCTCACATCTTGTCTCAGTTTCCCACCCTTCTCTCTCATCTCCCTGTCCTTTGTCATTCTTATCGCGTTTCTCAGTGGTGTTGCTCTCTCTCTCTCTCTCTCTCTCTCTCTCTCTCTCATCTTATGCAAGGTCCACATCCACGACTACACAGAGAGGTCATGTCAGTCTCTCAAGCCGTATTTGTACTCCTTCCTAGTTCGTCGTTTGAACTCCTTTGTATTCTGTCACTGCCCATTGCCACCCACTCCCTCCTTCTCCTGAATCATTAAAACATTTCCTCATAACGTTTTCCTGTTAATTCCTCATTCGAATTCATAGTGACTTGCTCTCTCTCTCTCTCTCTCTCTCTCTCTCTGCCTCCCCTGCTTACGTGTTGCTCTGTCTCTGTTTATTTGCCTCTCTGTCTGTCTGTCTGTCTGTTTATATCTGTATCCTTGCCTGTCATTTTGTATCTGTCTGTCGGTACCTGTGTATGTATGCGTTCATGTATGTTCAGTATCTCTCTCTCTCTCTCTCTCTCTCTCATGTATTTCTCTGTTGATCCCTCCTTGTGTCTGGTTCTCCTCCTCCTTCGCCTTACAACTTCTCTTTCGCTTCTTATCATCTCACATTTCCCACTATTGTTGAATTATTATGCTATATTAAAGTGGCACATTCTCTGCCCCGATCTTACGTGCTTTTGGTAGGTTAGGTCAGGGAAGAAATTTACAAAGATTAATATTATTATTATTATTATTATTATTATTATTATTTTTTTTTACGATAAAGAGATCTCCATAGCAGTTACTTTTTATCAGAAATCGTTTTGTTTTATCGTATTTATTGCTGTCTGTTGTGCTTACCTGTTTTGGTTGTGAAATATATAGCAGGCGTATGAGTAAAGAATTAATATATTCATATGCTCAGGAACCTAAATATAAAAATCCGGGACCTTGTTTGATACGATACATACGGCTGTGTTCTGATATGCTGTTACCCTCCCTGTTGTTATATGCTGTGTCACGTTCTTGTCGCTGTGTTAGTATATGCCGTAATGCTGTGGTAGTGCTTAAGAGAATACTGGCAGTGTTTTGCTTAATGCTGTGTTGCGTCATTTCCCTCTTTCTTCATTACTGTGTCGTGAATTAAGTGCTTGTGCCATGTTATAATGTGCTTAGCTGTGCCCTGTTGGTGCTGTGAATGTAACCACCGCGGAATTGTGTTTATGTATTAGTTACTGAAGTACCGGTATTTAGTGGGCAGTAATTTGTTTGGCTGATTTGAGACGGACGGTGTGTGTGTGTGTGTGTGTGTGTGTGTGTGTGTGTGTGTGTGTGTGTGTGTGTGTGTGTGAGAGAGAGAGAGAGAGAGAGAGAGAGAGAGAGAGAGAGAGAGAGAGGGAGAGAGAGAGAGAGAGAGAGAGAGGTAATGATTATGTTCATGAAGATTATAAAAAGTGTTAGCTACTTCTGCTCTTGAAAGTGATTAAGGAGAATTAAGTACAGAATTATACAAGAAGACGGGAATCAGCATCCTAAATACAGTGACCACTAATTAGGCTACATGTTACTTTCATTCTCACTAGACAGCAGTTCAGCTCAGTCCGTTCAGTACGATGATCTACTTTTTTCATTCCTTTTACATCCAGACGGTTTTTAAAAGCTTTGGAGATTCCATTTGTAGAATCTGTCTGTTACCCCATTCACATCCTGACGCCTCTCCACAAGTTGAATAAATCGTCTGGAGATAACAAGAAAAAACAATGAATACGTCACCGGGTTCAAGAGAGTTTTTTTTTTTTTATTCCAAGGAATATATGTATGCACATGTATACGGGTAGTTCTTTTTTCTACGATATATATGTACTGGTATAATATTCTGTATGGGAAACACATCATTAGATGGAAGGCTTCAGGAGGTCAGAGAAATGCAGAGTGGTTCAAATATAACTCTCATTTTTCACTCCGCTGGGGGATTGGTCCTTTGCGGTGGGGACGGTTCATTTAGTGCTATTTCTGCCTACCCTACCCGGATACGTTTTAGAAGGCATGGATAACCCACACCCACACCCACACACACTGCCACACCCTCACCCACACACACACTGCCACACCCAACACCCACACCCACTGCCACATCCTCACTCACAATCACTGCCGCATCCTCACCCACAGCCACTGCCGCACCCTCACCCACACCCACTGCCACACCCTCACCCACACCCACTGCCACATCCTCACCCACACCCACTGCCACACTTACACCTACACCCACTGGAACACCCACACCCATAGCCACACCCACACGCACAGCCACACCTACACCCACATTCACATCCACACTAGCAGACTGAGTCGTCCCCGCGACACGTAAGATACAGCCGAGTGATTTACCATACTGTTTGTACTCTATCATGGTCCAGCTTGTCGTCATGTTGCAACTTATTTCACGTAGGTCGTTGGCAGAAAAATATAATGTTATGGCTCCACATCATTTCCATAGCACTTCTTGACTAACTGATTTTTCCTGTGATAATCTGTTGTTATTATTACAGTAACAAGAGTAGACTATATTCATTGACCTGCGGCGAAACCAGCTGGCATGTCATATCAACTAAAAATTTCAAGCTGAGCAACTATGTATCCCATAAGAAAGTCGCAAAAATGCCTCCTTATAGCAGAAATTGAAAATTAACTAAAAGTCTGCTGATGTGTCAGCAGACGCAACAGCTATGTTAAATCAGCTCATAATTTCAAGCTGAGCAACTTAGTATTTCATAAGAATGTCGCTCAGAGCTCTCCAAGAGCAGATATTCAAACTTTCCATGAAGGAAAGAAAGAAAAAAAAATCCCCCAAGTGTACCACTTACAGGCCTGTTGGCTGTGCAGTGTAATACAACATTATTTACGGACCTCCCTGTATATAAGAATAGGACGGAGAAATTATGATCCCAGAATCCTTAGAACTGAACACCTTTCGGAAAGCCTGGAATAATATCGGAAGGCTTTTCGAAGTGGAAGATATTGGAACGATCGTAGAGTTAGAAAGGCCGAATGAATAGTTTCGGGAAATTGGGAATTCTTTGAAGGACGCTATTTTATGGGGAGATTAAATGAAGGAAATACAGGAAGTTACGGGTAATTCGGAAAATTTACAGTAGATAGGGTGCATGAGAGAGAGAGAGAGAGAGAGAGAGAGCTACATGAGGGTGGGGGATTTAGAGCGAAGGGAGGGAGTGGTGGCGATGTGTGATAGAGAGGATTGGAGACGGTTCTGTTGCCACTACCCTGGGTGAACGGTGGGATTTGACGTGTTATAGGGTAGGTGGTCAGGAAGGTAGGTAGATAGATAGATAAGTAACTAGCATCCCTCCTTTACAACGGCGAGCGCGTAGCACCCGTCTAGCAACAAATTCTCACCCATTTCTGTCCAGCTCTCTAATCCAGGAGTTAACCGATACTCCCAGTCCTTCATGTGCTCGTATGTAACAGCTCAACTTTGGAACTGTCTTTCTCTGTCTGTATTTCCTTCTGCCTATGACCTCCAGTCTTTCAAATGCAATGTGTCCAGGCATCTTGAACAGATCTTCAGTTTGGCTCTTATTTTTTGCATGGATAAGAGTTTTATGAGCTTCTAGCCTTTGGTTCCTTCTTCTTCTCATAAAAGATAGATAGATAGATGGAGAGGTAGATAGATAGAGATAGATAGATGGATAGGTAGATAGATAGATAGATAGATAGATAGATAGATGGATAGATAGATAGATAGATGGATGGATGGATATAGATAGATAGATAGATCGATAGATGGGTAGATAGGTAGATTGACAAATAGTTAATAATAGAATGATAGATAGGTAGAGAGATAGATAATAGGCAGATTGATGCATACAGTTAGGTAGATAGAAAAATAGACCTACAGGTGAAAAGATAGGGTATATTTTACAAGCTCTCGCGAAAACAAGAAATGCCAGGGAAAGGGAAGATAAATATAGATTTTTAGACAAGAATATGAAAATAAATAAAAAGTTAGGGATTAGAGAAAATATTAGGCAAAGAAAAATGTAGGGAAAAGAAAAAGGAAAAAACAGTGTATGGAGTGTAGACAGGACCAACAAAAAGGAAAGTTTAGGAAAAAGAAAAATAAGAAAATGTCACTATAAAAAAGTGTAAGGAAAAGAATTATAGATGGATGAAGAAGGAGGTAGCGAAAGGAAAAGCTCAGGAAGGATGAAAATTACTGAAATGACGGCAGGGAAAGATGAAAATTACTGAAATGACGGCAGGGAAAGATGAAAATTACTGAAATGACGGCAGGGAAAGATAAAAATTACTGAAATGACGGCAAGGAAAGATGAAAATTACTGAAATGACGGCAGGGAAAGATAAAAATTACTGAAATGACGGCAGGGAAAGATGAAAATTACTGAAATGACGGCAGGGAAAGATGAAAATTGCTGAAATGACGGCAAGGAAAGATGAAAATTGCTGAAATGATGGCAAGGGAAGATGAAAATTGCTGAAATGACGGCAGGGAAATATGAAAATTGCTGAAATGATGGCAAGGGAAGATGAAAATTGCTGAAATGACGGCAGGGGAAGATGAAAATTGCTGAAATGACGGCAAGGGAAGATGAAAATTGCTGAAATGACGGCAGGGAAATATGAAAATTGCTGAAATGACGGCAGGGGAAGATGAAAATTGCTGAAATGACGGCAAGGGAAGATGAAAATTGCTGAAATGACGGCAGGGAAAGACGAAAATTGCTGAAATGACGGCAGGGAAAAATGAAAATTGCTGAAATGACGTCAGGGAAAGATGAAAATTGCCGAAATGACGTCAGGGAAAAATGAAAATTGCTTAAATGACGACAGGGAAGGTTGAAAATTGCTGAAATGACGGGAGAGTTTAAGTGAACCAATAAAGTTGTCATGGAGAAGAGAATGTGTCGAGTTGTCGGTAGAGTTTAGATAAAAGAATAAAAGCCGTATCAGAGTCTGGGAGAAAAGAGATGAAGAAAAGCGTAAAGAAAATTTAATGGCATTGTGGATATTGTCGTGAAATATTGGTAAAGTTATTAATCCCTTCAGTGCCGTGACATATTTTTTCACTTAATTCTAGCCATCTCCAGGCGATTTTATTCCGTTCCAGCATTTCGAGCCGGTGGGGTTAGAGGTTGGCATCATTAACCCTTTCGTAATGGTTATAAAATCGTCCTGTAAAACAATAATTAAAAATAAAAATGACCCCTGTGGACTGAAGGAGGATGGGGGTAAAGAAAATTAAATGTGTGGACTGTGAGTAAAGTTTAGAAGGAGAAAGATTTTTTTTTCTTTTTTTAATAGAAGAAAGACTGAAAGTTGTGTGAAGAAGAAAGACTAAGAGTTGTGTGTAGAAAAGAGACTAAGAGTTGTGTGTAGAAGAGAGACTAAGAGTTGTGTGTAGAAGAGAGACTAAGAGTTGTGTGTAGAAGAGAGACTAAGAGTTGTGTGTAGAAGAAAGACTAAGAGTTGTGTGTAGAAGAAAGACTAAGAGTTGTGTGTAGAAGAAAGACTAAGAGTTGTGTGTAGAAGAAAGACTAAGAGTTGTGTGTAGAAGAAAGACTAAGAGTTGTGTGTAGAAGAAAGACTAAGAGTTGTGTGTAGAAGAAAGACTAAGAGTTGTGTGTAGAAGAAAGACTAAGAGTTGTGTGTAGAAGAAAGACTAAGAGTTGTGTGTAGAAGAAAGACTAAGAGTTGTGTGTAGAAGAGAGACTAAGAGTTGTGTGTAGAAGAAAGACTAAGAGTTGTGTGTAGAAGAAAGACTAAGAGTTGTGTGTAGAAGAAAGACTAAGAGTTGTGTGTAGAAGAAAGACTAAGAGTTGTGTGTAGAAGAAAGACTAAGAGTTGTGTGTAGAAGAAAGACTAAGAGTTGTGTCAGTGTCTGGGGGAAAGAGATGACCATGTGGGAAACCCTAGTTGGAGGTGGGCTTGGGTTTTCCTCTGTTGCCACTGCTTACACACACACACACACACACACACACACACACACACACACACACACACACACACACACACACACACACACACACACACACACACACACACACACACACACACACACACACACACACACACACACACACACACACACACACACACACACACACACACACACACACAGTCATACATAGCCACACTTAAATGCAAAAGCACATTCTCTCTCTCTCTCTCTCTCTCTCTCTCTGTCTGTCTGTCTGTCTCTCTCTCTCTCTCAGAATAAATCGACTAAAGGTAGCAAGAATGAAGCAAAAAAAAAAAAAAAAAAAAAAAGAACAACGGATTAATTCCTCGAGTATACATATATTTTTATGTAGCCTGTTAATGTAAGTGAGGACGCCCACCATCCACTCACACGGTGTGGGGCAGCTTCCAGGTGACTGCGCTGAGTGACAAGCCAAATGGTTAACTGTAACCCAGGAAACCATATACTACGTTGGGTGGTAGCCATATGACGCCTGGTGGTGGTAGTGGGTTATGACCCTCCAACCACATGGGGCCGATAAAGGTGTACAGTCAACAAAGACACAACTATCATCCCATTTCCGTCTAAAGAAAATTTACACCTGGCGAAATACAATGAAAACCCTATCTTAACTAGTGCGTGTTTCAGATGGTACGATTTTTCCGCTATAATATCGTCAGACTTTGGGAAGATAGCTGTGTCTTGTATATTCGACGGGGGAGGGGTTAGGATGTATTGCTCACGGAATGCCTCTCAGGAGAATGTGAGTCTGGTCATGAATATCGGGACGAAATTGCCTAGCCCTGGGCCCCAAGGCTCCGGCTGGTGGGGAAAGAAGCGATTGGATAGTGTTTGTTTGGATGGGTGAATGTGTGTATTATTTGTGTATGAGAGAGAGAGGGAGAGAGAGAGAGAGAGAGAGAGAGAGAGAGAGAGGGAAATAGATGAGTTATTTTGGTGGTCCTTCATTTACCGTTCTCTCACCCCCTCTCCCTCCCTCCCTTCCTCTCCTCTCCTCTCCTTTCCCCAACTCTCCCATCTTCCCTGTCTCTCTCCCTTCCTTTTTCCCTCTCTATTTACCTCGCTTCCTCTTCCCTTCCCTCCCTCCTCCCTTCCCTCCCTCCTCCCTTCCTTCCCCAACCCTCCCTCTCTCCATTTCCTTCTTGAATATGATCATCCCTCCTCTCATCTGCTTTCATCCCTCCTTTCCCATCTTTCCCTCTTTTTCCCTCCCTCCTGTCCCTCCCTCCGTCCATCCCTCCGTCTTCTCTCCCTCCCACCTCCATCTTTCCTCCCTCTAGGTTCGGTTTCTCTTTTACTCCATTTTTCTTTCCCATTCTATCTAGCCTTCTCTCCACTATCCTTCCTTCTCGTTCTCATTGCTTTCTCTCTCTTCCCTCATTCTCCTCCTTCCTTCTCCTCCTCCTTTCCCTCAAGCCGCCTTTTGGATTCCTTACATCCATCTTACTCACCTAACTCCCACCCTCCCTCCCCATCCCCCTTTTATCAGGCCTCCCTCCCTTCCATCCATCCATCCATCCATTCATCCAGCCATCCATCCATCCATCCATCCCCTTCTTCCTTCAAATCTCTCTCCGCCTGCTCCTCCCAGCTTCCCTCCCTCCCTCCCTTATGACGTCAGAGGATGGAGAGGGAAAAAAGATAAGATGGGGGTACGGTAATGCGGAGAGAGAGAGAGAGAGAGAGAGAGAGAGAGAGAGAGAGGCTGATCACGAGGGTAAATCAATACGAACCTCCTAGACGTTTTTCACAATACCTCACCAGTTTTCTCACAGTATCGTCCATATTTTTTGTACGTAATCCATATAAGCCGAGGACATCATTTTTCATATATTCTTGCCTTCTTCAGACGATTTTATTCAGCTTAAGATAGTTTTTAGGAACTTCTGGGGTTTGATACAGCCTTCATCAACCTCTTGACTACCACGGGGCTCTCCTTAGCTGAATAAAATCGTCTGGTAGCAGCAAGAATAAGCGACGGAATAAATGAGAGAAAGAGGTAATCGTCGTGAAGATGTGAAATAGAAGGATTAGCCGGCAGAGTGAACGAAAGGAAAGTTAGAGATAATTTTACGTGTAGAAGGAAAAAATCATCATCAAATTTCTGACCATATAAACAAAGTCTGGGAAAAAATACAGAGTTAGAGCATATGGATCAATAAGAGGGAAAAATTAAAAGTCCGATCAATGGGAGGAAGAAGAAAAGATAAATTGATTAGGTTTAGTAAGTTAAGAGTGGAATTAAAATGAATAAGGTGGAGTTAGTGAAGTTAGTGAAAATGAATGTGAAGATAACGAAATGGGAGAAGTAAAGGAAAGGAATGATTAAAGGGAGAACGAAGAGAGTATATTAAGATGAGAGTTTTAGGGGGGAAAATATAGTGTCAGTGCACCTAAAAAATGGAAAAAAAAAAGAAGTGTGGAGGGACAGAAACGAGACGGAAATGAAGAGAAGAGAAGAAATGGAAATGAAGGAGGGGAATGAAGAGAAGAGGAAAAAAGAGATGGAAATGAGGGAGAGAGAAGATGAGATTAAGTGACAGTGAGGTGAAGAATGATATTAGCATTCATTAGGCTCAAGGCAGGTGACAGGAGAGGACAGGCCAGGAAATAGGCCAAGGGAGGGAGATAAATCGATTTCTCGAAGGTTAGGGGTGCTGAACCGACTATATGGACTTTTTTTTTTTTTTTTCCCTCAGTGACGTAGTTTATCAGTTTCGTTATGATGATGATGATGATGATTAATTATTACTGTTATTATTTAGTTCTTACCATCTTCAGGCGATTTCATCCAGTTTACGGTACCTGATACTTTTTGAACTGGACAGGTGAAGTATGGCTTTCATTAATCCCCTCACCATTTGCTTGCCCTCCAAAAAGTAAAATAAAATAGTGTGACGTTAGCTAGAAAAAGAAAACGAGACGTCCTGGAGCTAAGGGATTTAAGTCAGTTTCTCAAAGGTTGGGTGTGCTGAACAGATCACGCACTTTCTCTAGCCCTAACCAATTGCTGACTTTGTACAGGGATCTTATTGTGAACTACAGCTCTTGTATGTATTCGTAGGAAAGTTCACCACATCATCTCATCCAGTATGGAGCCAAAGGTTTTTCGTGTCAGCAGTTCCCCCTTCGTTATCGACCGTCATTCCCTTCGTTACCATCGTTAATCGTCTTCCTTCCTTCCTTCCTTCTTTTCATTCTTTCCTTCCTACCTCCCTTCCTCCATTTGTAACCCATTTTGTACTAATGTAATATCAAAAAAAGCTCTTCGTAAATTATTGCCTGCATGCATTCCCTGGTAGCCTCGTCAGCCCAAAGACATCTTATTCAGTGTGCTCTTGCTATCGACGATTTTACTCGAGAAACACCTTTCGTATTCAGGGAGATTTAGAAGGCTTTAATCTTACCCCTCAGTTCCGAAAATTCTCTCGTAATCTAAATAAAACCGTGTGGGAATGGCTGGAATAAACTGTACCCTTTTTACTCAACTTGACCGATTTTTGTCCTTTTGCAGCGTATTTAACGTAGCGAAGTGGCAGAATAAGATAATGCTACGGTTTTGCATAATTCCCACAGCACTTCTTCATTACTAGCATCATATTCTAGTTTGTCCGTTGCTATAAGTCAGTATTCACGATGGAGATATGGCAATTTTAGGCCAAGCTGGAGTAAAAGGCGAATAGTAACGACGTAATATAACTCAAGGGATTAACTTTGGTTTCGCAGCATACACTGGTAATGTCTGCACGCGTTTTTTTTTTCTTCACTAAATTAAGGGGTAGCCGGTATTTTTGTCCCTTCTTGTATAAAACTGGTTAACCCTGAAACTGTCTTCCTCAGTCGGTCTTACCCACTGCCTACGACCTCCAGTCTTTTCGGCGCGTTGTGTCCAGGCATTTCGACGACGAGATTGTGATTTTGACTTCCTTTTCTTCATCTCTTTGAAGGGGACGGCTTTTCCAGGTTCTCAGATTTTTGTTCTTCTGTCTGGCAGAGAGAGAGAGAGAGAGAGAGAGAGAGAGAGAGAGAGAGAGAGAGAGAGAGAGAGACTGTGACATTGGACAGATGGAGAAAGATAAAAATGGGTGTGGTGGTTAGAACATTACGGCAGTCCTCGCTTGGTGGGGATGTTATTAGCTATTCTGTTCCACCAAACTGCAGACGATTACATTCAGCTGTGAGTGACGTCATGAGAGTATTAAGACTGTTTCTGTGCTTTCTTATGGTGGGGACAACTTTAGTATTTTTGTTCCAGCTAACGTCAGACGATTTTTTTTCAGCAGAAAGTGATTCACAGGAGTCGGAGTATGAATATACAAATGGCAGAAGCTAATACCACCTTCATTACCGTGTGAATGAAATTATGTGTTAGAAAATGGACGCGTCATTTCATTCAAGACTTTATTTAAGTGATGTGTAGTTGTAAATGAAGACCTGTTTGAGACTGTCCGTGTATGGAATGATCTAGTTCTTAATTCCTTCAACCCGATGATGGGTTATTCATTTATTCAGTCTACCCTCAGGCGATTATATTTAGCAGAGAAGCTTTTCGAACTGAAGGGAGAAGATACAGGCTTTATTACCCCCGTAGTATGAGGGATGATAGAAATCTCTCCTGTGTTGAATAGAATTGTGCGGAGGTAACGACAATTAAATATAAAATCATTGGCTTGAAGTGGTTACTACAGTAGTTCAATGCGTAAGAACAGCGAGAATAGAAGTTAATAGTGGAGTGCCTAGAAAGCCTCTGTATTAGTATTATTTTTATTAATTTTATTATTGTTATTATTATTATTATTATTTGTGATTAAGTTTAATATTGAAGCAGGATTCGATGAGAGATTAACATTTGATGGAGAAACAGTATCAATGCATGTCGATGAAAATGAGCACTGCAGGCAAGGAGGCGATACGGTGAGTGCAATATTGCGTGATGTAGCCGAGTTTTGTTGCCTGCTTAGTTTCCGATCATTGACGTAGATACAGTGCTTGTATTATTTTAAATGGTGGGTTTTTATTGTACCCGACCCTGTGGCGTATGGCTTTACTTCATTATCTTAAAAATAATGCAAATGGATAATCAAAACTACCGGTAAACTATTTTATATATTTCCTTTTTCTACCAAACCGTATCTGAGAATATAATTTATCATCTAACCCAACCTGGATTGATGTTCATTGACTTAATCGAACTTGACTTAATCAGTTTTAATCTACAGTAGTGTAACTTAAGGAATCCTAACCTGATTAAGTCGAGGCTGTCATAACTCCTTAATTATAGTGACATCATTTTTAGTATATTTTTGTCAGCGTCAGACGATTTTATTCAGCTTAAGGGAGGCCGTGGGAATTAAGGAGGCTAGGGATAATACTGTAGCCTTTAATAACATCATAGCACCTGGAGTCCATCCCTGGGAAAATTAAATAATGTTGTGTAAGTGTGAGCTGAAGCGATTTATTACCACTGATCCAGCCCAACTGAGTCCAACCTAACCCAACCTGCTCATCTCATACCTCATCTACTTTCATCCCGCCTCGTCTCGTCTCTTCTCATCTCATCTAGTCTCGTCTCATCTCATCTTGACCTATTTTACCCAACTACACCACTCTCACCCCGCCCCCTCCTCTACTCCAAGGCACAGAGAACACGGTCAAGAATCGAATCAAGTGTCCTGCGTGTGTGAAGTGGGTATTGTGGTCGTGGGGTCGATTCTGTGCTTGTGGTTCTATCGCGGACGAGTGTTAACCCTTTCACTGTGATTGTCTTTTATATTTCTTTTTGTTCTCTCCAGACAGTTTTATGCAGAGAAGGAGAGACTTACTGAACTGGAGGGGGTGAGATATATGCCTCATTAATTCGCTCACAAATAGAGTGCTCCCCGAAGCTGAATGAAATCGCCTGGTAGCACAAAGAAAGACATAAATGGTCCTCTCTCTCTCTCTCTCTCTCTCTCTCTCTCACACACACACACACACACACACACACACACACACACACACACACACACACACACACACACACACACACACACACACACGGAATCAAAGGAAGAGACACGGAGTATATCAAGTAGGAAACTATTGTGCTGGGGGGAGGGGGTTCGATCCTGTATTTGTAGTTTTGTCGCCAGCCGAAAATTGACCCTTTCAGTCGGAGGACGTTTTGTATACTTTGTTCTCGCTATCACCAAACGATTTTATTTAGTCGTAAGGGAAGCCTCTTACAGTAAAGGGAATATTGAAGGCTATATCTAACGTCTTCATTTCAGAAAGGCTTCCCTCAGTTGCATTTAATTGTCTGGAGATGCCAAGAAGAAGATAGAAAGCACGTCATCAGATCGACTCTTACCTATGTGGTGACTGTGTTGCTGGACTGGTGATATTCAGTTGGATTAATTCGGATTATCCACAGTGCCTGACGCCTAATCCCAGAGTTCATCCAGGGTGGCAGTGACTAAATACATCTGGCTTAGAGCATCACTAGCACGACTCATCTGAGACGGTGGCATAGAGAATGGCTAGGTGGCAGGAAGACAAGGGAGAAAGGCAGGGTGGGAGGGGGACAAGGGGATGCCAGGGAGACAAGGGAGAAAGGCAGGGTGGTAGGGGGACAAGGGGATGGCAGGGAGACACGGGAGTATGGCAAGGTGAAATGGCATATTAAAAAGGGGGGGAGGAGGTAAGGATGGCAGGGAGGAATTGCGAGAATGATAGGAAGACGAGGGAGGGTGGCAGGGAGACGAGGGAGAAAGTCAGGGTGGCAGGGAGACAGAGGAGGATGGCAGGGTGAAGATGGCATACAAATGGGAGGCGGCAGTGTGGCAGGGAGACGAAGAGTGATGGCAAGGAAATGGAAAATGTCAGGGAAGAAAGGACGGCTGTGAAGACTGCATATAAGATGGATGGCAGAGTGGCAGGGAGGATGGCAGGGTGAAGATGGCACAGTGATAGGAGGAGGAAAACAGTGTGGCAGTGATGAAAGGGAGAGGTGACAGGGCTGAAGCTGGCAGGGTGGATGGCAGGTGGGGTTAAAGTTAGGTCGTTTATGTCCGGTGGGCTCAGATCCAGGAGAGGGACTGGGGAGGAGAGAGAGAGAGAGAGAGAGAGAGAGAGAGAGAGAGAGAGAGAGAGAGAGAGAGAGAGAGAGAGAGGAGGGAGGGAGAGGAAAGACCAGGAAATGTTTTCTCACCTATCGCATGCCATAAATTCCGTCATCTCTACCTTTACTTCCATGTTAGCATCTTTTCTCAACCACTTATTAATACCCGTCTCACTTTCATCACCCCTCATGTTTTATTATCCTCATTTTACCCAACCTTTCACACATTGTCCCCCACGCCTACTTTTCTCACCCTCATCCTCTACTTCCATCACTCTCACCACAGACCCCAAAATCGCACCCTCAGCCTTACCCTTACCTCAGCACCCATATTTCTTCACCAGCGCCCTCATCATTAGCCACCCTCACCCACACTCCCACCATCACTTCATTCCACGACCCATCAGCAACACTCCCATCTTCACTTCTAACCCCAACACCCTCACCTCACCACCCCTGTCTTTCACCTCCCTCATCACAATGTTCGTAAACATTGCAAAGTTCACGCTGTACTGTTACCAATCACTTTATCGGCCGTACCTCACGAAAACAAAAGAGGTATTGTGTTGAGCTCTTTTGTTTGGGTACAGGCTTCCTTGGTAATACAATAGACCTTACAAGTTGAGGGGTTTGTGGCTTGTGTATTGTTTATCGTAGGAATTATTGATGTTATTGTGCTGAGAAGTGAATAAGGGAAATAAAAAGTTAGAGTGATGCATAGAGGGAAATTGCTGGAGCTGTGAAGGCCTTGATACTAATAAAGAAAAATCCTGGACAGAAAGGAAAAATCCTGGGCCGTAATAGAAACATTCTTGTCCGTATTAGTGTTGATATAGGGAATTTCGTAGCACTTTCTTCTCATCGATTATTTTGCACATTACACTCTACCGGTAACCTCTTCACTACAGTGTATTTTTTTTCTTACTGCTACCTGACAATTTTATTTAACTCAGGAAGGATCCCCAATTATGAAGGGACCATTGAAGGGTGTGTCAAACCGATTCAATTAGGAAAGTCTCCCCTAACCTTACTAAAATCAAGTGGAGAGGCAAAAATAAAACATACATTAACCTAAGAGTGCAAGAATCAGGTGTGCCATGAGTATGAAAAGTGCATACAGTGGGAAATGGGGTTGGAGGAGGCTGGACATGGTAAGACATATGTATAGATTCATAAAACCACAAGGACGTTTGCTTATAAATGAGGAATGTGTGTCTGGAGGGTTGGTTATTTCACACCATACACATCATCACCATACATACTCATGCCACCCCATTCTCTCTCTCTCTCTCTCTCGCACACACACACACACACACACACACACACACACACACACACACACACACACACACACACACACACACACACACACACTTCCCCTACATATACTGGAGATAGTTTTCAACCTACTTTTTTAACATGCTTTCATCATCACGCTTTTCACCTTTAACCCTTTCCATCACGTTACCCCAGTTTATATTCCATTCCACCGCCAGACGATTTTCTAGTGTTTAGGAGAGATTTTTCGATCAGGAGGGGTTGGATACAGGCTTCACTAACCCCTTCATCACCAAATCTCTCATTGTGGACAAGCTTAATCTACTGAAGCACAAGAAAGTTACACCGTTAATATATTTTCCTCTCTTTCATTTTTCTTGGTCTGCCTCCACTATTTTTTCCTCCTTTCTTAATGTAAACTCGGAAGAATATCATCCGGAACTAACAATGAACGCTCAGAGGGAAGAATTTACGACTAGGCTGGAGAGTGTGGTTGAAAATGTGAGAAGGGAGGGAGGACGTAAGAGAGTGGAGTAGGCTCATACGTTAGGCTGAGAGAGAATGATGAGGGGTGCTGCGTGAGCGTGGGAAGTGGGTGGGATGAGTGGTGGCTGTTGGGCTGGATGGGAGTGGGTTGAGGGTGGGATGGATGGTGGGCGATGGGTTGGGTAGGATAGGTAGGAGAGGTAAGTTGGGTGGTGGGTGGGATGGATGGTGGGTGGGTTGGGTGGGAGTGGGCTAGGTTGGGAGTGGGCGGTGAGTGGGACTGGTGGGTGTTGATCAGGGCCTGACTTCAGAGCACAGATTACCACGCTGTACCGTTTTTTTTTTTTTTTTTTTTTTTTTTTTTTTTTAATGCAAATAGAAGGAACCTGAGACAGAAAAGTCATCAAAAGCTGTTCTTCTGTTATAATATTCAGAGAAAGGAATTCTTCAGTTTTCATGTCAAAATTCTGTATCTCGAAACCTAATCTACACTGATTTTCTTACGCCTACCCACTGTGGAAGTAATATATTTATCTAGTAAAATAGGTAACTTCCACAGCAAAAGAAGGCTGGCACCATATCAGGGAAGCAGTTATGAGAGAGAGAGAGAGAGAGAGAGAGAGAGAATTTGTTCACTCTAGTAGGCAGTGTTTCTTTAGCAAGAGTGCATACCAAACTGTAATCTGAGTGACTGAACCTTATGCGGATGTTTTTTACAACCTGCATGTATGTGGATGTGTACCGTGTATAGCCTATGTGTATGTACGTTTACGCCCGCACGTTATGTTTTTTATGTGTTCAACCGTGGGTATGGATTTTCAGGGTAATTACCGTAATTCCCTGAGCTCCAGTTGTCCTCATACTTACCACGCATCATCACATGTCACCGTTTAGGCGCTGATACCAACCGTTCATATTTAATACATGCTAGACGCGTTCAGGTTAGGACTTGTATAATAGTGTTAGCGGGAATGTGTATGGCCTGTCGGTGGGTCTTGTATAAGATCTGTTGTCTATTTTAACGATACTCAAGTACAGCTTAGGTAATTAGATAGTTCCCTGCCCCAATTTGGGATCGAACCCGCAGCCTGTCGGATAGCACACCATTTCTTTGACTACTGGACCACAGCTTGGCTCTATATGTGTAGGCGTGTTTGTATGTTTGTGTGCATGGGCGAGTGTGTGACAGATGGGCGGCGAAACTGGTGGTGAGTGGTGTTAGTTTGTGGTGAGGTGGTGGTTCTCTTGTGGTTAACGTGTGTGTGTGTGTGTGTGTGTGTGTGTGTGTGTGTGTATTAAAATTTGTGTGTTCGTGTGTTCTTTAAACGAACTTTGTAGAATGATGTAATTTCATATCCTGATATTCAGGTGCCTCTTCTATATTTATGTTCCTAAGTGGATTTACATATATACTGTTATGTATTTACACACTGTGACTACATGTGCACCTAGTGTTGACGGAAGAGAAGATTAATTTTTTTTTTATGTTGTGCCTCTAATGCTGTTTTCCTTGCATTTGTTTTTGTGTGTATATTTTTGACAAGAGTTTGAAAGATCATGAATAATTGTTTATATTCGTTGTTCATTTGTATCACTATGAAAGTAGCCTATGACTATCATTAGTATGTTTGTTTATTCGTGCATGTAGTGATTTACATTGCACTTTTATGATTGACTGCAGATACATATGATTTTGACTGTGTGAGAGTGTGTATGTGAAAAATTTGACCATACTGATAGTGTTGAAGTTCTGACAATTTTCTCTATATCTGTTTGTCTGCCTGTCTGTATATCGATGTCTGTCTGTCTATCAAACTGCCCATATGTCTGTCCATCTCTCTGTCTGTCTGTCTGTCCATCCATCTCTCAATATATTTATGTAAAAGACAATCTTTTACAGGTAGCCTTTTGTGTGTGTGTGTGTGTGTGTGTGTGTGTGTGTGTGTGTGTGTGTGTGTGTGTGAAGCAGCTGGGATGATAATGCACCGGAATGTGTATTTATTAACCTTGAGAATGAGATTTCGCCATGTCCATGATCAGTGTACATTATTCAGCATTAAGGACGGGGAAAATTGCATGTGTGTGTGTGTGTGTGTTCATGAGCGCGGCATTGTGTGTGTTGATACGACGTGAGATCAGGAAGACATGGCAGTGAAAGTCCTTCCCCCTCCCCGCCTTTACAGGATGATGGTCGCTGGTCTAGGCCACCACAACACAAGGTCTGTGTTAAGGCGCCTCTGTCTAGCCTCTTATGTTCCCCACACTACACTTTTGCGACCTAGAATTGTCGTCAGATAGAGAATTTCCTCATACCACATATAATTTTGAGGAAGTCTAGAATGGTTGGTGGTTAAGTGATACAAAGGAAATGCAACATATTACCCTGCATAACCTTAATCTGTTACAGGAAGTTCAGAGCAAATTAGTTGATGTTTTAAAGTAGTTTTTAGAATACCGGTAAGTGTTTTATTTGTAAAAGTGAAAATCCACATTTTATTATATCTCTCCTAAAATTATTCTAGACAGTTAAAAGTAGTTGCTGATTTAAAAATGTGTAAATACTTGACGCTGTAAAAATTGCCACGACCACATTCGTTTTAAAATTGGTACAGGAAATCCATTATGGTTGCCTTTTTAAGACTGAGTATAAGTTGTAAAAAAAAAAGTCTCGTATTACCACATCTTTCCGAAAGCTTCTGTAGGAAGTTCCAGAATAGCAGGTATTTTAAATGTTTGTCTGGATGTGGTAAAATAACTGCCCTATCGTAAGTGTAATTCAGTTATTCATGGTTCATTTTTTTCAGATATTTTATTTATTTATTTCTGGTTGCTTCATTTTTTCTTGTTGGCATACTGTCCACTTCCTGCTTTAGTTATACTTGTTCCTTCATTGTGCAGCACCCAACCCCGATCTTACCCTATTATAAGGTACCCCACTGACGCCGCATTTACTCCACTGCACCCCAAACAACCGCTCCTCTACGCAATTGCACAGCATATATCTCGGCCATAACCCCATTGCTTCCAACCCATACCCGCCTACCCCAAATGAACCCCACTCAACCCCTCGGATAACCCACTGCACCACGCCTGACCCCTCCCTTACCCTACTTCAACCCAACCAACCCCACCATCACCCTACCTCATGCCACCCATCCTCGCCGTTACCCCTCTGCACCCTACACAATCCTCCCATTACCCCACAGTACCCTACCACGTTCTGCCATTACCCCTCTGTACCCCTCCAAACCCCGCCGTTACCTCAGTGCACACCACCCAAGCCTCCCATTACTCCACTGCATCAGCCCAACCCCACCACTGCCCCACTGCATCCCACTCAAACTCGAAATTACCCCACGACACCCCGCCCAGTTGCACCTGTACACCATTTCACCCTTACCAACCCCGTCATTACCCCCTCTCCCCTGTTACTCCAATGCATCCCAAACAACACCCCAATACCCTAATGAACATCACCCAACCCCTCCCTTATCTCCTTGCACTCTATCTATCCTCCTCTTACCTCACACCACACCACCCAACCCCGCCCGTACCCTACTGGACCCTCCTGTATACCACCCAACCCCACCATTACCCACTGCATACCACCCAACCCCTCCATTACCCCCACTGTCCCCACTCAACCCCGCACTACCGTAACCCTTAATATAGTTCTTAAACATATTTTTGTTCTATTGTTATGTCACAGTAGCAAAGATATAGTATCGGTACTAAGCGTCGGCGCACTGAGTTACCTGAACATTGCTTTAAATTTCCTAACTACAAGTGGACTCATCAGTAACAAATAATAAGCGCCTAACAGTACGGAAAATAGATGAAGCATAGCTTTTTGAAGGGGGTTAATCCATCAATATTGTGTGAAGGCATTACTCCGGTTATTGGCAGACGATTTAACTTTCCTGTGCGGATCCCTCGCAAGTTTCTCTCTCTCTCTCTCTCTCTCTCGTGTGTGTGTGTGTGTGTGTGTGTGTGTGTGTGTGTGTGTGTGTGTGTGTTACCAGAATATCTATCGGTTTTAATAATTATATTATACCGGGCATTTCTTTATTAAATACTGAAGGCAAAGTATTGAGGTATATAATTTCAGTTGGTTACGTGCTTGATACAAATTGATGCTGTTTATTTCCAGTGAAAAATTATATCTGTCTGTCTGTCTATATGTCTGTCTATCTATCTGTGTCTGTCTCTCAATATCAATCTATTTGTCTGTCTATATCTGTACATCCATTGTCTATATATCTGTCTATCTACCTAACAGCCTATATATATATCAATCTATCAATTTCTGTCTATCTTTCTGTCTATAATTTTCCGTCTGATCAATTCAGTATCTACGGTATATCAGTATTTTGCCGTCAGTTCAGCTTTAGTCCTTTTAGTAACATATGCACTGTCTGTGATTACCAGTGGCTTTTATTTTATTCCCATTATAGTCTTGGCGATGGCTTGTTGTAAAAGAATCAGAGTTAAAATTTAATACCACATCGGTGTCAGTAGTCAGCCTTGTTCAGTCGTAGTGACCTTAATCGCCTAGTTAGGACGTACCCAGTGACCCTGTAGCATTAGGAGTCCAGTCAGCAGCTTAGGTTATTGCAATATCTTGGTGTTGCTTAGATGCAGGAGTCATCTTTTGTTATATTTAGGAATTCGTTGTTGATTGCCGTGGGATTTTTTTTTTTTTTTTGTTGTTGAACTTACGCATTTTCCCCAAGATATCTGTTCGTCGTGCCTGCTTGCGTTCCTTCTTTTCTAGTTTCACCTCTCGTATTTTTTCCTCACCCCGCCTCTGTTAGCCATCCTTAATTCCTATTCTCATCCTTCAGCCCTCACTCATTCTTTTTCCACTTCTCTGTCTTCTTCACCCTTCGATTTCTCTTGCATCATCCTTATTTATAATTCCCTCACTTATTTTCGTTAGGTTTCCCTGTCTCCTCGTTACATGTTCTCCATCTCTTTCTTCTCCTCCCCCTACTCTTCTCTCTCTCCTCTTCCTATTTCTTTTTCTTCTCCTCTCCTTACCGTACCTCTTTTTCTTCTACTTTCCCTACTTCTCTTGTCAACTTACTTGTCTTTCTTCTCATCTCCTTATATTTCTTTCTCCTCCTCCTCCTTAATTTTCTCTCTACTCCTGTCGCTCCTTCCTCTGTTTTGTCGTGTATATATATATATATATATATATATATATATATATATATATATATATATATATATATATATATATATATATACATATATATATATATATATATATATATATATATACATATATATATATATATATATATATATATATATATATATATATATGTGTGTGTGTGTGTGTGTGTGTGTGTGTGTTCGCTTTTTTCTTTCTCATCTCTATTCCCATTTGTTTCCCCTCTCCCACTGTCTTCCTTTTTCCCTTCTTTGCCACCTCGCCTTGTCTCCATACTGCTGTCCCGTTCTCTTTGAGGTTTCCTTCCATTGCGTCACTACCGTAATCATAGAAGTAGGCAGGAAGGAAAGCGACCTGCAACAGACTTTTTTTTTTTTTAGTAAGGAAAACTTTAAGTATGGTATCTCTCTGTGACACTAACTTAAGATAGTAATACATGAATGGTCCCCATCATCCCTCTAGCCAAAGTCGGCAGGAAAAAGGGGGAAGGACCACCATGAGGCTAAGAAAACCTTTCCATTCGTCCTTTTTGTCTTTTTGTCTACCCGTCTGCCTTCTTTTCTACCTCTCCACCTTTCCTTCTACCCCCTTTCTTCTGTCTCTCAGCATTCCTCTTTACGGCGGTCTCCGTCTTCACCTGTATCTCCTTACCTTTCTCTTCGTCTCTCTCCCTTCCTGCATTCCCGTTTTGCCCTCTTATCTCCTCACCATTCCGCCTCCTATTTACTCTGCGTGCGTCTTCCTCTACCTCTTTACCATGTCCCCCCCCCCTTTCACTTCGTTCTTCTTGCTTGCTTACCTTTCTTTCAACCTCTTTACTTCCCACCCTACATCCTAACGTCCCCTGTAGCTACTACCCTACCTCATTCCCTATCTTACTGCCACCATACTTCCCCACTTACCTACTTAAATCCCATACTCTCTACCTCCTGCCTTGCCTGCCTTTCTACCTGCCTGCCTCCTGGACCTTGTACAATGGGTCACAAAAGCATCGGTGCACAGGGGGTCCGATGCCTATCGAAAATATTCGTACAGCTGCTGTACATTACCAAGGTCTCATTTTGTTTTAACAGTATCTCTTTATACGAACATAACATATGCTGTATGTTTGCAAGGGGATAATGCTAGTTGGCGATATATATATGACACCTCCTGACATCATTGTTACCAACTTGTAATAGGTCGGACATTAATATTTCAGTGACCTTCGTTCTGTGTTCTCAGATGTTTCACGCATATTGTGCACCGATACTTTTTGTGACCCACAGTACCTCCTTCCTTCCCAGCATGTTTCCCTGCCTCCCCACTTGGATGTGGTCTATGCTACCGTCCTCCTTGCTTGTCTACTTACCTTCCTGTCTATCCCCTGCATGCCTCCCTACCTGTCTTCCTTCTTGCGTGTATGTTGGTTATGTGAAGGCCAGACCATCTCACTAGCCTGTATCCCTACCTTCCTGTCTCCGTCGTAATTTGCAGTCATATCTCTATACAGTTTACTTGTTTATATCAGTTACTACTCTGTACTCGCCTTTCTGCCTTCGTACCTGCCTATTTCTATCTACCTGCAGCCGTACTACACTCCGCCCACGCCTTCCCCTACCCGCTCCCCTGTCCTCGTGCCCCTGCCTCTTTGTCTCTTACTTTACATGTAAATGTAACGACCGTACGCTTAAATTTTGCATCACGAAAGGAAAATCAGGCCCCATAGTTATAAGGGATATTGATGAATACCTGTAGTTTTTTTTTTTATTCTGTCAACCTGCATCCCGTAAAACATACCTGTCAGCAACGTACAGAAAAGCCAGACGCATTCTACTTTCGTCACGTGGTTCAGAAATTAGGCAGAAATTGGGCCGCGTGCTGTTCACTTCCTGGTGTGAGTTTTAACCCTATCATTCACGTAGCATTTTTTTTTTTTTAAAGTCTGCTCTAGCCACTTGGACACGATTTTCTTTAGCTGAGGAGGCTATCGAAATGAAGGCGGTAGATGGATATAGCCTGCGTTTTCTTTTCATTACTGAATGTCTTAAGTTGGGTAAAGTTGTTTGGAAATTGCAAGAATAAACAGTGTCATCAGATTGAAGGGGATTACCATACTGCCTTTTATTAATGGGGCAGATCTGAATGAATATCACTTACCTGCTTTCCTGTCTCATACCCTCCCTGTAACTCACACCTCCCTCTCCCTTCCCCCCACCCAGCCTCCATGTATGTGAAGGTGAGGTGAGCTGAAATGAGACAGGTGTAGGTGGCATAGGTCCCAGGTCCCAACTTTTTGTCTCCCTTTTCCCTTCCTCCATACCCCCTACCTGCCATCCCACGCTCCCTCGCTGTCTCTGCCCCTACCTGTCCTCGCCTTACGTCTATGTATCCTCCCCCCTGCCCTTACCTATCCTCCCCTACCCCTGCTTATCCCCTTCTACCCCAGCCTATCCTTCTCTTACCATTGCTTACCCTCCTCTTACCCTTACCTACCCTCTCCCTGCCATCCCCAGCACCCTCGCTGCCCCCTACCCCTACCTAGCCTCCTTCTGCCCCCTTCCACCCCTGCTTGTGAAGGTAAGGTGAGACAGGTGTGAAGAAGGGTGCGTCATGACTTTCACCCTAGGCTTGGTCGCGTCGAGGTTATCTGATGCACCGGAGAAACTACATTCCCAGCCAAGCGCACAGTCGGTGAATGAATGAATGATTGAATGAATGAATAATCAAATGAATGAATGCTGTTGTAGTGAATGAGTGAATAAATGAATGTTGGTGTAATAATTGAATGAATAAATGAATGAACGAATGCATGAATGAATGTTGTTGTAATGAATGAATAAATGAATGTTGGTGTAATAACTAAATGAATAAATGAATACTTAGTGTAAAGGTTGAGTGAGCATTAGGATTGATTGAATGGTTGGATGCTCTTAGAGGAAATGAATGAACGAATGCAGGTGTAGTAAATGGTGTAGTAAATGAATGAATGAATGAAAGAATCCTTGCAAAATGAATGAATAAATCAACATCCTGGTGCTGTGAATGATTGACCCATAAATGAATATGCTGGTGCACTAGCCGAACAAATGAATGCTGGTATACCGAATGAATGAATGAAGAAATGAATGTAGGTGTAACTAGTGAATGAATATATGTCAGTGTAATGGATGAATGAATGCTGGTGTAAGGAATGCGGCAGTGAGTGAATGAATAAATGTTGGTGTAATGAATGAATGCAGATGCAATGACTGAATGCTTTGGTAATGTGCGGATGCTGTTGTGAAGAATGAACGAATGACTGCTGGTGTAAGGACTGAATGAATGCTGGTAAAAGGAATGAATAAGTGAATGCTGGTGTTGTGAATGAATGAATGAATGAATGATTGCTGGTGTTGTGAATGAATGAATTTTGATGTAAAGTATGATTGAATGCTGAAAGAATGAACGCTGGTGTAGTGGATTTCAAGACATCTTCAGGGTTATTCTGAAGGTGTCTTGAAGCAATAAACTAAAGCTTGATATTCTACTTTCTTATTTCTAGCGGCTTGTATTTAGTATATATAAATAAGTAAAGTACAGTTTATATATATATATATATATATATATATATATATATATATATATATATATATATATATATATATATATATATATAGATAGATAGATAGATAGATATAATCACAGATATCGACAGCTCCGTTGAGAGGAATGTTCGTAAACGAAGAGTTTACATCAGGCGATGCTCGAGTATATTGCTCGTAACTACAATTACAGATTTCTTTAGCGGAAGTAAACGAATCTGAAGAAATCTGTGAATACAGTTTTGAGCAATGTACACTTGCTTCTTTTGATATTGATCTTTGTTTACGAACATTACCCTCAAAGAAGCTATCGATATCTGTGATATACAGTATACCGGTGTTTAGTGGGTAATTACGGAGCTCCAATCGGATTGAGCCGGTGAAGGTTTATATCCAAGGGATGGTTGGGGTTTATTGCTCACGTAATGCCACTCAGGGATGAGTGAGACTGGTCACTCCCATCTTAAATGTCAGGACCAACTTGCATAGCCTCGGGCTCCTACGCTCCTCATGGGGCAACGTAGGATCGGATGATGAGTAATGCATGAATATATATATATATATATATATATATATATATATATATATATATATATATATATATATATATATATAAATACACACACACGCACACACACGGTAGAGAGAGAGAGAGAGAGAGAGAGAGAGAGGGGTAAAATAAACAGAGCACCAAGTCCTCCGCATTGCAGTGCTATAGACCTCCCACTCACACAGCCTGTGCCGGGGAAATCTATACTCCTGTATTCCTGCTATTGCTGTTTTCACTCGTACTCTGATATTGCCTCTTGCAGTATTTCGTTCGTTCTGATATTTTGCATTTTTTTTTTTTGCCATGATGCATACTTTTTTTTTTACTTGTTAATGTTACACCAGTCTTGACAACTCCTTTGCTAATTCCTTCTGTTTGATATCATTTTTTATCTCTAATGTTTCCCTGCAATATTCATTCTGTTATTTTCCCTCTATTCTATCTTTCAATAGTCCTTTTTATGTTCCAGTAAGGGCTGTTTCTGTTGTTTCTTATGGTACTTAATTGTTATTATGTTCTGGTGTTTGTATGCTGCTTCTCATTCGTTTTAGTAATACTGTATTGCAGTACGAGTATGTAAAACGCTTTATTTTCTGTCTCTTTTCTACGATGACGTATTCTATATTTTATTCATTCTCTCCACATCTTTTATTTTTTTCGCTTCATTATTTAAATTTAACATAGGAGAGACTTTTCGAACTGGAGGGGGTTGATACTTATGTAGTTCTGATAAACCCTTTCATTGCTACAGATCGCTAGGGATGTGCAAGTCTCGTAAATACATTAGTTACCCCCTGAACTCAGCCAGCCTCACTGTTTTCTCTTATCATCGCAGCAGCATGTTGTCTTACCGAATCATGTCAGTGAAGCATCGAATCTTAACGTTTTTTCGGGAATTTCATTTGAGTTACAGATAATATTGCTCCTTAGAGAAATCAGGTATGTAAAAATTGGCTGTATCCAAACAGTAGTACTTCATCCATGAAAGGTGATGATGGCAAATTGAGGATAACTATTCTCACACTCGACTCCTCCTCCTACATCGTATTGCAGTTTCAAACGAAGCTTCGAATCATGTAACAGGGAGACGTGATCAACAGCTTCCCAGTCATTGTGCCTCGCGTGTGTTAGGGAGAATGAAAGCGTGTTATCGGACTGTAATATCGAGCGAAAAACCATCGAACCCCCGTTATTACTTCGGTCAGAGGAACTTAATTGCCCATTTTGTTCTTGCTGCGTACATACGATTTTAATTAGAAAAAACTCGTACTGAAGAGATTATTGATAGCTTTAACAATCCCCTCCAACTCGAAAAGTTCTGCCAAGCTTTATTCAATCGCATGGAGGTAAGAAGAATACGGTAGTGGAATAAGTGAAGTGGTTTCGTGAATTATAAGTGCACATTAAGGACATCGCAGCGGAAATTACGGTCGGTATATTTTGATGACATTGATCATTTGTTTGTGTGTTTATGTACGTGTGTGTGTATATGAGAGTTTGCTTTTGGCGTGCTTGAATAATGCGTACGTGCATGTGTTTGTGTGTGAGTGTGCGTGTGTACCTGCATGCGCGCACGTATATATTGTATGTTTCCCAGCAATTATGCCCGTTTAATGTGTGTGTGTGTGTGTGTGTGTGTTTTTCCTTAGCAATTTGTATACAATAAAAGCTCTACGGCGAGTCTCGCGTATATTCTCATGATTCTTCCAGTGTTGGTGCATGCCCTTGTGGTGTCGGGTGAAGGGAGGGGGAAGGGGGAGGTGGAGAGGGGAGAAGAGGGGGAGGGGAAGGGGAGAGGAGAGGGTTAGGAAGGGGAGAGGAGAGGGGGGGAGGGAAGAAGGGAGTTGGAGAGGGGAGTTATTAAGTGGGGAGGGTGTGGGAGGGGGAGCAATTAAGCTGGGTAATGACCGTTGTTCCTCCAGATAATAGGCCAGTTAGCGACGGGGTGATGCCGTAGCCCAATTACGCCATTGTTGTTATTGCCAGGGACAGTCAGCCGTAAAAAAGACGCTCTCATGCTGCTGGGTTGAACGTAGATACACACATTGGGTCATTTTTTAGTGATTCTGGAGATTTCTTAATGCCTCTTCCTCCGCGATTTTTTCTGCGTCTTTCACCCCAGTATCCTCGTGTTCTTGTGTGGTATTGATGCTAAGTTTGTCGATAATGAAGGAATATAAATAACACAAGAGAATGTTGAGGTTTAATATGCAAAATAAATCGCTAGGGAGGAGGTGCCACGAAGCCTCCTATACCTCTCATAATGCGAGCCTTTGATGCAAGTAACTACGTAAGTTTATTTATTTATTTATTTATTTATTTTTTGTGCTGTAACGAGGCAACATTATCTAGTAAAAGGAGGGCTATCGGGTATTTTAGGAATTAATAAAACTATCTAACTCGTCCAGTTCAGTAAAGCTCTTCTTAGCCATGTGAATGTTTTTGGAACAGCAAAAATACAGTAAAATTAAGTACCGGTAAGTGACGTAAACGGACTAAAGAGGCTATTGCATATGAAGGAAACGCTGCTCATTCGTATGGAATATTAGCTAGCATATGCAAGTGTATGTTTTTTCCTGACAAACACATAGGGTCGTATTGTAGACTTCGTAACGCCTTTTCCATAGCGATTTATTATGCTTCATACACTTGAGAGTTTCTTCTGTTATTTGTCTTTTTTTATTATCGACACAGTTTGCATCAGTAACGTACAAGAGGATAAAATAGCACAATACACTAAATAAATCGCTGAGTGAGAGGTGCTGCGGTCTCCTCTACCACCAACAGTACTGCTTATACTCAGTTATTCATGATTTTCTCTTGTCTGTATGTACCGTGTTTATCTCTTTATTTATCTGCCTGTATACCGGACAGTTCTTTGTATTTAGCCTCTTCAGCCCGAGGACGTCATTCATACTTAATAGTTGCTGTTACCGGACGATTTTATTCAGCATCGGAGAGAATCCTAGTAGTAAAGAGGTTGAAAAAGGCTGTATCAAACCTCCCCCGGTTCAAAAAAGTCTCACGAGCTGAATAAAATCGTCTGGCGGTAGCAGAAGTAGAATAGAAAAGTCCTCGCTGTGAAGAGGCTAACGAAGGCTATCACTAACCCCTTCAGTTCAGAAAGTCTCATCAAAACTTAATAAAATCGTCTGGTGGTAAGGAGAGTAGAATATAAAACATTTCCTCGTAGTGAAGAATATCGATTAACTTCTTATAAACAACCTTCTTACCTGATGCAGTGTCCTTCAGTCCACGTTTTAGAACACTAATTAACCTCTTACTCACAACCTTCATACCTGATGCAATGCCCTTCAGTCCACGTCCATCATCGTTTTCCCCTGGCATACCAAAACGACTCCATTACATCATCACAGGACCCCATATTGAGTCATTTAATATTAGTAATTGTTATGATTAGTATGTTATTATTGTGATTACTACTGTAGTTAAGGAAGTAGTGGGTAAGCTGTCTTGTAGGTCATAGTGGAGAGGCCCACACATACTCTAGATTACAGCATGTCCTCTCCTCCCCTTCCCTTCCCTTCCCTTTCCAGTCCCTTCTCTTCTCCTCCATTTCCTTTCAGCCCCACCCACTTTTCTCCTTATCTCCTTAATCTTTTTTCCCTCCCACCTTTTCTTCTCTTTCTTCTCCTGCCCGTCTTCCCTTCCCTTCCCCTCCCGTACTTTAATCTCCCTTCTCTTCCCTTCCATCCCTTACTTTCATCTCTCTTCCCTTCCCTTCCCTTACTTTAATTTCCCTTCCTTTCCTTTACTTTCATCTCACTTCCCTTCTCTTCTCATACTTTTATCACCCTTCTCTTCCCTTCCCTTACTTTCATCTCCCTTCTCTTACTTTCATCTCCCTTCTCTTACTTTCATCTCCCTTCCCTTCCCTTCCCTTCTCTTACTTTCATCTCCCTTCTCTTTCCAGACCTTCTCTTACTTTCATCTTCCTTCTCCTTCCTTCCCTTCTCTTACTTTCATCCCCCTTTTCTTCCCTTCCCTTCACTTCTCTTTCCTTACTTTCATCTCCCTTCCCTTACCTTCTCAACCCTTCCCTTCCCATACTTTCATCTCCCTTCTCTTCCCTTCCCTTCCCTTCTCTTACTTTCATCTCCCTTCTCTTCCCTTCCCTTCCCTTACTTTCATCTCCCTTCTCTTCCCTTCCCTTCCCTTCTCTTACTTTCATCTCCCTTCCCTTCCCTTCCCTTCCCTTCCCATCCCTTCTCTTCCCTTCTCCCTTCTCTTCCCTTCTCCCTTCCCTTCCCTTAATTTCATCTCCCTTCTCCTCCTTTCCCTTCCCTTACTTTCACCTCCCTTATCTTCCCTTCCCTTCTGTTATTTTCATCTCCCTTCTCTTCTCTTCGACTCCTCTTCCCTATCTTTCCTATTCTGCTCCAGTGACCTTTGCTGTTATGCCACCTGAAGCCGTTCCTTGCATCAGTCAGTCCTCCACTTCCCTTTCCGTGTCTCCTTCCTTTCCCCTCTTCTTCTCGTCTTTCTCGCCTCGCTTCACTTCCCTTTCCCTTTTTCTTCCCTTCCCTTCCTCGCTATTTCTTTTCTTCTTCCATTCCATCTTCCTATTGCCTTTTCCCTTCCCTGGTGCTGCTCAGCCCTCCTTACCCATCCATCCCTTTCATTTCGTTTCCTTCATTTTCTTTCCCTCTTATTTCCCGGGCTTCCTTCCCTTCCCTTCATCCTCCCTCCTCTCCTGTCCTCTCCCCCACACTCCCGTTTCCCCTCCCTCGGGACTACACTTCCTGTTCACCTAGCTGCTTCCGGTGATGAGGGAAGGGGAGGGGAGAGGGGGAGGAGAAGGAGGGATGAAGGGGAGAGGAGGAAGGGGGGAGGAAGAGGGGGAAGGGGGGAGGAGTGGAAGGGGAAAAAGTCATGAGAGACGTACCATATGTTTGAGAGAGAGAGAGAGAGAGAGAGAGAGAGAGAGAGAGAGAGAGAGAGAGAGAGAGAGAGAGAGAGAGTTCAAGGTCTTAGTTCACATGCACCTGAAATTCCATGTATAGCTGTGGAAAAAAAACTTGTACACGCACCAGCTAGTTTTTTTTTTTTTTTATCAGTATATCGATTCCGGTTGTCTAACACTTCCAGTTCATAATAGTAGTAGTAGTAGTAGTAGTAGTAATAGTAGTAGTAGTAGTAGTTTGGTGTTGTTCTTTTTGTTGGTCTTGTTGCTGTTGTTACAATCTCGGGCTCACCTGAACGTAAACCCGGTGGACTGCAGGCTTAAGTTGCCCTTCTGTAGTCCACCATCCTTCTACACGGGGATAGGGAAGTAGCTGAGGGACGTTTCGTATAATCAGGCATTGGAGTCGCCTGGTTATATCGGTGCCACCACATGAAGGCGTCACTATCCAGCATCTCATAAAGTCTGTCATAAGCTTAATAAAATCGCCAGTAGATACCAAGAGTAAAATTAAGAATGACTGTGCTTGAAGGTTTTAAGAATGCAATGTGACCGACGACTTAGAGATAGAGGTGGCAGGGTGACATTGAACCAGGCGCTGTATTCAGGAAGGATCTGGGCCTAACTTTACATTAAGCAAGTCTTTGTATCAGCGAATTATTATCAGAAGTTACGGCCTTGCTTTATTCTTTCAGCTTGATGGCCTTTGTAGTGTTTGGCTTGGCAGGTTGAGAGTGAAGGAAGGTGTATATTTAATCAGTTTTTTTTTCTTCTTCGTTTCATATCCACTGCTGTTTGATCATGAAGTGTTCGGTAGCTGTATAAGTAAAGGAAATTTTTAATAAACTTTATAAAACTTGAAGCCCAATGACGCACACTTTATTCTTGCTATTTCCAGATCATTGTCTTTCACAAGAGGAAGGCGTTTGGAACCAGAGGGGTTAGTCTTCATTAATCTCACAGCTGGAAATACATCCAAAGTTGAATTAAATCGCCTGAAGGTAGTAAAAAAAAAAAAAAAAAAGATTGGAAGAGGTAAAGCGCAGAAGGTTGTAAGTTTTCCACAGCCTGGTATGGATCGCTGTAATTGGCTGAGGGGAGGGGTGTGGCGGGCTGTGCGGCGCTCCCATTGGTTGGCCTGGAGGGTGTGCGCGTGGGGTTGCCTTCAGCCTCTGTCCTGGAGAGTGCTTCACCTGTCTCCTCTCCTCTTCCCCTCCCTCCTCTTCTCCTTCCTCCATGTCTTCCCCTCTCTTCCTTTCTTCTTCTTTCCCCATCCACTCTTCTTCTTTTCCCTCCCTCTTCTTCCTCCCTCCTTCCTTATCTCTCTCCTCCTCCTCCTCCTCCTACTCCCCACCCCTCCTTTTCTCTCCTCATCCTTCCATTTTCTCTCTCCCTGTCCCTCCTTTCCTCCCCTGCCATCACTCCATTCCCCCCTCCCGTCACCCCTTCCACCTCCTCATTCCTCCCCCTCATTCCTCTCCTTCCTCCTCCCCATCCTTCCCCCTCCCCATCCTTCCCCCTCCCCATCCTTCCCCTCTTTCCTTCTCATCCCTCCTTCTCTTTCCATTCTTCCTCCCCTTCATCCTTCCCCTCTCTCCTTTCCTTCCCTCCCTCCCCATTTGTCTTTCCCCTTCCCTCTACTGCGTTTTCTCTTTTGTACTCCTCTCGATTCCCTTCCATCCTCTTCCCTTTCCTTTCCCCTCCCTCTCTCCCTCCCTCCATTCCTCCTCCTCCTCCTGCTCTTGGTCAAGTGGTAGGAATTCTTGTGCTTGTTGTTGGTGGCATTTGAGCCGTTGTAGTTTTTGTTGTTCTTTTTGTTGGTAATTTAAGCTGTTGTTGTTTTTGGAATGAGCTGTGTTATTGTTGTTGGCTCATATTATTATCGATTAGTACGATTATATATATTGTTTACCTTTGTTCCCGCCAAACACTTTTATTTCGTATAAAGAAGACCCTGTCAGCCAGAGGGTTAAAGACACTATCTGATAACCTTTCCATCATGGTTACGTCTTGCTTATTTATTCCCATATCTTTAACCAGGGTAAGACCTCTCGATACTGAAGGGATTAATGGTGGCTATATCTAAATCCCTCTGGTCCAGGTCTTATAAGGTGGAGTGCCTCATAGGATTTGGAGACAGCAACAGGACAGTACAGACGTCCTTTTGGTGAAGAGGTTGTTTTTCCCTGCTAGATTTGTCAGTAATTATGTAACTGACACGGGAGGTTATCTTTTCTGTTTTTGCTGTTGCGGTATAAACCCACTGAGCCCGAGGACGTCTACGGGATGTCCTTTTTATATTTATTTTTGGCATCATACTATTTAGTTTAGGATGGACTTTGTGGACCGGAGGTGTTAGATTGAGGCCCGATCTGCAGGTGGCGTCGGAGGCGTTGTGGCACCTCCATCTGAGCGATTTATATTGCATAGTACGCCTTATCCTTATCTTGCATGTTCTTTATGTTTTTGCAATATTGATAAAGTGTGCATATTTATCAAACAAGAAAATACTGAGATGTAATGTGCAGAATTAATCGCAAGGGAAGAGGCATTGCAAATCTGCCAACCCATTTGCAATACGTCTCATAGCCTCAATATGCCCCAGCCGTATGAGACATGGTGCCCTTTACTGAGGTGAAGAAAACCGGTTCGTAGCAACATGATTAAACTAAGGAGGAGGTCACCTGGGGTCAAGCAGTTAAATATCTCACTGTCTGGCTCTCTGAAAGGTGGGGAGGAAAAGTAGGGGAGAGGTGAGGTTGAGGGGAGGGGAGAGGTTGAGAGGAGTGGTGAGGTTGAAGAGAGAGGTGAGGTTTAGGAGAGAGGTGAGTTTGAGGAGAGAGGGGAGATTGGGGAGAGGTGAGGTTGAGGGGAGAGGTGATATTGGGAGAAGTGGCGTTCAGGGGAGGAGAGATAGAGGAGAGGTGAGGTTGACTGGAGATGTTAGGTTGAAAGGAAAAGTTATGTTGAAGGGAGGGAAGGTAGAAGGGAGAAACGAGTAGAGGTTCAGGAGAGGGGAAGAAGAGGATGTTAGAGGGGGAGAAGAAGGGAAGAAGGGAGGTCGAGTAGAGGGGAAGTGAAGTACAGGGAAGGAAGGGAAAAAGTATGCATAGCGGTCACCTTGTTGGGTACTGATGAAGGAACTGAATGTACGGTACCTGAGGCTCTTTTTCTTAGAGAGTACATAGATTTAAAACACACACACACACACACACACACACACACACACACACACACACACACACACACACACACACACGGCGTTAACTGAATTGAGTTAATGGTAAGTGGAGACAGCAGTGAGTGAGTTAACCCCTTCTGCACAGTGACGTCTTTTTGCACTATCTTCCTTCTTCCAGACGATTTTATGAAGACTGTATCTAACCTTTCCAGGCCAAAGGAAATCTGTCCTCTGCTGGAAGAAAAATCGTCTGAAGGTAGCAAGAAAAAGGCGAAAAACACGTCATCGGGATGAAGTGGTTAAAGGGGGTGCCGTGGCTAGGGTTGGGGTGGGAGGTGCCGTAGTATCTTTAGCTGACTAGCGCGCGCGCGCGAGCGAGCGAGCGAGAGAGAGAGAGAGAGAGAGAGAGAGAGAGAGAGAGAGCGAGTTGTAGTATTTGGGCTACGTCGTAGTTGTCATGCGTGTACGTGTATGTGATAAGTGACAGTAAAATTTGATTCGAATAAATTAATATAATTTTTTTTTTTACCACCATAGAGGCAAATAGACAAAAAAAAGAAAAGAAAAGGTGAATGAAAAAACTGAGGTGAATACAGAACTTAATTTGGAAGCGATGATAAATGTTACTGTGACCACAAATTATGGGTCACATGTGTTTGTATTATTTGGTAGACGAAACAGTTGCTTGTATGACACGCATCGGCTGTCATTACCCGGCGCCAGTAGTCCGTCATGTGGAGCCGTAGCCTAGTGTTGCTGTGTCATGTCACCCTTATGTCAGGCGGGGTCACCTTGTCAAGGGGGGAGGGGACGAGGTATGGAAGAGAGGGGAGATGAGGGTGAGGGAAGGTGTGGCAGAGGGAGGGGGAGGCAAGAGGGAAAGGGGAGCTGGCGTGGAAGACAGGGTAGTCGAGTCTGAGGGGAGAGGAGGGGAGGGGTAGATGAAGGGGAGATGGGAGGGGAGACCGAGGGGAGAGGGGAGGGGAATTAAGGTGGAGGGAATATGTGGAGGAGAGTAGGTGAGGGAGTGAGAAATCAAGAAGGGAGGCAGAGCTAAGGTAGAAAGAGATGTAGAGGGAGAAGATGAGGTAAAGGAAAATTGGGGTACAGGGAGATGATGAGGTAAAGGAAAATTGGGGTAGAGGGGACATGAGTTGGAATAGAGATGATTGGTGAGGTGTGGGAGGGGTGGGAAGGAAGTATAGTAGAATGGATATTTTGAGGCAGAGCGGAGGTGGCGAAGTGGGAAGGTGAGGTAGAGGGGCGATGAGGCTTAGGAAAGATGAGGGGTGAGATATAGGAAAAAGAGGTTTGCCAGAGGGGTGTTGAGGGGAAAGTGATATAAAGTGAGAGGGGGGAAAAGGAGAGGTGAGGCGAGGGTATTAATAGCAATGTTGGTGACAATATGGGTCACCAGGTTATCATGTCTTAATGTACGTCATGATGCCTCTTTTTCTTGTCGGGTGCGTCACTTGTGGGGGGTTGTGCGTCACTGCGTCTTGTGGTGTAGAGGTGTGTCAGTGCGTCAAGTGGGGAGCGTCACTGTGTCATGACCCCTAGCTGGGGGGGGGGGAAGAGGAGGATTACGTCTTTGTTATCAGCTGTGTTATATACCTGAGTATCGTTGCCACCCATCCGCGGATCTAGCAGCACGTTCGCGTATCACCGTAACTTGAAGGTTACAATCCACTCAAACCCACCCTGAAGAAATGAATCAGCCATAACCATGAAGCGTTGTAGTAATGGGCCATGTTCTAAGAGACTTCGGAGCACCTCTTTCCAAGCGATTTATTTTGCAGTTATCACCACAACATTCTTTAAAGTGTGCATATCATTTGATATTGCCACACAGTAGTAACATAAAGTACCATACAAGAGGATATTCAGGTGTAATGCACAAAATAAGTCTCTTAAGGCTTACAGAATATCCAAAACCACTTGGAATAGCCCTATGATCCTATGTAGTGGACAGTTCTTATACCTTTCCCATCTTTCCTCTTTCTCTCCCAGAATGAAAAGTTGGTGAACAGAAGCAAAACTTAACGTAGGTCAGTCCCAAGAAAGAGTTTGTAATTTGTATTGAACGCCCAAATACACATACTGCACGACAGTGAACAACAGTGTGCAGCAGATTGTAACAGTGTCTCAAGTTTAATATTACAGTATAGATGACGTCAGGAAAAGTCTCGCACTTGACACATATCTCACCCAGCTATATTAGGGAGCTTCTTCACAGCTATGGTATTTCTCCTTCAGATAACTCTCCACTGCCATGTTGTCTTGTTCTACACCCCATTCACTTTACCGTGGCCTAAAATCGTCATCCCTCCGTCTTGAATGCTGAGTTATAACAACAGAATATATTGCTACGAAGAAGTACTACAGAAATAAAGGTACAGTATTGTCTTTTTCTGCAACTGAGCTACGTGGAATAAGCTGCAAAAGGATGAAAATTTGGACCAGGTTTAAGTGAATAAACTATAGTGTCTTCTTGTTACTCATAGACAATTTTATTTAACTTAGGGATAACACCTAGTAATGAGGGGGTATCAGTGAAGGTTACAGCTACCTCCCTTAGTTCGGAAAAATTGTCTGGTAGTAGGAAAAATAAACCAAGAGGACGTAATCGTAGTGAAAAGGTTAATGAGACGAGAATATGAAAAGCATGAATAACGAGTGAATGAGAGCATGGCCCCTATTCACTAAAGTTCTTTGGCCTTAACTTAGCCCAGATTTTTGTCCTTTTGCAGTTTTTTTCTCGTAATTCGTTGACAAAAAAGGACAGTGCTGCAGTTTAACATTTTTTTTTTTTTTTACTTTAGCACTGCTTCGTGACTAGCATCATACTCGTGTCATTGTAATGTAACGACTCAGCAGTCAAACTGGAAAGTTGATAATTTTAGTCCAAGTTAGGGTAACAAATGTATAGTCACTTTAATGATAAGTTTGTTATATGCTTTTCATTTTTCAGTTTTTGGATACTCTTCACCCCATGTGTAGTAGTTGGAATTATGTTGGGGTGATAGCGTATTTTGAAAATAGTGTACCCATTGGGAAAAATGAACAGTTTTATCGAAATTTTGCATGTTTCTCGAGATATCTTCCAGGGTACTTTTACCTACAGTCCTTAGAACGAACTGAGAAGTAAGTTAAAACCCGGCTTGTGCGAGTATTTCTTTATATATATATATATATATATATATATATATATATATATATATATATATATATATATATATATATATATATACTTCCCTGCAGTCATAATCTTTAAAGAATAAGAAAAAGCGTTTGTACACAACACGGTCACTGCTGACATGGGTTCACGTACTCATCTAAAAGCATAAGTAAATATAGATGATGTGTCAGTTCACGAGCATTGTATAAACAGGATGAATTATAAATTGTTGGACCATTACAAATGAGTTGTTTACCCGTGAACTGATCGGAACGGATGCCTGGCGGGTGGTGGCTTGGCTGGGGAGTGCTGGCCTCTGAAGGCTTGCTTATCCATCCATTGCGATCACGTCTAATTTTGTTCTTGTTATCTCCAGGCGATGTTATTCGAGTTAGAATACTTTCGAACTGAAGATTTGTGTATTTCTCAATCGATCCATGACGAGAGGTCCTTGCTATAGTTACTAAGACCGTCTGGAGATAGCAAGAGTAAACCAAAAAGACGTTTCCGTAGTGAACAAGTTAACCCTTTTACTGCGACTTGCGAAATTAGCATATCGTTCCGGCTGTTTTTTTTTTTTTTTTTTTTTTTTTTTTTTTTTTTACGTAAAGCAACCCACGACAGCAAAAAGGTTTAAAAACTGTCCCGATTAAGACACTGGCCCGGAATGAAGAACCTTGTATGTTTCTCTGGAGATGAGATGGAGGGATGGAGTAGAATGATAATATGAGAGATGGGGTGTGAGTCAGAGGTAGGGCAGCCAAATGGCATGGGACAGGGTGACATGGAGTCGATTTGTCTGTGGCCAACCTTTATGGGATTAAGGTGTCAAGCTATGGATTGATTGATTTTTTTACGATTAGCCTAACACCAGATCACTTTATTCAGTTCATTGAAACTCAGCCAGAGGGTTAAAGTGACGCAGATATGGCTGTTAGATAAAGGAAGTTCAGGCTGGAGGATGTGAAGGAGGAAGGTGAAAGAGGAGAGAAAGAAGGGGAGGGGGGATACCAACAAAAGGAAGCGATATGAGAAACTTAAAGATGAGGAGTGAAAGGAGAAGAGGGGAGAGAGGCAAAGGAAGGAAGAGGATGTAAAGAGGAGGAAAAAAAGGAGAGAGAAAGGGGAAAGGAGGCAGACTAAGACGAGAGGAGAAACTGAAGAGAATAAGAGAGAATGGAGAAAGAGCAACAAGGTAAGTGAAAGGGTGGAAGAGCAAGAAGAGGACGCGGCATGAGGATAGGGCAAGAAAAATAAATTAACGAAGGAATAGAAACGCAGAATAAGAAAATAGGTAATAAGGGCAAGAGAAAGGTGAGAGGAGGGAATAGGGGAAGAAAATGGAGAGAAAAGAGCCACAGATTATGAAACGCAATCGTAGTTGAGTGGTAAAAATTTTTTCCTGATTACACCTTTCTCTCCTTTATGTTTTGTTGGTTATGCTACTCAGGCTAATTCCAGACGATTTTATACAACTGAAATTCCAGCAGTCAGAGGGTTGAAAGCTGTCATGATTTGTCTCGTCGCTGTTGTGGACGAATTTAAGGATTTATTTCAGGCTTAAACCAGGCGTTTATATTTATACATTATGAGAGTAAATCTTAGCTTATGACCGTCTGGAACTTTTGGCTTTAATGGACTCACTTTATTTTATTCAGGCTTTTATATACCGGTATATATATATATATATATATATATATATATATATATATATATATATATATATATATATATATATATATATATCTGTATAGTCGTAACATCCCCTATCTCTAGTTAGATACACCTGGGATATTACAGCCAGGTAAGGTGTAGTGGGTGTCTTGTATTTTTATTTATTTACTTTGTTTATTTTTGTATCAGTAGGGTCAAGAGCAGTGAACACGGTTAGCATCGGATGTACACCTTAGTATCACCTTTGATAATACTAATAGGAACGTTGCCAATATTAAAGACAATTAACGAACAGTGGAATATTGGGTGGGATAAATCGCTTAGGAAGGGATGTTACGAAGTCCCACAGGCCACTTGGAATGTGGACACTAAATCCGCAAACCATTCCCTGCCGCTGCCAGGATCGAATCCACGACCACAGTTCCCACGCCACCGCCCTGTTCACTGTACCAGACGATTTTATACAGCTGAAAGAAACCCTGTCATGCAGAATAGTCAGATCCGTATTTAGGAGTTTTGGAGATTTCGTAACGCCTCTTCCTGAGCGACTTATTCTGACCATTACATCTTATTATCCCGTTTCTGTGTGTGTGTGTGTGTGTGTGTGTGTGTGTGTGTGTGTGTGTGTGTGTGTGATAATATGAATAATATAAACAACGTACAAGAGGGTGTCAAGGTGTAATAGTCTGTGCAGAATAATTCACTATGAAGAAGGTGCTACGAATCCTCCCATGCTACTTAAAATACAGCTGTGTTATACATCATACGTTCCCGTTATGACCCGCACTACCCTTGACATGCATTTTTTTTTTTGGGGGGGGAGACTCAGTTAGATGCCATTCGTTCTGGTATGTTATGAGCGTTGATGGTATGTATGTATGTATGTGTATATATGTACCGGTATGTATATATGTATGACTTTCTTATTGTTCTTTATATCTTTAATAAATATGTACTTTGTGTTGTTATGGTTTTCGCTGTAATCTATGTCACAGCTTTTATTTTGTTTATTATTCTTTAAAAGGGGTTACAAAAACAGTATTTGTTCCTGTAAAAGTGCTGATTATTTTATTTATTTTTATTGTAACAGTTTGCTTCCGTGTCCTCATGAAATGTTTGCTTCATTTCTTTAGCACTACATTGACACTGTTTGCCTTGTTTTATGTTCTTCATAGGGAAACGCAGGTGATTGTTGTTCTGTTGTGTTCGTTAGTGTATGTGTGATTGGTTAATATTGTTAGCGCCTCTACCTGTCTTCAGTAAAATTTTGCTTCACGCTTTCTCTCTTTCTTTTCCTTTCTTTTCCATTTTTTCTCTTTTTCTGTAGGTGCCGAGTGTTTTCTTGTTTCCTTTTTTTTTTTGACATTTGTTCAGAGTTGTTCATGTGGTTTCCGGGTATGTTTGGTATTTATTGTTTATTTTTGTGTTACCACCTGTTCGTATATCTTGTTTTTTTTTTTTTTTTTGTAACTTACTTGTACAGATTGTTTTGGTGATGGACTGTATAAAATTGTACTTTTGGGGACACTTTTTAAAGGGGACTCTTTATAACATTTGTTCTGGTATGATAGGCGTGTTGATGCTCTGTTACTTTTTATTTATTTATTTTTATTGTACGGCCTTTATTTACGTCCACAGCTGTACATCCTCTGGGTCCACAAAGTTAAGACCAGTTTCCTTGCATAAGTTGGATTTTCGTTTGTAGGAAGAATGAGAGACTAGGGAAGGTTCTGCCCTCGCATTTTCTTGTTGTTCGTAGATAATAATAATAATAATAATGATACTAGTAATAGTAGTAGTAGTAGTAGTAGTGGTGGTACGAGTAATAGTAGTTGTAATAATAATAATAATAATAATAATAATGATGACAGTGATGATAATGACAGACGACGACAATGATGATAATATAATTTTCACCTCGTATCCAAGATATTCTTTTTGTGCATGAAAACTAGATGTGGAAAAAAACAAGAACAAGAAAAAGGAAAATAGTTCGTGTATGATTTTACGCAACAATTTTATTTTGTCTTTATTTTTGGGGTAAAAAAATAAGTGACATTGCAATATTCAGCAGCCTCCCTGTCCTTCCCTCGGCGGCATATCATGGTTGCCACAAGGATTGGATTGGAAAGTTTATTTATCTCTTTATTCTAGTAGTTGGGGTGTATTCTTAAGTGGCATTGGAGGCCTCGTAACACCATTTCCTCAGCGATTTATTTTGCGCGTTATTTTTCAGCAGCCTGTAGTGTGTACTTGATGCAAACTGTAGGTAATTAGATATAAAGCATTATATTTAACGGCACTGAAGGGTACATAACAGGTCATTCTCAGTGATGGATTTTACACATTAATCCTTGGTATCTTGATAGATAATGCAAGCTGTCGATATAAAACCATGTAATCATGATGTAAAAATGAATGTCAGGTTTTAATAAGCTTAATAAATCGCTAAGGAAGAGGTGTCACGAAGTCTTATAAGCCACCTAAATTCTATATTTATCTATCTATATACCTAGGCTGCTTCCCCCAAGGAATGGGAGGTAGCCGAGACAGGACGACACCCCCTCAATTTACTCATCCACTCAAATACGTTCATTCACATCTTAGCCCCAAAGGGGAGAGGGGACAGATCCTCACCGCACAACACCACACGAGGGTCAACTGCACAGTGCAATCAGTGACATCCGCAGCAGGGCCCGACGGCAGAGCTGGTTTACCCCTGCTACATCATAATAGACCCATCCCCTTACCCGCACCTGACCTGATCAGCTGATCAGACCTAAATTACGACCATTCTGGGTCGTTGATGGTATGCCCTAGTTGTGTGTGTGTGTGTGTGTGTGTGTGTGTGTGTGTGTGTGTGTGTGTGTGTGTCCAGAATAATTATATATTCGTTCTCAGTCTCTGCTAGTAAAAAGAAGGGGTGGGGGGTTATGTCTTGCTAGGCAGAAAAATCATTGTAAAAAAACAGATAAAAAATGGGTAGAAGCGAAACACGTTAGCTTTTAACTAAATTAATAAAAAAAAAAAAAAAGCACATTTTGGTTCAGTTTATGCTCTTGATAGTTTCCCTCAATATGTCTCAAGTTTCCTTATTCTCAGGGTAAAAATTTCTCGCTGGTTTTACTCTGTCTGTCTGTCTGTCTGTCTGTCTGTCTATCTATCTATCAGTATATGACTCTGTATCTATTTGCCCATCAATATATCTAGTTTCCTTATTGTGAGTGGTAATTTCATGCAAGGTCTCTCCTCCGCCTTGCAGATTCACCTTCCAGTGTGCAGTCAGTGGAAACGTCTGGGACGCCCTTACAACCTTCCTTCCTGCCTTCCATCCTTCCGGTGAGGTGAGTAAGGAGGGGACTTGGTGGTGAGAGGAGGGGGAGGGGCTTAGATGGAGAGGGAGGGGGTTAGGGGGTTGGTGGACGAGGAGAAACAGGGATGGGGTTAGGTGGGGAGAGAGGGGAAGGAAATGAAGGGGGACGGAGGGAGGAATGGGGAAGGGTGTGATGGTGAGGGATCGGGAAGGGATGGGGTAAGGGGTGTGGTGGCAGGGAGAGAAGGAGGGGGCGGAGTGAGGGGAGGGGGAGGATGAAAGAGAAAGAGCTTGGCGGTGCCGGGGGGGAGAGAAGGGGAGGGGTACAGAGGAAAGCAAACAGCAACAGACCTAATGACTGTTTCTGGGCTGTTTGGTATAGGGAATGATATAACTAGCAAAACTATTCTACAGTGAAGGATAGAAAAGCAGGGTGTTGAGGAGCTTTGCCTTGATGACGGTCCCTGGAGAAGGAAGAGGAAAGAGGAGGAGGAAAGAGGAGAGGACGTGGAGAGGGAAAGTGGGTGGGTGGGGGGGTTAACCGCAGCAGCCCTGGGACGTCTTACCTTAACAAAAAAATCGTGTGGCGGTAGATTAAAAAAAAAAACAGATTAAATCTTCTGTGGCTGAGAGAGAGAGAGAGAGAGAGAGAGAGAGAGAGAGAGAGCGTGTCCCCGTCAAAGGACAAAAATTATTATAGTCCGGAGAGGGAGGGGGAGGGGTGACATTTGAATTTCCTCGTAACACAACCTTCCAAGTCGCCTCGTGTTTATTATCCCCTGCACCCCGAGGACGTAGTTTTTTTTTCCCCTCTTTTTCCAACCAAACTATTTTATATTATCTTCAGATGATGAGGAGGAGGCGACATCTAAACTTCCTCATTCAGTAAAATTTCCTCGTAACACAACCTTTCCATTCGGTACGGTGATTGTGGTTATTAAGTCCTTCAGTATGCAAGCTTAATATTTGTTCTGTGCTTACTATCTACGGACTGTCTTAATACATAGAACAAGGGAATTTAATACAGATAATGAATAAAACCTATGGGACTTTTGTTTTATTTTAGTTTATTTTCCGCTGTCCTGACGATTTTATTCAGCTGTGGATAGATCTTTCATACTAGAGGGATAGGATATAGCCGTCATTAAGGCCACTCAGGCTCTCGATTATCTGGTGGCCTTGGGTTTTGTGGTCTTCATCGTTTTCATATTTATCATTGGCATCTTTATTATCTTAAATTTATCCTCATTGTAATCATCATCGTTATCGTTTTCATATTTTTGACATCGTTGTTATCTTTTATCGTAAATTTATCTTCATTTTAGTCGCCCTCGTCCTTGTTTTTTCTCGTCGTCGTAGTAAGCGTGGTCATTGTTATTATTATTATCATCATCATTATCATGTATATTAATTTTGTTTAACGTATTCCTTATAGTCGTCACAGTTGCCATCATCATCATCATCATCATTTTTGTTATTATTATTATTATTATTATTTTATTATTATTATTCTTCATCATCATCATCATCATCATCATCATCATCATCATCCTCATTATACTTGGCCAACCTCACCCCCGCCTTCACCGACGTCTTACGTCATATACACCCTCCCAGCCGTATGCTACTCACACCGACACTTTCAGTCCATTGTCACCCACACCTCCACTCATCCACACCACCACACCCCCCCCACACCCCCATTCACACACACACACTCACCCTCACACCCGCACTCATTCCACGCATTCACGCATCCCCACACCCACACGAACCCCCGCACTCACACACACACGAATCCCCCGCACTCACACCCACACGAATCCCCCGCACTCACACCCACACCCGGTACTCCTGACCTTCCATATACTGTTATTACACAGATCCACCGTCCTTCCCTCCAGCCCCCCATTTCCGTCTCCCTCCACTCGGATGCACTTAGTCTTCCCTACCCATTTCCTCTCCCTCCCTCACCTTGTGTCTTCCTCTCTCCCATTCCTCCTTCCCACCCATTTCTCCCCTCTCTCATTTTCTCCCCCTAACCCCTATTCAGATCACATAATCTTTCCCACCCACTTCCTCTTCTCTCTCCCCCCACCCGCTGCCTCTCCCTCCACTTTGTGCCACCCTCTCTCACATGCCCTCTCTCACTCATTGCCTTACTCCCACTCTCTTTTCCACACACATCCTCCCCCATTCCCACTCCGTGTCTCATCCACCATCCTCCACTTCCTCTCTTTTCCTCCCCTTCCTCCCTCCGTTCCATCACACTCCATCACCCCACCTTTCACTCGACTCCCTCCATCCTAATTGTGTCCTATTCCAGTCCTTATTATTTTCTATGTTGCCCTATCCCATTGCACCCTATCCCCATCCCAGTCCCAATCCCAATCCCAAACTCATCCCATCCTATCCCTTTCCATTTCCAAAATCCCATCCCAGTCCAATCCAGCCCCAGTTCCTACTTAATGCCACTGCACCCCACCCTAACTGTGTTCCCTGCCAAACCCTCACCCCATCTTCGTTCCAGACTCTTTACTCTCACGCCTACCTCACCCACAGTTACACCTTCCCTGTCCCTGTATCTTACAGACTCCAGTTGACTTTTTCACTATTTTATAACCCGTTGTTATTGTTGTTGTTGTTGTACCTAAGAAACGAATTATACTCCTGGCAATTAAACCGGCTATGCCTCGTCAACAACCATGCAAACACAGCAGTAAAAATGCTTCATAGGCTTAGACCAGCTTAGATACAACCTCTCTAAGCATATAAACACAGGCAGAAGCACATGTCCGTTTTTAACCCCTTCATCACGAGGGCGTCTTTATATTAGTCGTGCCATCTCCAGACGATTTTATTCGGCTGGGAGAAGGCTTTTGGGACCAGCTGGGTTAGATAATGTAGACCTCATTAGCCCCGTCACTACTTGTTTTTTTTTTTTTTTTCTGAGTTTGCTGACGCTCCTGGTGATTGAGAGAGTACTGTAAAAAAGAAAATCGTCGTCGTGTTGAGGGGATAATTTTAGAGGGATTTATTCGACGCTAAAAGAGGTTAATGACCGAGATAAGTAGGCCTAAATGAGGGTAGGGAGATTACGTGATGTTAGAAAAATTGTGAGAGAGAGAGAGAATCAGCGCTGCATACTACACTCCGAAACTTTCCCATCTACATAATATATACTGGTAGGTAGTGATGTTGGTGGGGTGGGGAGTTTGGGTATTTCGTTATAATCATGTTTATGGCTCGTATAGTGTACTTAGCATGTTTCCGTATTCGGTGTTGTAATTATTTTTGTTGTACTTGCCATGTTTTCAGATATACCGTAATAATTTCTTCATATTCTACCTTATTCTCCATCCAGTAATTCCATCATTTAATACGGTACTTTATTTATCCTTTTTCTTCTGATAAATGCGTTAGTTGGCAATTGTTAGTTTCATTATTTTCTCATATATTGCTTGTTTATTCAGTGTTTATATCTTCGTTAGTGGTGGAAAATCATTAGCCCTGTTCAGTTACTTTTTTATCGTCTGTTGCCTCATGAGATATTATTTCAGTTTCCTTATTGTTAATTGTCCGTCCGCCCCGTTAATTGAGTATATTCCCCTCTGTTTCGTCATTAAGTTATTATTTCCATTATTATTCATGGTATTAGTATTCATTATTCCTCCCATTTATCATTTACTCCCCCACATACGGCCGCACACCCTCATTTATTACCTTCTCTCTTCCCTCCCATTTTATGTCCTTCTCTTTTTCTCTCCCTCCTCCTTCTTCCCCCTTCTCTCTCCTCCTTCTTCCCCCTTCCCCCTCCTCCTCCTTCCCCCTTCTCCCTCCTCCTTTTTCTTTTTTTCGTTTGGTCACTCCCTCCTTTTTTTCTTCCTTTCCTTCCTCCTTTTCTCCCTCTCCTCACTTACTTTTACTTTTTTCCTTTCCTTCCCCCAATCTCCCCTCCCCATTCTCCCCACACACTCCCTTTCTTCCCTCTCCTCATATAATCACATTCCTACTTTAGCCATCCCACTCTCCTCTCTCACTACCTCTTTCTTCTCTCCACGCAGGTTTGCTTCCCTTACTCTTACTACTTTTCTCATCCCTCCTCCTCTCCCCCACCCTTCTCTTTCCCCTTCCCTTCATCTTTCCCCCTTTCCAGTCGTCTTCCCTTTCCCCCCTTGTTCTCCGTTTCCTCTCTTCTCTCTTTCTCCACTTTTCCCCCTTTCCCCCTCTTATTCTCCCTTCCCCCCTCTTATTCCCCCCTTCCCCCATTTTCTCCTTCCCCCGTCATCCCCCTTCTTCCCTTTCTCCTCTGTTTCCCTCTCCCCCTCCCCCCCTCCCCTCCCTCAGCAGCCCCTAGGCATACACTGGGCGTTAAGGTGTAATCTCCAGAATATGGTAATTTTCGAAGGGTTCCCAGACCGCTCCAGCCCACGCCATACTTTCATTTATACCCCCTGCCCCCTTGACCCCCTACTTCTTCCCTCCCTTCTCCTTTCCCCCCCTTCTCCTTTCCCCCTCTTCTCCTTTCCCCCCCTCCCTTTCCTTTTCCCCCCTGCCTCTCCTCGTTCAGTTTCTCTCCTCGTTTCATTTCTCTCCTCCTTTCCCTCCCGTCCTCCCCTCCCTCTCCTGCTCCCCTCCGTCTCCTCCTCGCGTCCCTCTCCTCAACCCCTCTTTCTCCAATCCCTCTCTCTCCTCATCCTCATTCTCCTCATCTCCTCCCTTTCACACCCTCCATATCCTCATACTCTCCCTCTCTTTGCCTCACCAATTCCTCATCCTCTCCATCGCAAGACTTCTTTCCACTAGGTGCAAAAATATGCTCCTAGGTACCTGAAGTCGGAGTATGCATAGAAAAAAAAGTAGGTCTAAGCAAAAAAGAAAAAAAAAACGGTGCCTGGTAACGTAATTTTTTTTTTTTTTTGCTCGTAGTTTAGTGCACAATACTTGATAGAATATGGTACCGTAGTTTATCACAAGGAATTAGTGTGGCTGGGTACGAAGAAGCGCTAAAGGAAGGATGTAGAGTCGTAGTAATGACTTATTCTGCATTTGAGATACGTGAAACAAGCTAAAAATGACAGAGAAGAAGAAAGCCAAGTAAAAATTAATGAGGTTTAGGGTGTGACAATTATTACTGCAAGGAAATAACGTGCTTGTACTCTAGAGGGGAACTGATTATAACAGTAATGAAGTGACAGATGGAGTAATTAAACCCACGTATGGAAATGCTAGTTTATTTTTTTTTTTATTTTTTTTTTTTAAGGTACAGCAGCTTTGGCCCGACTCGGACCCTCTTCAGGTAATCGTGATGAAACTGTTGCCTGCTCTGTAAACTTTTCTTTACGTGAGAGTAATGCCTTTGTCTGAACGGGTCACGGCTCTGTGAAACCAGGACACGGTGAAATGACAGTTAGAAGTCATTTGGCAAGTCGCTGACCGTGAAATGACTGTGAATGTGTTTATTTATGAGATCCTGTTACACTGTAGTGGCGTCTGACATTAGGTAAACGACACTGCACAGTTGTAAATAATAGTTGTTCATAAGAGTTGTAAGAGCTGTAAATAATTGCAAATGTGAACTTAGTATAGGTTACCAGCTTAGAAAGTACAGTCAGGCTCAGAAGTTTGCCTACTATTCCACTTTGTCTGCTTCGCACTTAAGGGATATTCAACACTTTCTTCCCTGATGTATTAAAAAGAGCCATCTATAAGCTCACCCTCGGAATATTAGCTAGCAGAGAAACATACCAAACCTCTCTCAGCGTAGGAATATTAGCAAGTAGGGAACATGCCAATCCACTCACAGCGTAGGAATATTAGCTAGCAGAGAAACACCAAACCTCTTTCAGCGTAGGAGTATTTGCTAGCCGAGAAACATAACCAAATCCTTCTCAGCGTAGGAATATCACCAAGCAGAGAAGCATACCAAACCTCTCTGTGTAGAAATATTGACATGCAGAGAATACCAAACCTCTCTAAGCTTCGGCTTATTAGATAGCAGAGAACATACCAGCCTCTCCCAGCTCAGGAATATTAGCTTGCAGAGAAACATACAGCCTCTCACAGCTCAGGAATATTAGCTTGCAGAGAAACGTACCAGATAGCAGAGAAACATACTAGCCTCTCTCACCTTTGGAATATTAGTTAGCGGGGAAACATACCAAACCTTTCTCAGCTTCGGAATATTAACCAGCAGAGGAAAATAACTAGAAAAAATGAAATGTCGGGTGAATATTTTTGTTTTCAACTGTACCTTGTCATGTATTGAAAATTACCTTATTAATTGGGCTGCATAGTACAGTGGATTTATACCCACTAAAAAATAATAATAATAATAATATGCGATACCGTACCCTTGTAGTGTGATGCATTATGACACCTGGACCAAGGATACTGAACTACCAACAGTACTAAATGAACACGGTTTCACTTTTACAGATCATTTCAAAACACAACGCACCCAGGGACAGCGAATAATGTTTTAGTAGGTGTACGCTCGGCAATAATATATCAGGGCACTTTAAGCTTCCTGCAGTAAACACAAAATATGGAAAATTTTGAACGTTGCTTTTGAGACTCGTTCATGATGTTTTTAGCTGCCAGAACAATAAGGACGAGTTCCAAAAACAATTGGGAATTTGTAATTAGGTGAGCATCGTTTCCAGACACTGTAACCTTTTCATAGATGACCTAATCCTATCCATAAGCACGATTTATACTCACTCACCCTGTAGTGATGAAGGAAATTGGTAGGTGATGTAAATTATTTGTACCTGTGTAAAATTTCTAGAGAGGATACATGCAAGATTCGATATATAACTTACTTCATGTGGGAATGTCTTTTTATTTCGCAGCTGTCACTTTAATTAACGTAAAGTCCTTCAAGTGTTCCAAGGGGCGATGTCCTGTGTGGTGTGTGTGTGTGTGTGTGCGTGTGTGTGTGTGTGTGTGTGTGTGTGTGTGTGTGCGTGTGTGTGTGTGTGTGTGTGTGTGTGTGTGTGTGTGTGTGTGTGTGTGTGTGTGTGTGTGTGTGTGTGTGAAACTAGTCCAGACATGATTAAAAGTATAACCCAAGCACATGCCCTCCTCCCTTGGATGAAATTGGGTCCGCAATTCAAAATGTAGAACGAAAACCTTTTAATGTTTACCGTAAATACCGTATGTGTAACACACACACACACACACACACACACACACACACACACACACGTATTCTCCGTCTCAGTCTGTCGGAATTTAGGCTAGTAGTTTTCACGTGATGGTGGGGGGAGGGGGTGTGTTGAGGGGAGAACAGTATTTAAGATGCTTGGGGGTGAGGGGAGGGGAAGGAGGAGAGAGGGCAGGAGGTGTGAGGGGAGGCAAATGGGAGGGAGTGTAGAGAGAAAAGAGCATTTTAGGGGGAGGTGTTGGAGGAGAGGAGGACGAAGAGGAAGAGCAGCAGAGGGAGAAAGTATTTAAAAAGGGGAAGGAATTGGTGGGGGAAGGCATTAAGGGATGGGGATAGGCAGTGGGATTTTTTTTTTTAGGAGATTGATTTGCCAGCTAGACGTGAACGAGGGGGAAAGGGATTGGTGGTAGTTGAGGACACATGACATTGAGCTGGGGGCTGAGATGTTCTTATGATTGGATGGATGGCGGGTTGAAATTGAAAGGAAGGTTTAAAATTGTCCTCAGCTCCTTCAGTCTGGTGACTTGCATTTTACAGTTTATTCTATCCATCTCCTACCAATTCTTCCCAGCTTAGGAAAGATATCTCGTATTGTTGTGGTTAATAAAGTCTGTATCAGACATCTACATTTGGAAAAGTCTCTCGTAAGCTGAAAGAACATCACCTCAGGGTAGCGAGAATAGGAGCAATAATAAGACATCGGATTGAATGGGTTAATATTGAGGAAAGGGCATTAAACTGGTTGATATAAATCTTCATATTACGTCGAGACCATTAAACTGATGTGGGTGGAGGGATAAAAATGTTCAAAATATACCCAGCAGGGCAATGAACTCTGCTATTTTCAAAGATGGGCGCACTCGTATATTGTTTAGTTTGTTGTAAAGATTGTGGGTAGGTTTAGAATGTGTGTGGATGTCTTTGTTTTATTTACGTAGTCTCTCTCTCTCTCTCTCTCTCTCTCTCTCTCGTGTGAAGTCTCTGTTTCTCCGAGTTCTCGTCTTCAATATATATATATATATATATATATATATATATATATATATATATATATATGTAATAGCGTTCAGTTGTATATATTATATGTCTCTAAGTTATCTGTAAGTTTCTGTATTGGGAGAGAAATGAGGACGGTGGGTGGGGATGTGGGAGAGGGGAAGGGACAGGACAAAAATATCTGAGGGCAGAACATAACACGACGAAACACAGAAGATTATAGAGGGATGCCGGACAGGACAAGGAAGGACAGTGGAAAGCAGGGCAGGGCAGGGCAGGGCAAGACAGGCGGCTTAAGCAGCTACCGACACATCAAAGCCAATAAGCCTTGAAGCATAACGACAGCCAGATTAAATTACCCGAAACAGCATCTCGTTTACCCTCGCTCACAGGTGCTTATGTCATTGCTTAAGAAATGTAGTGTGTGTGTGTGTGTGTGTGTGTGTGTGTGTGTGTGTGTAATGAAGAACATCACATAAACATACATCACATACCCACAACCCTTTATATCTGGGAACAAAAGGGTAAGGGGGGTGTATGCCAAGGGTCTCTGTATATGTAGCCTGTGTGTACTTGGCAAGACTTCATGGGTCATAACTGAAGGACACTAACCTTCAGTTTTTGTATGTCGTTTTATATCACTTTATTTTCTCATACCATTCTGAGGTGGAAGAAAGGTCAGGATGATGATTTTTTTTTTTTTCGTATCGTTAGCTTTCTTGTTGATTATTATTCCTGTATTTTACGTACCGGTATAGCCATGAATTGTGTTGTATATCGTTTGTTTATCATTTTTGTCACTTCATCAAATTTTCGTAGTTTTTTTGTTTATTGCATTTCATATATCATTGTGTCAGTGTATTTATAGTGTTATAGTGTTAATCTTTAGCGTCTTCCTTTGTTGTAATGTATCATGTGTAGTTTATGTTATTTCACTAGTTTTGCGTATCACTGTGTGCATTTTCTCTCGTTTACGTTTTTCACATCCTCTTATTTTGTCATTTTCTTTGTCAAGTAATTTTGTCAGTGTTCATTTTTATTCAGTATTTAACATTGCTGTAGCATATTCCATTCTTCATTGTGCTTGTTTTTCGTGTATGGCATGCTTCGTATTTTTTCATCAATCATTTTCTGTTGTTCGGTTATGTATATGTTATTTGGGATCGTTTCTGTGTATGTTAGTTTTATTGAATGTTGTTTGTCTTGGTAAACTTAGAAAGCGAATTGGTGATTGGGAGTCATCATCCAGGAGATTGATGTGGCCGCATGGACGGTATACAGTGATTGCCAAGCAGTCCTTACTCTCAGACCGGAAGCACAGTCACAAGTACTCAGTATTTAAATTCAGACTGAAAACTCACGCAGTTCAAGTCTTTATTAGACTTGCTGAGTTTTTAAAAGTTTCTTCACAACTCATGGGGAGATAAAGTTCCTCATGGCACCATAATAACCTCTACTATTTGTCGTCTCCTTGTACAAAATTAAACAAGGTTAACGCTGCTGGTTTGACGAACATATATAGACTCCTGACAAGGCCGTGACGAACAGAGAACGAGATTATAAGGAGTTTAATACCGACTTAAAACAAGGGGAAAACAACGCACTCCTGCAGACCATGGGAGAGATGCAGGGATGGGCCTACGTATGGAGGTTTGGGCATACACGAGGGTCAGAAGATGTGCATAGGAGGCTGACAGTGGCAACAGAATAGAACTACACTGGAGAAGGAGCAGGATAAATCTGATGAGATATAAAGGAATGAGAAGGGGGAGAACGGGAAGATGGACTTGAGGGTAGATGACAGGGCACTGAAGAATGGGAGAAGGGCAGGCAAATAACACATAATACCACAGACGGAAAATGGTAAAGATTGTGGATGGCAGGTGATAAAATGGGGTTACGGTAATGATACAGATGGAGCAGAAATCATACGAGAGGCAAGGTATAACAAAGTAGGTGTATGAATGAGGTACCAGGTTGCAGTACTGAGGCGTAGGATGATCTTGTGGTAGTAGGAAAAAAATTTCTTGACGATTTTGTCTGTAGGGGCATAATGAGGGGCATATTTCCAAACTGTAAGCCATTTTAACAACACATACTTTAGATTTCTCTTCCTCGGATGTTGGGGTTTATCGTGTCCTAACCCACCTTAACCCAGTCCAGCCCAACCCAACCCAACCCAACCCAACCCAACCCAACCCAACCCAACCCAGCCTAGCACCCATACCTAGTGTAACCTAACGACCCTCGTAGAAAGGAAACAGTGCCCAACTCAACTACAGTTTGGAAGTTTGCATGCCGGGTTGCTTGCATGAGTCCCCTTCCGTAGTGCCAGCCTCTAGTCTCCCTGCCGGATCCTTACTATTGGAATTTCACTTTACCGAGCTTGGAGATTAACTAGAGCATTAACAGTAGGCTACTCTTGAAGGGTTATGGGGCTGTATTGCAGGTGACGTTGGAGGCTTCGTAACATCTATTCCGTAGTGAATTATTTTGCACATTACACCCAAGACATTCCCGTATATTATTTATGTTGTTTTAATATGGACATGGCTTGTATCATAACATGCAGAAGGATATTAATGTGTAATGAGCATAATAAATCGCTATGGAATCGGTGTTATGAAATCTCTAAGCCACTTCTTCGGTATGACGGCGTACATCACCCTTGGGGGGATTTTTTTTTTTTTTAACTATATAAATGTCTCCGTAACAGTTAATTTTCATCATTGATCACTTACTTTTTCATATATTTTCAGTTTAATATTCACTTTAGTTTGCCTGTAAATTGTATGGTATCTGTATATGTGAAGAAGAATGTATATACAAGTAATTTCATGCACCACTCGGGCTTAGGAGAGTTAATAAATGTGACACCATGAGCCGGTTTGAACAAGGTGCTGGCGTACTGATAGGATCTCTGCACGTACTATAGTGTTCACCTTTTCACTGCGAGGACGTCTTATATTTTTTTCGTTCAATCTCAAGACGATTTTCTTCAGCTTGGGGTAAACGTGGTAGAGTTAGAAGGGTCAGAAATACCGTTCCTAAACCCTTTAAATAGTAGAGGTCATTTTTAAGTTTAGTAAAATAGTCTGGTGGCGGCAAGAATGAAATTAAAGGACGTATAGAGTTTGTGCTTTAGTATGTGTGTATGTATGTTTGCGCGCGCACACACACACACACACACACACACACACACACACACACACACACACACACACACACACACACACACACACACACACACACACACACACACACACACACACACACCAGATGAAACAATCCAGACGACCATAGCATGAAATGGACGAAATAATTACAGCCTGTCATAGCATATTTTAGTCACGTTACATTACGCGTTACGAGGGTGAGTTTCAGAAATAGGCCATGTCCTCTTTTTGTACCCATGACGAGGCAGGTGATATGAAGCTGATCTATACCTGTTGGCAGGGGGTGAGACAGGTGACAGTTGGCATAGGCTGTGAGTGGCAGGGTTAGTATGACTGGCAGGGGGATGTAATATGAGAAGCTTGGCGGGGTTACAGAGAAAGTGGGGAGGTGGAAAGAAGGGGAATAAATACCAGGAGGTTGGAAATTGGAAGATAGGTTATTAAAAGAGAGAGAGAGAGAGAGAGAGAGAGAGAGAGAGAGAGCCTGGAAAATGGTGTCCAGTCCAAAGAAAGCTGAGCAGTAAAGAATGTCAAAATAAAAACCTGGTATTTTCCACATGCCTGGACGCTGTGTTTAATAGATTGGAGGGTATAGGAAGCGGTTGGGTGTTATTTAGTTTCCTGTGTTATATCACGTTTTAATATAATAGTGTCCTGCCAGTGTCTTTGTTATTTCATGTTGTATTCGGTGGTTTTATTGCTTTGAGTTATTTCTTTATTTTTAATGTTTTGTTCTGGCATTCTATTGTTTTTAGTATATTCCTTCGTCTTCCTTTGTGTGTGTGTGTGTGTGTGTGTGTGTGTGTGTGTGTGTGTGTGTGTGTGTGTGTGTGTGTGTGTGTGTGTGTTTTGCCATGCGCCGGTAATAACTCCAGTAGTGTGAGTTGTGTTGAGTTGAAAAAAAAAGATTGCACGTAGCGAGACGGGTGCTGCATACCCACCGTACTGAGTAAGGTATGCAAGAGAGAGAGAGAGAGAGAGAGAGAGAGAGAGAGGGTCTGGCTTGTGATCGATCCAGGATAATTGTTTTTTTTTCTCTCTCTCTCATTTTTGTGTGCAGTAATGAAAAGCCTCGCCCTCTTAAACTAATTTGAAAGCCTTCTCCATTTTCATTCCCCTCCACTTCTTCTGCTATGTTCTTTCTCCGTGTTCCTCCTCCTTTCTTTCTTTCTCCGTGTTCCTCCTCCTCTTTCTTTGTATCGTCATTTCCTTTCCCTTCACGTCTTCTCCTTTAGTCTTCCTTCTCTGCCTTTACTTCCTCCTTCTTTCTTTATCCTTCTTCTCCCCTATTATCTCATTATTCTTGTATTTCTGTCGTACATTTTCCATTCTTTATTTCCTTGAGTCACCTTGTCTCTTTTCACAGCTTTTGATTGTCTTCGTTTTCTTTTCCCTCTTGCCTTCCTGTCTTCCTTTCATTAGTTTATTTTTTTTTTTTAATGTTTATTTCCGTTTCTTTCTTTCCACCTACATAGAAAACTTGGTTCCTCCCTAAATTTCCTTTTTCTTCCTCTTTATTATCGTCTTCGTTTTTTTATGGCTATTTTCCTTTATTTTTTCATTGCACTTGCTTCCCCCTCTTGTAATATTTCTAGTTTCTATTTTTACTCTTTTTCTCCCTTCCCCTTCCTCTAGTATTATCATTACCCTTCGTTCTCAAGTGGTAGGTGGTGGCGACCATCATCCGCTCACATGATGTAGTGCTGCCTACTTCTTCATTCCCTTTTCTCATTCCATCACTGTGTCTGCCCTCTCTTCCTACTCCCATTTCATCCTGTCACTTTTTATTACTCTTCACTTCAGGTGGCTTAACACTGAGTGACAAGCCCAATGGTTTCTTATAATTAAGGAAACCATTTATAGCGCTGGGTGGTAACCATATAACCAGATAACGGGGTGATGTGTGCCCTTTTTAAATGTGTGGACAGACGCAAGTGTGGCGTCCATGCAGGAACCAGTCTCCACGGTATTCCCCGCACAAGGCGCTGTCAGCCATAAGGGAACATACTGTAGGTTCACAGCACGGGTCGGCCTTGCAGGGACTTTGCTTGCCTGCGGTTAATGGGTCTGCTTCGCCAGACAGACTGGGGTCGATCAACAACAGCAAGTTTCTCTGTTCAGATATTTTCCATTCCCATCCTTTCACCTCCTATCCTCTTATTTCTTTTTTCTTATCTTCCGTCTTTCCATCCTTTTGATTCTCTCTCTCTCTCTCTCTCTCTCTTTCTCTCTCTCTCTCTTTCTCTCTCTCTCTCTCTCTCTCTCTCTCTCTCTCTCTCTCTCTCTCTCTCTCTCCCCTTCTTCGTCCTTTCCTTCCTCTTCTTTCTCCTCCATCCTATGAACTGCTGTCTATACCCTTGGCTCTGGCGCACACACGCACACGCACGCACATGTTTACACACACACACACACACACACACACACACACACACACACACACACACACACACACACACACACACACACACACACACACCGACACGCGCGTATACACACGTTCACACACACATGTTCGCACACACACACACACACACACACACACACACACACACACACACACACACACACACACCGACACGCGCGTATACACACGTTCACACACACGTTCGCGCACACACACACACACACACGTTCGCGCACACACACACACACACACACACACACACACACACACACACACACACACACACACACACACACACACACACTCTCTCTCTCTCTCTCTCTCTCATTTTTCCTTTCCTCCCTTTCCTTTTCTTTCCCCCCTATCATCTCTTAATTCTTCATTCCCCTTTCGCTCTCTCTCCCTTCCTTCCCGCCCCTTTTCTCTCTCTTTCGCCCTTTCCTCTCCCCTCCTTCCCCTTTCCCTCTTCTCCTCTTTCTGTCAACCTTCCTTCTTCCCTTCCCTCCCCTCATTCGTCTTTCCTACCTTCTTCCTTCTTTTTTTTTTTTTCCCTTCCCCTTTTCCTTTCCATTCTCCCCCCTGCTTTCCGTCCCCCTACTCATTCCCCCCCTTCTTCTTTCCCTCCCCTATCTCCCTTTCCAGCTCCTCCCCCTCCCTCCCTTTCCAGCTCCTCCCTCCCCCTTCCCCTCCCTCTCCCTTCCCCGCCCCTTCTCTTTCCTTCCCCGCCCCCCCTCTTTCCCTCTCCCTTATTACGTTTCTCTCCCTCTCCGTTCCCTTCCCTACCGCCTCCCTCCTTCATTACCACTCCCTTTTCCCGAACTCTCCCCTTGCTCTTCCCCTCCTCTCCCCGTCACTCCCCTTTCATTCCAACTCCCTCCTCTCTCTCCGCTCCATCCCTCCCCTCCCCTCCTCCCCCTCCCCTACTCCCCCTCCCCTACTCCCCCTCCCCTACTCCCCCTCTCCCGTCCCTTACTCCCTCTCTCCCTCCTCCATCTGCCCCGTCCCCCTCCTCCTCTCCCTCTCTCCCAAAACGACTTCCTAGGAACCTAATGAATTTTAACGATTTTCTCTCTCTCTCTCTCTCTCTCTCTCTCTCTCTCTCTCTCTCTCTCTCTCTCTCTCTCTCACCACCGTCACGTAGTCTAAACTCTCCTGGAAGTGTCTAGAATAATGTGAAAATGCCGTCATCGTATTAATCCCTTCGGTCTGATGCTGTATGTTGTTTTATTCTTGATGCCACCCGGTGTTTTATTCTGTTTGGGAGATTCTTTTGAGTTGTAGGAGTTTATAGGTATTGTAGGTAGATACTGTAGATTGACATAGATAGGTAGATAAGGTAGATAACTTTCATGAACTTGAGTGCGAGGGGTCTCTTTTAATTAAAATATCTGTAGGTAGCAAGAATGAAATATAAAGTAATTGTAGTACCTTCAGTCCGACGACTTTTTTCATTGCCTCCGCCAACGAAGTTGGAGGTTATGCATTCACTCATGTTTGTATGTATGTATGTTTGTCAAGATAGCCATCTCAGAAAGTCGGTGATGAATTTCAGTGATGTTTTGTGGATATGTGGGTTATGGACCAAGGAAGAGTTGATTACATTTTAGTTGCGATGGAAGTTGGATTTCTGGTTCAGGACCGTTATTTTTTTTTTCTCTGCAATATATTTAAAAAAATTATGATGGATTTCAAAGAAATTTTGTGGAATTGTAGGTCAGGGGCCATGAAAGAGTTTATTAAATTTTGTGATGAGCTGAGTTGTCTGTTACTGGCAATAGCGGAGTTATAATAGCGCTCTGTGAGTGCTGTATCCTTGGGTAATCTTGCCATAAAAACGATGTCATTATTCTTACGGATGACTTGATGTAGTCAACGGGTTAATGAATGCATTATTCTTAATAAGGTCACCAGGAGTTAGCAAGAATAAAATGGAAAGTACAGTCATGGATATTACTATCGACGCACTGTAGTGTGATAAATAACAAGGCGGTGAACGAAGACTTTCGAAACTCAGTGACGCCATCTTCTAGTCCAACACACTTTTCTGCATATTACATAAGAGATTCATAATTGTTCGACTAAAAAGTGCAATAATATTGTCTGCAAGTGAACACCAAAAATTATCAGAAGCCATGTGACAGGGCTTCACAGTGAGTGATAATATGTGTTGGCACAGATGTAACCAGGTCACTCAACTGCCTGGGTATATATAGGCTATATATAGTACTCAGCATATCAGTAATGGACTCATGGCTCCGTAATTTCCATAAAAAACAAATAAGGATGGAGATAACACCCGCCAGCATTTTCTTTTGATATATTTCTCCGAATTTTCGGACACCGCAGGTGGCCATCATCAGGGTACACGTGGGATGCTACCAAGGATCCCACATGTACCCTGATGATGGCCACCTGCGGTGTCCGAAAATTCGGAGAAATATATCAAACAAAAATGCTGGCGGGTGTCATCTCCATCCTTATTTGTCTTTTATAGTTAGGCTGTATATATATATATATATATATATATATATATATATATATATATATATATATATACGGTGTGTATATCTACATATATATATATATATATATATATATATATATATATATATATATATATATATATATATATATATATATATATATATATATATATATATATATATATATATATATATATATATATATATATATATATATATATATATATATATATATATATATATATATATATATATATATATATATATATATATATATATATATATATATATATATATATATATATATATATATATATCCTTCAGCTACTAGCCTATCCATGTAAAGGAAGATGGTGAACTGCGGGAAGTCACGCCTGTAGTCTACCGGGTTCACGTTTCAAATGAATCTGGGGCTACAACAGCATCTACTATTGCAACTACAGTGAGCATTGTTGCATTTCTTTTTTGGGGGGAGGGGTCATCAAGGCAAATTTATGTTGTATAAAGTTCAGTTTCTTTGCTGTATTGATAAAAACAGTAAGCATACACATTGATGAGGAGCTACTAGAGATTAGTTTTAAACGCTTCGTCCACTGTTTCAAAATGTAAAGGCGGAAAAGTTTCAGATATGTTTTGGAGTGAGTGTATGTCATCGCGTTGAAGGGAATAAAGGAGAACGTACCGAGCGACGTTCTTACCTGTCATGACCTCAGCGCCTTTTACCTGGCTTCTTCCGCCTTAGCCTAGTTCACCTTTAAGCGTTTTACTTTAACTTGGCCTAAAATTACTATCTCTCCATCTAAAGGCTGAGTTGTAGCAATAGATTAGCACTAGAATATAATGTTAGTCACCAAGAAGTGCTATGGGAAGGGTGATCCATAGTGTTGTGTTAGTCTACCATTGACGTACTATGGATAAAGTTAAGCTCGAAAAGGAAGATATTCTGACCCTGATTAAGGTAAAAAAAAAAAAAAATCTAGCGGGATGTATAAGGGTATAACACTTTATTTATTTGTTAGTTTTTCACGTTTCATGAATTTGACTTTCTGTTGTATTGTTTTTGTTCTTTCTTGGAAGGAATGATATGATGATTCCTGGCCTTTGGTTCCTTCTTCCTTGCATACACATAAAGATTAAGAATATTATTTTAACTGGGGACCTGCACATGTACCGTAGTTATAAACTGTCCTAAGCTGAAGATGTTTATAAGATTGCCTGTATATTCCCTTGGGTACGGTGACTTATTTTTATTTTCGTACATCCAGAAAATTTTATTCAGCCATGGGGATTTTTTTTTTTTTAAGGGGTAAATGAAAGCCATATCTAACCTTTCTGTTTCAAAAACTTTCTCTAAAGCTTAAGAAATTTGTGTGGAGGGAGCAGAAATCAAAAGAATATTACACGTCATGGGATGGAAAGGATACACGTTTCATAAAGCTCATTCACTCATACAGCAGCTCATACACCCATACAGCAGCTCATACGCTCATACAGCAGCTCATACACCCATACGGCAGCTCATACACTCATACAGCAACTCATACACCCATACAACAACTCATACACTCATAAAACAGCTCATTCACTCATACAGCAACTCATACACCCATACAGCAACTCATACACTCATACAGCAGCTCATACACCCATACGGTAGCTCATACATCCCTACAGCAGATCATACACTCATACATACAGCAGCTCATACACTCATACATACAGCAGCTCATACACCCATACAGCAGCTCATACACCCATACAGCAGCTCATACGCTCATACAGCAGCTCATACGCTCATACAGCAGCTCATACACCCATACAGCAGCTCATACACTCATACAGCAACTCATACACCCATACAACAACTAATACACTCATAAAACAGCTCATTTACTCATACAGCAACTCATACACCCATACAGCAACTCATACACTCATACAGCAGCTCATACACCCATACTGTAGCTCATACATCCCTACAGCAGATCATACACTCATACATACAGCAGCTCATACACTCATACATACAGCAGCTCATACACCCATACAGCAGCTCATACACCCACACAGCAACTCATACACTCATACAGAAGCTCATACTTTCATACAGCAGCTCATATGTCCATACAGCAACTCATACACTCATACAGCGACCCATACACCCATACAACAGCTCATACACTCATACAGCAGCTCATACACTCATACAGCAGCTTATACACCCATACAGCAGCTCATACACCCATACAGCAGCTCATACACCCATACAGCAACTCATACAGCTTCCAGAACACTTCACAATGAAATCAAAGTGAAGATAAAAAGGACCAAATACGAAGAAATTAATCTGTCCCAGTAACTAACTTAAGAAGAACTAGGCTAATCATTCTGTAAATTAGACTCTCGCTTAAACTTGGGCCGGATTTTTGTCCTTTTGTAGCGGCATTTCACTATTTTCCGTGGCAGAAATATGGTACGGTTCTGTTGCTACAAATCAGCGTTCAGAGCAATAGATCTGGGAGTGTCAGGCTTCAGAGTAGAAGGAATATAACTAGGGTCCTTTATGGATATGCTCCCAGGATATAGAGCAGTCGCGGTCGTGCCCTACGTGAAGGTTGAACTCGCCAGATAATCACTTGTCTCCGATGACATATTGATTTTTATTCTTGCTCCCGCCAGACGATTTTATTCAGCCGAGGGAGGATATTATTAACTTGAGGGCTTACATACAGCTTTCATTAACCCCTTCAGTACGAAGGGTTTTGTAAGGTGAATACAATTTCTGGTAAGCTGAATAAAATTTCTGGAGGTAGCACAGATAAAATATGAAATATATACATCACTAAAAGCAAAGTTAAGAAAGCTCATGCAATAGATAGGCAGAAATGTAAGATTTCCTCGTCTCTCTTCCTTGCCACTCTCCCGTGTGGTCTAGTGGCTAGGATACGCGGCTCTCACCCGCGAGGCCCGGGTTCGATTCCCGGCACGGGAATGTTTTGCACCACCTAGTTTGATTTTAACTGTGAAGAATATCATACTTTTTCGGCTTTGAGGTGGAGTCAGGATTCTTGGGGCTTGAGTGGTGAGTGTGTGGCCCATATCTCCTGGTATGCTGTTGATGAGTTCCGCTTCTTTCATGTTTTTCTTTTTCCGTGCTTTCTGAACTCTATCCCTCACCCCATCTTTAAGGATAATGATGATGATGACGATGATGATGATGATGATGATGATGAGGAGGAGGAGAAGATTTCGAAAGGGATGGGTAGACCCAGAGAGGAAGACCTTTTGTGAACAGCTTTTGGGCTTTTAACACCTTCAGTGCGAGGACGTCGTTTTCATTTTCTTCTCGACCCCGACCTCCATCTGACACAGTTATTGACCCCGACCTCCATCTGACACAATTATTGACCCCGACCTCCATCTTGCAGTTATTGACCACGACCTCCACTGACACAGTTATTGACCCCGACCTCCATCTTGCAGTTATTGGCCCCGACCTCCATCTGACACAGTTATTGACCCCGACCTCCATTTGACACAGTTATTGACCCCGACCTCCATCTTGCAGTTATTGGCCCCGACCTCCATCTGACACAGTTATTGACCCCGACCTCCATCTGACACAGTTATTGACCCCGACCTCCATTTGACACAGTTATTGACCCCGATCTCCATCTGACACAGTTCTTGACCCCGACCTCCATCTGACACAGTTCTTGACCCCGACCTCCATCTGACACAGTTGTTAACCCCGACCTCCATCTGACACAGTTCTTGACCCCGACCTCCATCTGACACAGTTCTTGACCCCGACCTCCATCTTGCAGTTATTGGCCCCGACCTCCATTTGACACAGTTATTGACCCCGACCTCCATCTGACACAGTTCTTGACCCCGACCTCCATTTGACACAGTTGTTAACCCCTACCTCCATCTGACACAGTTCTTGACCCCGACCTCCATCTGACAGTTATTGACCCCGACCTCCATCTGATACAATTACTGACCTTAGCTGTACACCCTAAGCTGAAGTTTCTGCTGACACTCTACCCTTATCCTCGGTTGAAGGGAAGTCACAGCCAGGATTTCTCACACGTAGATCCGTCACCGCCAACTGGTCCTTATAAATTTGCTAAAACTTCAAACTACTGTCCTTAACACTGAATAGCAGGTCTTCAGTCGGTGTGAAAGTCAGGCCACGATTTCCCTTCAGCCTGGGGTAATATTAGAGAGTGTTTAGAATTTTGGTTCATGAGTGTACAGGTGCGGACAGAAGTATCGTTTCACTTTTTAATTGACAGGTTATGAAACTCTTTACGTCATACTCTGGGAAGTTTGTTGAGGTCCGAAGATTGCATCACTGGGTTTGTCATTTGTCGTGTTGTCATTTTATCATGTTATCGTTTATCGTGTTGTCATTTATCGTGTTGTCATTTATCGTGTTGTCATTTATCGTGTTGTCATTTATCGTTTGGTCATTTACCGTGTTGTTATTTACCATGTCATTTATCGTGTTGTCATTTAACCTGTTGTCAATTATCGTGTTGTCATTTATCGCGTCGCCGTTTATCATTTAGTCGTTTATCGTTATGGCTTGGGTCAGCTGTATATAGATCACACTTGCTAGGTTGCGCTCCGTGTCTAGAACATTTTGCCCTGCAGATGTGTTTGTTCTGTTGTTTGCATGACCATTTGACGGAGGCAGAATTGTGAAGTCAGCCAGTTAAAAACATGTATATATATCGTTTGTCAGTTTTATCTTCTAATCCTGCCCTAGCGTGGGAAAGGTCCGGATGATGATGATGATGATGATGATGATGATGATGATGATGATGGATGATGACGACGACGACGATGATGATCTCTTTGGAAATGCGAACCAGTAACCAAAATCTTCATTGTAAAAGCCAGCTCTGTCTGGTGTGTTTAATTGGACATTAGTGAGTTCGAAATTTTGGCATAATCACGAAGTAGAATAAAATTTTATCTCCCTCAGCAAGGAGCCTCTCTCTCGTAACAAACTTTAAAAGCTGCCTGGATCAATATAATGCAAGGCGATAATGAATGGGGCACTTGATTTATCGCCCCTTTGGTCTGAGAGATCTTGCTACTCGACGACATCTTCAAAGGCGCCCCACCTGTGCCCACCCATTCGTCGTTCCAGCCCTGTTTTAAGATGCTCTGTCACCAACCAAACCTCCCTGCCTGCTTCCGGAATAGTCAGGCGTGTTGCAGGGTGGAGGGGTTGACGTTGCTTAGAGAGCTTGATCTCTTTTTCTTAGTGTTCGTGTGACGTTGTTGCTTCAGGTACCGGTGGTTTATAAACGTCTCGCGCTTAACCCCTTGAACCCCGTGGCAGATTCCTATTGTCATTTTTGCACTATGCACAGAAGTTTCATTTTCCCAGGATGATCATTCTTCTTTTTTTTTTTTCTTTTTTTTTTTTAACTCACCTAACAACCTATCCTAACCAAACCTAACTCGTAGCCTAACCTAACTTAACCTAACCCCACGTAACAGATTAAACTACCGGTAACTGACCAACAATTCTAGCCTGATGCTAACAAACATGTAACCTAACCTAGACATTCCATGGTAAAGAAAAAAAATGCAAAAATGGTTAACAGAATGGAAATCAGCAATCCGGTAACGCCTTTCTTTGTTTATTCATGCTATCGCCAGACGATTTATTCAGCTGGGTAGAGACTATTCGAACTTCTCCACAGTACTCTCCTGAACTGAACAAAATCGTCCGGACATAGCAGGAGTGAATTAAGAATGAGTCATCGGGTTGAAGGGATTAATATTTTACTCTTGAGCGTTCCCTCCCAAGGTGAATAAAAAAGATCTATCCTTCGCCAGAAAAAAAAAAAAAACATAATACCGATATGTTCTGGGCTGAAGGGGTTAAATGTTAAGCTGTGAAAGGGAGGGCTGGTCCTGATTCTATAAATGGTCAGGTATATATAAAACAGTCATAGAGATAGCAGATTGGATTCTACTGGACATAACATAAAACTCCTTCAGTATAGCGACGTATTAATTTTTTTCCCTACTATCTTCAGACAGTTTTTCATAGCGTCAGAGAGATTTTCGGAACTAGAAGAATTAGATACAGCCTTTCATACAGCCGTTCTTCCATAGCGGAAATGAAATCATCTGGAGGGAGGAAGAATGACCCCGAAATAAGCGTCATTGGAGTGAAGGCGTTGGCAGTCAGGTAGCTGCTTAACCTACCTTTATTATCATGTGTTTCCCTGATGCCAAGAATATGGGTTCACTTTCCCCTTCGCGATCTTAGGTTTAATATTATATACGTAAATTTTGAGTGAATATGGGTTGATCCAAAAAAACAAACCACGTCCAGGTATTACCAGACCTCATAGGACTTTGAATGTATTTTTCTAGTTTTTTTCCAACTTTTGTTTCCCTTACTGTCTCAGGGTAGTAGTATCGGGAACTTTGTAAACTTTCCAGCGCATCTTGCCAGTTTATTGCTGCATGTTAACTCCTTCACTAAGAGAGTGTAGATTTTTATGTTATAGCTGGAATATCACTAGATTCGTTTAAGCCCTTGCCTCCGAAAAGATGGAGAATGTGTGTGTGTGTGTGTGTGTGTGTGTGTGTGTGTGTGTTGTGGTGGGGTTACAAGCAGTCTCCATTAACCCCTTCACAGTCTGATTTCTCTACCTTAGCTGAGTAAAATCGTCTGAAGGTAGCGGGAATAATAGAAAGAATACGTCACCGATTGAAAGAGGTGAGGTTGATACGTAGTAGTGAAGGGGTTAATGAAGGTTATATTTAGGTCTTCCAGTCCGAAAAGTATCCTCAAAGCTCAATAAAGATCATCAGGATAAAGCAAGAATAAAGTAATGTAACATCCTAGGGCGTATTATGTAGTTTGTGTGGATATTAAGATTTATAGATGTAAATAAAACACTGGAGAATATTAACTCTTTCAACCCTGTGACATGTTTGGTGTTTTATTCTCGCCATCTTCAGTTTTATTCAGCTTGGGATAAACCTTCTGAACTGGAGGGGCTAGACACTACCTGTACCTTCACTAACCCGTTCACTACAAGAGGTCTCCCCCGAACTGAAGAAAATCGTCTGGAAGTACAAAAATAAACCCATCATCATACGTAACAGGATTGAAGGAATTGAAATATACGAAATAAATCGCTGGAGGAGAGTTGCTAGAAAACCTAATCCCACGTCCATCACTTCTGTCTTTCAGCCCAAGGACGCTTTATATTTTTCTTTTTCGTTTTCTTTTTTTTTTTTTTCTTTTTAGAGAACTGGGCCACTTCCACAACTTGAATACTAAATCTTGGTTGCATGAAATTTGCAAAGCCTTAGTTCTGAGGCTGGGGTGAGTCTCCTTGGTTGCTAGTTAAATTGACCATACAAGTGCAGTCTGAATACACTTTGCCCATCCCCCGAGCTGAATGGGGTTAGGAATCTGTGTCAGGTTTAAATTAGGCTCGCTGTAGTGATCGAGTTTCTCTGTTTGTATGTATGTATGTTTAATGTATGTATGTATCAGGTAATTCGATTGTGGTGCAGATCGATAGAAGGTCCAGGTCACAGGTCAAGGTCAAATTTCGCATGCGGTGTGGCTGTGTTGTGTGGCCGCTGTGGATCTGTTGCTATCCTTAGAAGATTTTATTGTGCGTAAAATTTCGTTGATGTATTTATTCATTTTTTTTATTATTTTTTAAGCTGGGAAGATTGGACATAGCCTTCATTAGCCCATCAGTGCAATAAGTCTTTGTCACGCTAAATAAAATGGTCAGGAAGTGGCAAGAATATACAAAAAAAAAATCGTAGTGAAGGGGTTAAGCAAAGTACGGTCTTGTTACGGTACTGGCCTGAAGGGCTGTAACTGATACAAGTCGGTGTAGGCTAACTGGTATATGTTCGCTGGAGTCCTAAGTAATATGTACCGTGTTAGAAATTCACCTTACGACGATGTGAAACCACTCCGATGCTGAATAATATTTGGTGGTAACAATAAAACAATACGATTCCTGTCGTCGTTAGGATACTGATAGTAATGTTTTCGTGGGAATTCAAGTGGTACGGTATTAATTTAGTGTACGATATTTGTTTCTGCGTCTGATAATGGAGGACTGGAATTTTCATTTATCTCCCACCCGTCTTACCTGCCTGATGCTTATGTGTCTGTCTTGGCTGCCTGCCTGGCTACATGTCTTATTTCGTTTGTCTGCTTGTCTATTTGTCTTATTTCGTTTGTTTGGTTGTCTACTTGTCTTCTTTCTGCCTGCCTGCTGTACATATCCATGTCTGCCTGTATGAATGCCAGCTTGCCTGCCCATTTTGCGTCTGCGTTCCTACTTGACTATCTTCCTATTTATGTCTCCCCATCGCCAGTCTGCTTGGCTTCTTACCCCTTGTCTTCTTGCCTGCCGGCCTCTCTGTGTCCCTGCTTGCACTGGCTGGCGCCTGGCCCGGAATGTCGGTATCAAGAGGGGCTCAGGCCGACCAACTCATCAATCCCTGTGGCCCCACTCGAGTGGTTCACTGCCCCTCACTTGCTGACTCTCTCACTTTACTCACTGACTCTCACTCACTCACTGACTCTCACTCACTCACTGACTGTCACTCATCCACTGACTGACTGACTGACTGACACTGACTGACTGACTGGCTGACTGACTGACTCTCACTCACTCACTCACTCACGCAGACATAATTCATCAGTCGTCTGACTCCTTTCTCTCCTAGTACACTACCCCTCTTACTCACTCACAAGCATTTACCTGTATCTTTCATATCCATTTCCTAGTTCACTGCTTGTATACATTTGATGATGATGTGGTCCCAGGTTCATCTCAAACGTGAACCCAACGGACTGCAGGTTTAAGTTTCCCTTCTGCATAGCACTGTCCTCTTCTGGGGGGATAGGGAAGCAGCTGAGGGACGGTGATATATCTAAGTATTTGAGGCGCTTGGTTATATGGATGCCACCACATGAAGGCGTCCCTCTCCAGCGCCTCTTTTATATATGCATCATACAT
>NC_137056.1:6750753-6775753 GCF_032717465.1 Coenobita brevimanus | reverse complement strand
AGTCTGTATCTACTGTATCTATATCCATTTATCTATATCCATTTATCTATTTGTGTCTATCTCTCTATCTATCTGCCCGTGTCTATCTATCCTGGGCTCGGGGTGGTAAGGAATAAAATCATAAGAATATATTTTACTTCAAGAATATATGAGCGGGAATATAGCTTAAAGCCACCGACCTAATTCTCTCTGCTTTAATTATGTTTCCTTGTGACATTATGATAGGTATAATTCTCTCTCTCTCTCTCTCTCTCTCTCTCTCTCTCTCTCTCTCTCTCTCTCTCTCTCTCTCTCTCTCTCTCTCTCTCTCTCTCTCTCTCTCAACACACACACACACACACACACACACACACACACACACACACATTCCTTACTTTCATCCGTTCATCTGCTACTTTCCCTCACTTTCTCCATCTGCTTTTCTTTCAACTCTCCCTCACTGTCTCTCTCCTCTTTATCGTCTTTATTCATTGGTACCCTGACCGTCCTTCTTCACTTTCTCTTACCTTTTCATCATTATCTACCTCGTCATTCCCTTCTTTATTTTCCTCTACACTCCCTTCTGCTTTACCTTTTCCCTCTATTTCTGCCTCTTCCTCCAGTTTCATGTTCGTCGTTTCCGTAGTGTAGTGGTTATCACGTGCGCCTCACACGCGCAAGGTCCCCGGTTCGATCCCGGGCGGAAACATATGTGATTTTTGCAGGCGTAGTTTTGCTTAGTTGAGTGTTTGCAAGCGTTAGTTAGTGCAGTCAGCTGATTGAGGAATTGTATGTGTGTGAATTTTGCGTGCATGTTTGTGTGTGTGTGTGTGTGTGTGTGCTTTTCTCTTTTCAAGCATATGGAAGTTCTTGCGTTTGGGGTTTGTATAATATAGATTTTTACGAACGTAGTTACACCCGCGCGCGAAACCTGTAGGAAGTTATATGTTTGGTTCGGTTTGTGTGTACTACTGTCTGTCTGTCTGTCTTAGTAAGATTATGGGAAACTGTTGGATGAAATTGCACCAAATTAGGCACCGGTTAAGGACCCTCAGAAAAATAGGTGATTCCTTTTTGATTGAATATGGTCATAGGCCATAGGTCAAGGACAAGGTCAACTCAAACATTTTTTATCTGATTGTGACCAAACTTGATGGAAGGACTGAAGGACAGAAAAGGATGATGTGATTTAATTTTTAGAACAATAGGTCCTATGTGAAGGTCACAGGACACAGTCAGAGGTTCAGCCCCGTAAGTTTAATAGGTTTGCTTAGATTTGAATGAAACGTGGTGCAATACTTAAGGTTTGCCGGGGATGAAGTTCTTCCACTTTGAGAACAAAAAGAAGAAAGTCAGAGTCACAGGGTCAAGTCAACTTAATCCATTATTATCGATTTGAACCAGACTTGGTGGATTTTCATTACCATACATCAGACCCACAGGTGTTCTCATCACGTGGATGGGCCTTTAGATTGATTGTCGGCGCGGGTGTTGCATTCTCTGCGTGCTTCATCTTGCCGGTTTTGGTTTGTTTGTCTGTTAGAAGGATTACTCAAAAAGTTATGAATGGATTTTGCTGAAATTTTATGGAAGGGTAGGGTATGGCCCAAGGAACAAATCATTTGATTATGGTGGCGATCTGGACATAATGCGGATCCAAAAGTTTTTTTGTTTGTCAGCATGATATCTCCAAAAGGTCTCAGTGAATTTCAGTGAAATTTTGTGGAAGAGTGGGCCATTGGCCAAGTAAGAATTCATTGAATTTGGGGGCGGATCCGAATCCGAATCCGGATCCTGTAATGGCACTGGCAGAGGTTTGCGCTCTTTGAGTGCTTTCTGGTTTTGATTGTGAACTGCCTGCAGTGAGCTGATGAGAGGGTTGTGTCTTTTAGCCTTTACAAGCGTAGTTTTGTTTGATGAAGTGTTTTTATGTGAAGTGATTATGGGTCACGTATATATATATTTCAGTTTTTCAGGTATTATTATTATTATTCAGACTGTACTGCTTTTACAAAGTAGGCTAGTGCTTTTGTTGATTCTGCGTTTATACTACAGCTGCCTTTGTTTTTTGAACAGTCTCTGTTGTCTGGATTTATTATTATTATTATTATTTTCTTTAATGTACACTGCTGTCATTTTTGTTTTCTTTTTACGGTGTTTCGTCAATACATTGAATCCCCCGAAGACCAGACGAAGACGCAGCTCCCAAGGCTAGCAGCCTGAGGGCGCGGATTCACAAGAGGGGCAGGGACGTGACAAGGCGACCCTCCCTTGATGTGTGTTCTGTCCTCACAAATACTTGCGAGACCCAACACAATCCGACAGAACCCGACCCAGCCCAGCCCAGCCTAGTCCAGTCCAGTCCACTCCACTCCACCCCACCCCACCCCACAACACCCCATTATGATAACCTGCCCTAACCAGACCTCACCTAACCTAACCAGACCTAAGACATGGTAGGTAATCAGTCAACCTTCTTTTACGTGTGCTTTCTTTCGTCGTCAGTAGCGTCAGTTCTCAACGCGAAGGAACTGGTCCAGAATGTCAAGTTTTTCCATACTGTTTGGTAATGTAAATCAGGCAGGGTCATTAATTTTGATCCCTTCACTACTATGACGCCTTTTTCATTTTGAATACAGCAACACCAGAAATTTTCGTCCAAGGATTATATTTATTGCTAGTACTGGAAGAGCTGAGGCGTTGTTTAAGCCCACCAGTTCGAAAAAACTCACCAAAGCTGAATGAAATTGTCAGGAGGTTGCAAGGAAAAAATATTGCCAGATTTTAGGAAATATGTTAAAGATATTGTCCAGAAAATTGCAGCTTTGCCTGTGCGGGTGGTAGCTGCAATTCAGGGATGTTTCAGATTATCATACTTTCCCATGGAACTGGATCGGTTTGTTTTCACCTGACGGAATTGGACCACTCCCACAACTTGATTGCTAAGTCATGGTTGCATGAAATTCGATGATCCTTAGTTATAGGAAGAAATGAATCTCCATGGTTACTGGTTAGGTTCCAGTATGACAACAATTGGTCATCAGTTAATCTGTCGATATTTATTTTTGTGTCCAACTCTGTGCGTATACTTTATATATATATATATATATATATATATATATATATATATATATATATATATATATATATATATATATATATATATATATATATATATAGATAGATAGATAGATAGATATATCTATATCTATCTATCTATTTGTCTATCTATCTATATACGGTATAGAGAGAGAGAGAGAGAGAGAGAGAAGAATAGATATCATCATATCTGTCCATCTATCAGTCAGTCCGTCTTTACGTCTGTCTGTCTATCTACCGTACGTATTTCTGTCGCAACGCGTCTCATCTCTGTCTCCCGTTCTTTCGCCCTCCACTGAGTTTATACGCGTGTCAAGGACAGAACACCACTAAACTCAGCCTCCCCTTCCATGCCTTGCCTCCTCCGCGTCACGCCTCGTCAAATTAGTGGGGTATGGAGGTATGACGACCGCATGACACTAGGATTTTATAACCTCGTAAAAATTGTCTATTTTAGGAGCCGGAACTGGGGATGGGGAGGGAACTGCGTGTGTGTGTGGTGGTGGGTTTTGTGTGTGTGTGTGTGTGTGTGTGTGTGTGTGTGTGTGTGTGTGTTTGTGTTTGTGTGTGTGTGCACGAGTTTGTATGGGGTTAGGTGTACACGTGCTTTAATAAACTAAAAAAATATAATGTTGGTTGAAGCGCGGAGGATATGGGACTTAACACTGCTTGTCGAGTATTTCCTTACCCCAACCTTACTGAGAAATGCTGGCACCTGTGAGCAAGTGAGAGAAGCAGAGTGTGGAAGGTATCTCTTGGAGTACTAACAACCACGGCTCTTCTCATCTCCTTGACCCATTGAGTTCGAGGAGGTCTTTTCCGTTGCGTTCTTGTCACCACCAGACGATTATACTCTGAACGTGGAGAAACTTGTAATTAGAGGGGTTATTTAAAGTTTTCAATAACCTCTTCTTTCTTAGTGTTTTCTTGTAATCTAAAAAAAGGAATCAGCTGTTTGTAGCAAAGAATGTAATAAAAAACATCCTTGTGTTCAGGGATTAATAATGAAGTTAGTTATTATTCTTAGGTGACCACGTTTTGAAGTTAATTCTTGCTACTACCAGTCGGTTTTATTCGGCTGAGGGTGCGTGAAGGGTTGAATGAAGGCTTTATTTAACTCTTTTTTTAAATGTGTCTCATGAGCTAAATAAATGGATGGTAGGAACAGTATATATAATTAAAAAATAATGTCGCTACTTTAAATTATGAAACGGTGGTAAGTTGACGATGATGAAAAGCTTGTGAGTGTGTGTGTGTGAGAGAGAGAGAGAGAGAGAGAGAGAGAGAGAGAGAGAGAGAGACCGCCAGGATGGGCAGATCAAGGCTAGTGTGATTGATATATGTGTGCCAAGGGCCAGTATCACGTTTCAAGATCCCACTAGAGTGCCAAGAGTCCGTATTAACCCTTTCATTACAAGGACATGTTTTTTTTCTTGTTAAACGTCCATACAATTTAATTCCTTTCACTTTGAGGACGTGTTTTTATTTTATTTTTTATTTTCAGACGATTTAATTCACTCCTTTTATTTCATTTTTTTTTTTTTCGTGCTCTCTGCGGACGATTTAATTCACTTTTCGTTTTGAGGACGTGTTTTCATTCGTTTTGCTTTCCAAGACGATTTAATTCACTCCATTCACCTTGAGGGCGTGTTTTAATTTTTATTTTATTTCCAGACGATTTAATTCATTCATTTCGAGGAAGGGGATTTTTTTTATTTGTGCTTTCTCCAGACGAACAGACAACCCCTCACTGGCAAGATCTTTTTTTTTTTTTGCCTGTGTTCATGTTGTCGCCATGTGATTTAGCCCATGTAGCTTATACAATAATGAGGATGCTTTTTTTTTAATTTTAACAATTTCTTCCCCACGAGGACGATTTTTTCTTCAAGAATTTCTTCCCTACGAGGACGTGTTTCAAAAGTTTCTTCCCTATGAGGACTTTTTTTTTTTTTTCCGTTTTGTTTTTGCTGCCTCCGTATGATTATATTTAGCGATGGGGAAGCTTTTCGAAATGGAGGGGTGAGATATTATCCGTCATTAGTCAATCTGTTTCGAAATTGCGACCAGAAGATGAATAAAATCGTCCGGGAATGGCAAGAATAAATTAGAATAAGTTACAAGTAGTGAGAATTAAAGGACGTCCTCGGGTGGAAAGGGTTAATGATATGATGATGATAAATGATGCTTGTGATGTTGGTGGTGATTTTATTTGGTGACTGTCGGTGTGATTGTTTTAAGTGATTGTGATGCTTAAAATCATCATACGGTATATAATGATTGTGATGATAAATTAGTGATTGCAATTTCTGGATCTTTTCCCACGCCATTCTAATTTGGGGAAGAAGCTTTTGATGATAATGGTGATGGTGATAGTGGTGATGATAATGATGGTGATGGTTGTAATGTTGATGATGATGATGATGATGATGGTTGTACTGTTGATGATGGTGACGGTTGTAATGTTGATGATGATGATGGTTGTATTGATGATGATGATGGTGATGGTAGTATTGTTGTTCTTGCTGTTGTTGGCGATGATGATGATGATGATGATGATGATGATGGTGCTTATGTACAGTACTTAATTTCATTTTTTTGGCGGGGGGGGGGTTGAGAGCATTACCAAATCCGGGTTCAAATACCGCATGACTCTCCTCTCACGTACAGTACACTACCCTCCCTTACCCCTTCACACACCTTCCTCTATCAGTCCTACCCTCTCTCCTGCCCCACCTCCCACACCCTAGCAATACAGTTACATCATCATCATCATTATCATCATCATCATTGTCAGCGTCGTTGTCTTTCTAGCCTTTTTCCCTATCCGAAGAAGGCGTGAAATATGATCCAGAAACAAAAATAAAATTGAGACGCCAGGAAAACGAGGTCCTAAGTAGCCTACCATTCACCCCAAATTTGAGATATACACCAACAACGAGTCAGAACCTTCCTTCACCAACAGAGACACAAAATTTATCATATATATACCCCTCTGAGTCGCGTCTGTGACCTGTGAGAGAGGCGTATTTGAGGTGACAGGAAGTGCGTATCGCCTTTTCCTTAGCAGTTTATTATGTTATTGCACCTTGTATTCTCTTGTACGTGACCGAGGCAAATTATGTCGGCACAGAACATATAAAAGTAACATGAAGGAGAATATGAAGGTGCAGAGGGCATAATAAATCGCTTAGATGAGAGTGCCTCGGAACCGACGTGGCCACATACCTGGTATAGGAGAGAAGGGTGACACGCGCGCGCTAAGACCCTGGTGACGGGTGGATTAGACAGGATTCGTGTGGCTCGCAGCGGCCCTCCTACATGCCAAGTATCATATCAGAGAACTTGACAGCAGTCATGATTTATTTATAACTAACCAGTCTGGAAGCCGTACTGAGATCAGGGAGGGTGTGAGAGTCATCGAGGAGTTTGTATGGATAGATGGAGGGTGTTATTAACCCTGAGTACTTTACTGATTGACATAATTAAATTTTGCACAGCCCAGTGTTTAATTTTAATTCATGGTAGAAAATTTCGTGATAATCGGATCATAACTTTAACCATTTCAAAGTTGTGGAACGGGATGAATGGTGAAAAGCATAGATCGGATGACTTTCGGTCAAAGTTACCTGGCAAATAGAACTAGGATAGAGGTAGTTGTATGTCAGTATTTACTTGAATCCCTCCATTAGTTTTCGTGTGATGCGTATCTAAAACTCCATTTCTGAGCGCCTCAATTAGGGACCTGAATATTTACGCCTTCTTCAAGTCGTATTCTAAGGGAAGATCGGGACTAAACAGTACTTGTCTACATCAGTGGCTGGTGTAGTCGATAGGCATAAATCTAACCCTTCTTCCCCCAGTGTTCTGGAGACTTAGCAAAAATGGATTGAAGGACGGATTGTCGTCTATCTTAATGGCCCTTCCTCTTGTTCCTCTTCTCGTCCTCCTCCTCTTTTCCCTCTTCTTCTTCCTCTTCTTCCCCCTCCACCTCTTTTCCTTTCACTTCTCCTTCCTCCTCTTCCCCTTGCTTTTCACTTCCTCCCCTATCCCTCTTCCACCCTTTCCTCTTCTTCCCTATCCTCTTCTTCCTCCTCCCCTTTTTCCCCTTCCTCTTCTTCTCGTTCCTGCTTTTTTTTCTTTCTTCTTTTCTTCTTCCTCTTCTTCCCCTTCCCCTTCATTCCTGCCTTTCCCGTCATTGCCCTTTCTCTTCTTGCCTTTTCACCACTTGCTCTTTCTTCTCTTGCCTTTCGTCTTCTTGCCTTTCCTCCGCTTCCCTCCCTCCCTCTTTACCTTTTTTTTCCCCTTTCTCTTCCCCCACTACCCTACCTTCTGTATCCTTGCCATGATCTCTATAAGAGCGATAACCACTTCACAAAGATCACTCATTGCAATCTTCCTATCTCCGGACGATTTTATTCAGCTCAGGAGAGGTTTTGAGAACTTGAGGAATTAGGTGTGCCCCTCTATTATAGTCCCTTCGCCACCAGGGGACTCTCTTAAGCTGAATGAAATCGTCTGGTGTCAGCAAGAACAAAACCACGGAAAAGGGACATAAAGGAGTTAATGAATCTCATGCACTTATGGGCAAGTCTTCCCTTTCTCCTTGCACCTATATACCCGTGGGACTTGGCGTTAGCGGATTGTCTGTAAAGAATGATTGTCTGCCTACTGATGGTCTGCAAGGAATGACTGTCTGCCTACTGATTGTGTGTATAGAATTGTTGTCTGCTCACTGATTGTCTGCAAAGAATTATTGTCTGAATGTGACGTTTGTTTCGTCGATAAACATAAATCTAGCCCTTCCTCATTTTTTTCCTTCCCACATACCCTACTTCCCCCCCCCCCTTTGTGTATTCCTTCCATGATGGCGGTGAGATAGTAACCTGTGACGTTTGTTGGCAGGTGAGTGTGACGGTGATGGTTAAGTGGGGCAGCAACGTGAGTACTGACCCTACCCCACCAGATACAGGATGGTTGTTATATTGCCCCTCACCTCTAGATATCTTACGTGTTGCGGAGACGGCCCAGTTTGCTGGTGTGGGGAAAGCAGAGATTATGGCTGCTTCATGACATTGCTGATCAACCTTTCAGTCAGTGTCTTAAAAAAAAAAAAAAAAGAAGCAAACACTCCAGAGCATGAAAATGATTATTGAAAGAAGAATATGATGCATAATACACATCGATAATACTGACAGCCGTCCATGCAACACAAGGGAGTCTACCAGCCATGAGGCAGAGGGTCGTAATATAATGACAAACCTGTATACCTGGTACCGTATATACTGTACAGTATATAAGTGCAATATATTTATGTATGTATATATGTATATAATTATGTATCTTTGTTTTCTTCACGTTAGGAACACAACAAACAGCACGTGCTTACTCTGTTGTTGTTGTTGTTGTTGTTGTTGGAGACCTTAGCCCATTCCATATTATCTACCCTACAGTACCCATTTTCTTAGGATGTACTTCCCTCGCCCTGCCTCCATCACCGTCCTCCCATCACCTCCCCCATCACTTCCCCTCCCCCATCACTTTCCCCCTCCCCTCTCCACCCACGCCCATGTCAAAGTCTTAAGTGAAATCTGTTCCCCCCACCAGTGCCGCTCCTCACACAGCATCCGTCCTTCAGTGGGTTATCGTCCCGTGTCTTCGCAGGGCGTATTACATTTCCTTTAGCTTCCCACACACACCCTTCCATGCTCTTCATTTTCATCCTCCTTGTATATTTTTTACCTCTGTACTCTCAGTCGAACTTCTAGGCGAAAATACTTCTTTACACCACGAGGCAATATCATCTTCATGAAGTATACCTCCCCTCTCACACCCTACTATCCACCACCATCCTTGCACATCCCGCCCACTCCTCTCCACACATCCCACTCATTTCTGCTCTAATGCAGTTAATATCATTAATGTACTGTAGTATCATATAGGTGTCGATAATTCATCTTCTTTTATCTTCTTTCTTATTTAGCAGTCAGAACTCCAAAATGAAAAGGCGTACACGAGCGTGTTACGAAAAAAAAAAAATAAATAAAATAACTTGGGATAAGCTTATTCATATTTAGAGCCACATTCGAACTACAGTACGCAAGTTACGGCCAAAAGTATTCCCTAACACTGAGATCTTAGTCAGTGTAAAGCATCACCGATTCGTGTTGCTTCGGTCCTTGTAAGCATTTTATATAATTACTGTATGAGTAATCGCATAGAGATTACTCATACAGTTAACAGTTTCTTAATAGTTTAGCTAATGTGTATTTGGTAGCTGGCTTCTATCAGTAGATGACAAACTAAAAAGCTGAAATATTAATCGAAAATTATTGTTAAGATGTAGAAATGAAAAAAGGGGAAGAAACAAGCGAGGAAGACGGTACAGAAACAAGAGAGCATTTGGGATAGGAGAGATTAAGGGTTCTTTGCCAATAACCACATTCCACACTATACTCACAGCACATTTGTAGCTGGTAGAACGTAGTAATTAGTATAAAACCCTGAGTCGCCTCTCATCCCAAATGCAGTCATGTTTCTGTGTTTTCCATCTCTTTTTACTGCGCTTTTTCCATCCCTACATCGTATTTTTTTTTTCTTTTAATGGATTGCTTGAAGGGAATAAATGGGGTTAAGCTTATGTATTTACCCGAATCAGCTAATACACTCGAGATGAGCGTGGGCAACAAAAGCTTTTCCCTTGGCATGGCTGTGGCAAGTATCCTACAAAACTAATCATACTGTTAACAAAACAAAAGGACAGTCGCGAAATAACATAATCTCGGAACTGTAACATCATTCATACTTACTCATAACCACAGGGCTGATAGGCATTGGTAGAATGTCTTATATTCACCGAGGAAAAAATTGATGTTTACAATATATTCTTTCGTTTCTTCCAAATCGAGTACGCAAATAAATTTACGAAATGACCCTTTGTGATCACTAGCCAGTAGGTTGCCAACTCCGGCCCTAGAGGATGTGATACTTAGCATCTAAAGTGAGTCATGGCTTTGAGAGACAAAGGCTCCACAAGTCTTACCAGTAAAGCTTATCATCATCATCATCATCATCATCATTGTCTATTAATATTTTAAATAGGGAGGGGGCAGGATCCAGAAAGAAAAGCAGAGAAACATAAAAGCAGGAGAAACTGTCATCAGAGTGCCTGGTGAAAAATTAATCACATCAGTTCGCATGCCATTCAAGTCTTTAAGTTCTCTGTCCCACTTCAGAGGTTACTGCAGTTCATGTATAATCCCTTTCTCTGTGCAAATACTTCTCTATTTAAGTAGGCAGAGTGTAGGTGTTGTCAGGTGAGTTGACAGTGGTGCGCCTTTGCGTTGCTGGCAGTGCTGGATTTGTGACATGTATTAATCCTTTTCAGCTCAGTTGATGGCCAGGTGTAGTCAGACGGAAGGGTTAATTTGAATAGTAATCAAGGAGACTCATTCCTACGGCATAGCCAACGTTCATCGAAATTCATGGAACCACGACATAGTATTTGAGTTCTGGGAGTGGCCGATTTTCGTCAGATGAAAACAAACCGAGTCTGGAAGAAAATATTATCCATACCAGAGTAGACTTTGAATTTCTCTTTACAAATGCCTCTCTGTATAACCAGGCGGGGGGGAGAGGGAATGTAAGTGTTGTCAGCAAGGTGTGGCAGTGGTACTTCTTTGCGTTGTTGGTAGTGCTTGTTGTGGTCCTTGTTTTATTTTATTCTTGCTGCTACAGGACTTTATAATATTTCAGCATAGGGAAGACTGTGAACTCCTGCATACAAACATATTTCTCTGTTGACTAGGCGGGGGAGTGTGGATGTTGTCAGTTAGGTTGGCAGAGGGAGACTTCTTGGCAGTGCTCGTTGTCTGTCTTGTTTTGGTTTATCCTGGCTAGTACTATACATTGTTTATTTTAACTTGGTCTAAAATTATCACTTCTCTATTTTTCATTTTAATTTGTAATAAGAAAGATTAGAATACGATGGTAGTCACGAAGCAGTGTTGTGGAAAGGCTTTTGGGTCCGTAGCATTGTCGTTTGTCATTAGGCTACAGAATGGCGAAAATTTCCAAGTTAATGTGAACGACCTGTAGATGATTATAGTCCGTTTAGGAGAGATGCCTTATAATGGGGGATGCAGTAAAGGCTTTATTTAACCCTTCTGTTTCGAAAAATATTTCCTAATCATGAAAAGGTCGACTTCAAATAGCAAAAACTAAAAAAACTTCTTAGGGGTGAGGAGATTTTTAAAGCATTTCAGTACTATTACATCTCTTAATTTTTATTGTCTATTGCCAGACGGTTTTATTAAGCTTGGACAAGACTTTTTGAACTGGGAGGATTAGAAAGAGCCTTCCATAGCCCTGTCATTGGTGGTGGAGAGGCGCCTTCACGTGGTGGCATCTTTATAGGTCAGCGGCTCGTCTGTAAGGTTATGCGAATGCTCCTTAATTAACTGCCTATCCGCGTAAGGAGGACTGTGGACTGCTAGAGAGGGACTGTCAGATGAACCATGGGATACATCTGATACCACATCTACGAGCTCTGTCAGTACGGGAGGTGTTTCCTGAGTTGTATCAAACTGTTCGGAGGTAGCAAGAGTAAATTAAGATAAGACGTTCTCGGGCAGAAGGTGCTTTAATAAGAGAGCAGAGTGCACAAGTGTTAGCAGCGGCGGTGTTGGCAGGGTGGTGAATTGCGACGTTGGCATGTTGCGGGAACCGATGTGCTGGGGAAGTTGGTAAATATCTGCTCTGCCTCTGCGCCTAGTAAACGAGGTACAGTCTGGGACAAAAGTTTGGTGACTGTTGCATCTCTTCCATACTACTACTTATTTCCCCTCCTGGCTGAAATTCCTAAACTGAGGGAGGTTTGGTATGCCTCTTTACCCGCAGATGATTCCCTAAGATAGAATGTGTTAGGGAGGCACGTGACGGATATGCGCTAAACATAAGCAGACGCTGTGTAATGGTAAGCGAACTTTTGACCCAGGCTGTACTGAAGGGTTGCACTTCGAGATTTTTTTTTTTTAATCCATTGCCAGAAAAGAAAGAAACCAAAATTGAGAGTTGCCAGTCTTTTGCCTTCCAAAGAGAATACTGGAAAAAAAAGAAAAAAATACAGCCAAATTCAATATTGCTACCACACTACTTGTAGATAAGTAAACAAATAAATAAACGAATAAATAAGTGAAAGATAAGTATTCTCGGTCGCCATACCAGCAACAAAAGTAAAAATTCTCAGATGCTTTATTGGTTACTGGAGACTTTTGAATGGAGACTTTTAAGCCCCAGTCCTCAGGTGGTTGCCCTTTGGTGAGGAAAATCGTCTGGCATTAGCTAGATTAAAACAGATTATCCCCCGAATTTAATGGGTTAATCCTAAGAGACGAGAGGGCAGTCCACAGCTGAATAAAATCGTCAGGTTGCAACAAGAATGAAATAGTTTGGCGGTAGTGAGGAGAAAATAGTTTAAGATTAGTCAGCTGGTGAAACTGTTTATGGAGTGGTGAGCCGTGTGAATAGTGGGCGAAGCAGAGTACTGGAGAGGATATTATGCCACGAGATGCATGTATATATTTGTGTGTGTTTCCACTCCCAGGGTGCGGGGTAAGATAGTAAGTATATTGATAACACAGGTTGATAAGATAGACAAATAGGTAGATAAATTGATTGATGGATAGATGGATGGATGGACAGATAGATGGACGGATGAATGAATGAATAGATATATAGACAGATAGATAGATGATATAGACAGCGGTAAAGATAAACAATTTTAATCCCTTCCACCCTAAAACGTGTAATATGTAACTTACCGGTAATTCCTAACACGCCAGACGATTTTGTTCAGTTAAGGGGAGATCATTAAAGCTAGAGGGGTTAGATAAAGATAGCTTTAATCAACCCCTTCACTACTCGAGAAGCCTTCCTTGGCTGAGTGAAATCGTCTTTTGTAAGCCTAATTGAATGTGACGTCCTCGTAATGAAGGGGTTAATTGTCTTATAAATATGGCACGTCATTTAAAAAAGCATTAGCTAACCTTTTCACTTCGTCTTTTTTATTTTATTCTTGCTATTTCGGGACATTTTACTCGGCTTAGGAGAGAACCGTAGTAGTGGAGGGATGGATTTAGGGTGGATTTTGCTCCTTCATTAAAAGAAAACAAAAGTTAAGCTGACTAAAATCATTTCAGAATAGTAAGGTTACATTGTAGATCAAGGCCTTGCTGTAGATGACGTAAGGAAGAGCTGATTTGCGTGTGTGTGTGTGTGTGTGTGTGTGTGTGCGTGTGTGTGTGTGTGTGTGTGTGTGTGTGTGTGTGTGTTAATGCTTGCGGCAGGGATACGGTGGACTGAGTTATGCTGGTGATATAATCATTTTTCACTTCTAAAAATCTCACACTCCTAGGCCCTACATTCCATATCTCATGCACCACCAATATCAAGTATGTTTACTACCACTCTTCACTCATCAGATCCATTAGCCTGTCAAAATATAGGTTCCATTTACCCCGTAGCGTGATTCCATTTTTTTAGCTTTTGTAACTCTCAACGTTAACATTTTCATACTTTTTTTTCACTTTCGTTTCAGCATTTGTACACCTTATTCCAAAATAGCTTCAAATATTCAGAATAGTGTGCATTTATTTTTTTTTCATTCATTTTCCTTCCAAACTTTCATCCTAATTAATCATTTACTGTTTTCTTTTCATGAAGCCCTACAGACTTTTCTTACTCCCAAAGGATTACGAGTTTTTTCATTAGAATTGCGTCCATGTCAAGATTTTTTTTTTTTTTTTCCCCTCAGTTGGTCTTTAATCCTTCATATTCCACAAAACTGTACCTTTATCGATCGATATCCTTGCAACACAACACACGGCATTAACATTCCTTATATTCACTCCAGAAATTTTCCAAGTCCCATTGATCACAGTTCATTTGCCGTAATTTCTCTTCTACCTTAAGCTAATATTACATCTGCAGTCGCTTGGGTTTTTAGCTTCACCAATTTCAGTCTTCCACTTTGTCACCCCTTATCGTCCAGGCTTCTCTCAATTTCACCTTGCATACTACAGTCATATGGTCAAATAAACGTCCGCAGAAATCCTCTCATTGTCCTCATGACGACAACACTCCTAAGCATATATCTCTTTGCAGTCCCATTATTCAGTATGGATCCTATAAGCAATTTCTGTAGTCTTTCTGCTCTGTGTATGCTGTGATTTTTTGTTTGAAGTCGGTGTTGCCTCGTATCCTGATAAACATCCTTCAGTCGTCGTCCACTGTCGTTCTGTCCTGGCACTCCAAAACGACTCATTACACCATTCACAGAACCAATGTCAGCTCCCACTTAGGTTTCCCATTAAAAAAAAAGCATTATAACTGTAGAGCATTTATTTTATCACCTTTTTCAATTGGTACCGATACCTGTTTTCTTCTTTGTAAGGTGCATAAACAGTGATCAGCTTCACTATTACCATCTTAAGCTTGACGTATACTGGTGAATCATAGTTTTTGTTCAGTCGTTACCTCCACCCCTGGCCAAGAGGAAGTCCCCTCTGAACTAAATAAAGGTGTCGAGTGGGTTTATAAAGCTGTGCTACTGTAGGGGTTAAATCTTTTATTGCGATGACGTCGCATTAAAGCTGATTCTTGCTGGCTACAGATGATTTCATTCAGCTGTGGAGAGCGACCTATTTGTGACCGCGTCAGGTAAAAAAGTCACTCCTAAGCTTTAAAAAATCCTGTGGTGGTTGGAAAAAATAACCTTTAAAAGACATTCCTGACTCCTTCTCAGGTGAAACAAGTAGTTTGGCTTTAGTTGGAATAGAATATTATTCCCTGTTCACTCTACCTTTGCCTGTAAAACTGCTATCTCTCCTTCTTGACTACTGAGTTATAGTAATAGATTATCACAAGAATATGATGCTAGTCACGAAGAAGTGCTACAGAAAGGATGTAGGGTCACAGTAGTTTCTTTTACTGCTACTGAACTACGAGAAACAAGCCTTGAAAGACGAAATTCTGGGCCAAGTCAAAGTGAATGACCTTTAGTGTTGTTCCGACCTTGAGAGGCTAATAGTACCCGTATTAAGTTTGAGGCTTCTGATGACGTGATGTTCAATAAATAAAATCGTCTGGCAATTTCTGGAATTGAATAGTAGAGCTGGTGCAAGCATCAGAGGGATAAGGGATTGTTTTGTGAGAGGAATAGTAGTGGTGACCATGACTAAACCTTGCTTGGCGTGTACGTGAATGAACGCAAAAAGCTGAGTGAGTGAGTGAGTGTGTGTGAGAGTGTGTGAGTGAATGAGTGAGAGAATGTGTGTGTGAATAAGTGAGTGAGTGAGTGAGTTAGCAGGTGTTTACATATCCAGGTGGGGGAGAAGGAATGCTTGCGTTGAGAGGTGTATAAAAACTTTGTTTACCCTGGAGAAATGCCTGCGTCTCTGTGTTCACGTATCCTGCAGTTTCTCTGGTTTGTCTCGTGTCCATTATTTACATATTCTAGAGGTGAATTGACCTTTTGGGTACGGGGCAAGTAAATATGATTCATGTGGCAAGCAGACAAATAGTTGTGTCATTTTGCTTGGATTCGAGGATACGGTAAAATGCAGCTGTGGGAATGAGAAAATAAAGGAAGAAAGAAGAGAATTGCTCCACTGCATATGCATTGGAAGTTTAGAACTGCTTAGAATGTATTATTTTGCTTCTATTTTAATATTAGTGAAGGTTCTGTGGCTAGAGTAGTGGGTCTGTTGTCTGAAAGGGTGCGAGTTCGATTCCATTCTGGGACAGAAAACAGTTTGATTTGAATTTTGTTTAAACATTATTAATCATCCATAAGACCCACTGGTATGTCATAAACCATCTTCGCCGATTCCATTAGGCCATATATTCAGTATGGGTGATGGGTATTAGTACTGAGTTGGTGACATGGAAAAGTGTGTGGGGCATATGGAGAGACCGCAGGATCTTAGGGAACGGACTGTCACATCTATTCCCAGAGTCGGATACAAATATGATGACAAATGGTTGCCGAAAAAATGCGAGTAAAGGTGGTGGGAGTGTAGGTTAGGATACTTATATTTTTTACAGAAATGGAAATCACATAGGTCAGCACTTGCAAGAATTCTACCTCATACAAAAATAGAGCTGAGATTGTATCTGCTATTTTCATTCTTCCCTGATTCTTCGTCCCGTAGAGCCAAGGGCGCTTTGCTGTAGTACTTCATGGGAACGTGAGAGCTCGAGTTAGGATTCCTTTTTTTCTGCATCAGACTCTCAGCATAGGTTCGGAATCCTGTTGTCGAAGTCAGGTGGTTCGTCTACGACATACCAACAAAGGGATGGCCATTTTACAGCTCTCATTCATCACCTGGCACGCGACCACTAAATTCCACCTCTGCTGTGATTCATTAGTGTTATCACAGTAGGATATGGTGTTAGGGTGTTAGTGTAGGTGTCGTTATCAGTGAGGCCATATGGAAGAACAGGGAACACGGTGATATCAAAGTCAGACCCACAAATTATTCCCTGCCCCAGTCTCAGATAGCTCTCACGTCCTTCCGTTCCAGCAGTCCAGCACTAGACCACTTTACCGCCACCACTCCAGTGCTTATGATAACTGAGAGAAAAACTTTGATCGAGATGGATTGTAAGCCCTTTGGTACGATGACGCCTTTCGTATGTCATTTTCTGCCGTCAGTCGAGTTTGTGGGATAGGAAGTATCTTTGTATGGAAGGAGCAAGTGGAGACAGCTTTCCAACTCCTTCTCTCACACACACACACACACACACACACACACACACACACACACACACACGCACGCACGCACGCACGCACGCACGCACGCACGCACGCACGCACGCACACACACACACACACACACACACACACACACACACACACACACACACACACACACACACACACACACACACACACACACACACACACACAAGCCTCTCCTAAGATCAGTAAAATCGTCTGGCGGCACTGAGAACAATATTAAAAAAGACGTCGTTGTATCGAAGGGGTTAACTCTTGATGTCAGTGGTTTAGCTACGGCGAATAAAAATTTTTTGTAATAACCAGAAAATTTTTCAGTAAAAATGTGTCAGGCTGGAAGAGGACTACAGGGAGGTGCATTAATGTCCATATTAATCTGTTCACTCCGATGACGTGCTTTTCATTTTGATCAGTCCACTACCATACAAGTATATTATTTTTGGAAGGCATTTTTAATAATCAGATCTATATTTATATCCTCTAGTCCGAAGTTTCCCCTGAACTTAATTGAAATCGTCTTAAGGTAGCAAGATGATAATTAAACAAAAAAAAGTACGTCGTCGAATTGAGGAGGTTAATGTACAGTATGCATGAAAGAACTGGAGTGGTACGAGCATCAAAACTTTGAAGGAGTGGATGTGATCTGTATATTTAGAATGGTATAAAAAAAGCAGGGTTTCGTACTACATGTGAAGTACGTAAGTCTGTTGGTGAAAGGGTGGAAGAGTTCGTGCCCGGGTGTTGCAGTAGTGGAGAATGGGTATAAATGAGGTCGCGAAAAGAGTATTATTGTTTTTGAGCGTAGGAGGAGAGGTGGAAGGCCAGGAAGGTGGATGGATAATGTACGGGAAGAGAATGTGTTAAGAAAAGAGTAATGGAAGTTGGGAAATGAAAGAATTGACAAAGGATAAAAACTGATGGGTGAAATGCTTAATAGATGCACATGACAGTTATCGCACCCCCATTTACCCTGTCACCTTAGACACCCCCAACTGATTCGTACGTACTTAGCCAGCATGTGAAAGGGAAAATTCTGGTTATCACTCTTCCTCTAGGTAAAAGATCAGTTCTCGCAGGTCTCGCAGTGAACATGTACGGACTTATACAGGTATAACTACAGGTGCAAGCATCTTATCTATTTAATTTTTCATTTTTTATTTTATACCTATTTTTATTTGTTTATTTATTTTTTCATTTACTTATTAATCCTACTTTTATTTATTCATATTTTTATTATTTTTATTTATGTGTCCTTTATTTATTTATAATAAGTGGAATAGAACTTTTAAGAAGGGCAGTGCCTGCCATCGTCTATGGGTCACAACGCCTTATACACTTCACAACGATGGTATTCTGTTTATTATTGTTTTTTTTTGTTACCTTCAGGCGCTTTTATACAGCTTAGGAGAGAGATTTCGAAGTAGAGGAGTAGATATAGGCTTCGGGGACCCATTTAACATACCAGGCTTTTCCGAAGTTGAATGAAATCGTCAAGAAGTAGCAAGAATAAGCTAAACTACGCTAGACCAGATACAGGGAATTAAGATCACTGCCTCCCACACCTGTCCTGTCGTTCTTAGTGATGCCCTTACACAACATCGACTTGGCCTCTTTCTTCTGTTTATATGCCTTCCTGTGTGTGTGTGTGTGTGTGTGTGTGTGTGTGTGTGTGTGTGTGTGTGTGTGTGTGTGTGTGTGTGTGTGTGTGTGTGTGTGGTTTTACACTATTTTTTCAGGTAACTAGAAGAAAAAATCTCTGCCGGATATTGTTACAAAAACGTAATACATAACCCGTAATAAATATATAAAGCAGTTGATAAAAACGGCCCTTATTTATTATTGTTTTCGTACGTGTGAATTTAAGATTATAGAACATAGATGAAGCGACCGTACATAGTTTATGGATGTTAGAGAAACTGTATTATGCATTTTTACGAGTTTTGCAACATATATAACTGTCTCCGTTTATAAAAATAATATATACCCCTCCCCCTTTATCAAGTGTTGGATTCGCTGCGTTATTGATATATCTTTTAGTAGTGCAGGAGAGGGACGCCTTCATGTGGTGGCACTGATATAACCGGCCAGCACCGTCACCCGGTTATACAAGCGTCATTCATCTCCATTTGTGTCCCCGGAAAGGACGGTGGTAAACTATATGAGCAGCTTCAGCCTTCAGTCCATCGGGTTCATGCGAGTCTGCAACAGCAACCCCTGAGTGTGCGTTGTTATCATCATCCCTTATAGTGTAATGTTTCTTCCTGTCCAGTTGTATACGAGTTCTGTGCAGAGTTTGTATTCTTCTGAGTTCGTTTTAGTGACTTTGAAGTGTCTTGGTAATGGACTTTTTATTTAGGTTGCATCGATATCGTCTAATAAGGAAGGACGGAAGAAATATAACAAGTATATTTGTGTCGACGTTTTTATTGGCCTTTATTTGTCTGTTTGTAGTTCTTTATTTTTTTTGACTGTTTGTTGGCCCTTCTGCTTGCCTGTCTGTTTGTCGGCCATTCTGTTTGCCCGTTGGTCGGCCTTTCTGTGTCCTTGTGTGTCGACCTGCCGTTTGTTTGTGTGTTGATCGGCCTGTTTATTTGCGTATTGATCAACCCGTGTCTGCCCGTTTGTTGATAGACCGACACACACACACACACACACACACACACACACACACACACACACACACACACACACACACACACACACACACACACACACACACACACACACACACACACACACACACACACACACACACACACACACACACACACACACACACACACACACACACACACACAGTCACAAGGTTATCTAGAGCATACTAGAACACGCTTTATTGCCTCTTGTTGACTGCATTGAGAGAGAGAGAGAGAGAGAGAGAGAGAGAGAGAGAGAGAGATTTGGTAGTAGGGATAGAAGGGAGCATAAGGCAAGGATGTAAGAAAGAACGAATAGTGAAATTAAGGAGAAAGACGAGAGAAAATAGAAAAAAAAACAGGGAAGAAGAGAAGATTAGGAAGGAGAGAGAGGAAGTTAAGGGAGAGGGATAGAAGAGGAGAGAGGGAAAGAAGTTTGGGAAAAGTTGATAAAAAATAAATAAAAAAGAGCAGAAATTAAATGATGTTAAGAAGAGAGAAGAGGTAGGATGGAATGATGAGTTTGGAAGGATGGAGAGAAAATATAAGGAGAGAGGTCATAAGAAAAGTAGGAACGAATTGGAGGAAAGGAAGGAATACGAGAAGTCAAGGAAGATGAAGTGATGGATGAGAAAGAAAGAAGTAAGGAAGGAGGGAAGAAACCAGAAAAGGAGTGTAAAGTTAAGGAGGAAAAAGGCGGGCAACAAACGAAGAGGAAGCAAAGAAAGAATAAGGATTAAGGAAGAAGAGAAGCGAGGTCAGAGAGTGATGGAGGAATGAGGAAGGCTGTGACAAGGGTAAAGTAAATGAGGAAGGGAAGGAGTAAGGAAGGAGAGCATCCGAGAAAAAAAAAAATGGGTTAGGAATAAGGAAGGACAGGAAAGGTGAGACAGAGGTAGGTGAGGAAGGATATGAAAGGAATAGAAGGAATAAGGAAGGAAAATAAAAATAAGAAAGGTATGGAGGAAGTAGAAAGAATGCAAGAAGCAAAGGAAGAAGCAAGGAGTAATGGAGAGTGGAGGTGTCAAGGAGGGAAGGAAAAAAGATTATTGATAAATGGTTGAGGAGGAAGGGAAGGAAAGAAGTAAAGACGAGAAACTAAGAAGGAAGGAGGAAGTAAGAAAGGATTAACAAAGAGAGAAAAGGTCAGGGAGGGAGGGATTGTTAGGAAGTACTTCGAAGGACGGAGTGAAGCAAGGAAGGGGTTTAAGAGAAATACGAGAAGCGAAGAAAGAAGATGAAGGAATAAGAAATAAGTAAGGAATGAGCGAGGAGAGGGGAGGGAGGGGAGGGATGAGGAAGGATGTGGCAAGAATAGGATGAGTGTACTCTGGGGGGACAAGTAGCCACATCCTGTACCTCCATTTCAACCTCCTTCACCATCCCTCCCCCAATCACACCAATGCACCACCACACCAGTGCACCATCGCACCATTGCACCACCACACCAGTGCACCACCACACCAGTGCACCACCACACCAGTGCACCACCACACCAGTGCACCACCACACCAATGCACCACCACACCAATGCACCACCACACCAATGCACCACCACAGCAGTGAACCACCACAGCAGTGCACCACCACACCAGTGCACCACCACACCAGTGCACCACCACACTAATGCACCACCACACTAATGCACCACTACACTAATGCACCACCACACCAGTGCACCACCACACCAGTGCACCACCACGCAAATGCACCACCACACAAATGCACCACCACACAAATGCACCACCACACAAATGCATCACCACACCAGTTCACCACCACACCAATGCACCACCACACCAGTGCGTCACTACTACACCAATGCACTACTACAGAATCCCACTCTGCACACCAAACTCCCTCACAACACACCAACTTACCACACCATACCACATTACAAACCAACCTACTACCACACAACACACAGACTACCACATTACTCGCCAAACTGCCACACCACATGAACCACCACATCCAACCACAGTGGCACATCACAATCCCTTCAGTACGACTTCTTCTGTATTCTTTCTCTTCCCAGACGATTTTTTTTCTGATCTTACGAGACTTTTCTAACTAGAGGGATTGGATATGGCCTTCTGTTACCTCAGGGCAGGTGTAGGTCTTCTCTAAGGTGTATAAAATCGTCTGGAAGAAACAAGGCTAAACTAGTATAATACCTGTACGTCACCTGATCTAAGGGGTTAACGCACCAGACATCAAACTTTATCACTAGACTACCACACCAGTTACCACACCACCACACCACACCACCACACCTAACACATCACACACCATAAGTTACCATGCCGCCAATATCCACCTATCGCACCACATCACACTATTCCTGCACCACACACACACACACACACACACACACACACACACACACACACACACACACACACACACACACACACACACACACACACACACACACACACACACACACACACACACACACACACACACACACACACACACACACACACAATGCAAAACCTCCTCCACTTATCTACAAACCATCACTACCTTAAAACAACACAAAACACTGATAATTCCAAACACCCTTAACTCACTAAATCCGCAAAAGGTATGTTTTTTTCCCTCAATCTCCAGACGGTTTTATTCAGCTTGGGGGAGACTGTTGAAACTGGAGGGGTTAGAAGAAGCCCTAATCAACCCCTGTATTACTACTAGGGGCCTCTTCCTAAGCTGAAAGAAATCGTCTGTCAGCAGTAAGATTAAAGTAAATATAAGGTGTTTAGGCTGAAGGGTTTGGCATAACATAATCAGTCGTCGCACTAACAGGGGTGATTTTAAGCAGGGAAAGATAACAAGCGAGCTGTTTGCCCAATTTATGTCGTCGAGGCGTGGTGCTTGTACAAGAGAACAAGATAGGGAGTCAAGGCATGCGTAATATGATTCTCTCTCTCTCTTTCTCTCTCTCTCCTCTCCTCTCCTCTCCTCTCCTCTCCTCTCCTCTCCTCCTCCTCCTCCTCCTCCTCCTCCTCCTCCTCCTCCTCCTTTCTCATACGTCACCTTCATCATCCTCACTGCCTTTCATCCAGCTCACCTCTTATCTCCTTTCTCCACACCACCACTCCCATTTTCTCTCATTTTCTCTATTTTATCACTTCCTTCCTTCTTTCCTTCCTTCCTTCATTCATTCGTTCATTCATTCTTGTCCTGCCATTATTCTTGTCGCCCTCCTTTCCTGCTTGCTTCCTTTTCCCCATTTTTTTTCTTTCCATCCTTCCCATCCTCATTCTCCTTGTCCCTTCTTCCTTCCACTCTTCCCTTCCTTTTGTAAATTCATCCTTACTATTTTCATATTCCTTCTTCCTCTTCCCCTTTCTCCCTGCTTCCTTCCTTCCGCGTTTATTCCTTCCCCCTTCCTTCCTGCCTTTCTTCCTGCCTTTCTTCCTTCCTCCTTCCTGCCTTTCTTCCTTCCTACCATCCTTCCTTCCTTCCCTCCTTCCTTCCTTCCTCTTCTCATTTTCTCTGGGTCATCCCTTTCTTCCTCTTCCTTCTTTTCCTTCCAGCTCACGTCTTTCTCCGCCCTCAAAATTACAACCTTATTCCTTCGTGTTTAATTTATGTATCCATTTCTTTAACATCCTTTCTTCTTTCTTGATTTGTAGTGTCATTCCTTTTCTTTTCTTCTACCTTTCATCGTTTCTTCCTCGTATACTTTCCTCATCTTTTCTCTCTATTTTCTCTCTCTCTCTCTCTCTTTTTCTCTCTCACTTCCTATCTCCTCTCTCCACATTGCCAGCCTTCTCCCTCTAATTTTGTGCGTCAGTGCTCTCCCTCCTTTTTCATTCATCAGTTCCTGTTTTTCTTGTTTCCGCCTCATTTTTCTTCCCTCTTCCTCCTCTTTCCTCTCTTCCTCCTTTTTAATCGTTCTTTCTTCCCCCTTCATCTTTCACCTTTCATTATATTCCTCCATCTCTCTTACGCTTTACTTTCCTTCCTTTCATCCTCTTATGCCTCACGTTTTTTTAGTTGTCATTCTTCACTTCCTCTTTCTCCTCTCTTTTCATTTCATTTTCCTTCCGCATTTTTTCCTCCAGACTCCCTTTTGATTTATTATTCCATCTCCTTCTCTTCCTTTTTTTCTTTAATATATTCTTCCGTCTCTCTTCTTTGCTTCATTTCTCTTCCTTAATCCCCTTCACCTCCTTTTTCCCCCGCAGTTGTCGTTCTCTTTTATTATTGTCGATCACCTCTCCCCTGTTCTGCCATTCTTTCTTCATTTTACCACATCTGCATCTCTTCCTATCTCACATGTATTCATTTTCTCTCTTCCTCTTTCGTATTTCTCCTGCTCCTGTCATCTTTCTCTCTTCCTCTTTCCCATTTCTCCTCTTCCTGTCGTCTTCCTCCATGTCTCCTGCAATAGTTTTATTCTCTTTCCTTTTTTGCTTTCCTCCTCTTTCCGCTCTCTTTCTCTGATTTTTGTTTTTCCTATGCCTTCCACTTCCTTCTTTATTTTATTATCAGTTTCCTCCATCCCTCTTACTTTCACTTTGTTTCTCTTCCCTCCTTCATTTCCTCCTCGTTTCCCTCTTTTTCATTGTCATATCTTTGGTCTGTTTATCATTTTCATCTCTTCTTCCTGTTGTTATTATCACCTTAGTCATTTCCCCCCCATCTGTCATTTCCCTGCCCTCTTTTCATCTCATATTTCTCTCTTTCTCTTCGTTATTTGTCCTTCACGTATCACTTTCTTTTCCCTGTCTCTTCTTTCTTTCTCTTTCCTTAAGCGTTTTTTTCATGTTATTTTTGTTGTTTTTCTCCTCTTCATATACCCCTTTTCTCTCACCTTCTCTTTTCCATTATTAATCATTTCTCTTTTCCTTCATTTGTCATTTCCTCTTCTTCCTCTTCCTTTTTTCCTTCCTCTTCTTTTCCCTCTCTTCGAACTTTTTGTCCTCTTTTTCTCTCTTTTAATCTTCCGTATTTTCCCTTATTTTTCCATTTCTCTGATTTTCGTCTAGCCTGTTTATTTTTCCTCTCGCTTCACATATTTTCCCTCTCTTCCTCGTCCGTGTTTATTCTTTGTGATTTTCTTGTTTTTGCTGTACCTTCTTTTTCCTACCTCATTATTGTCTTCCTTTCCTCGTTTAGTTTCTCTCCCTTTTCTCCCACCTCCTTCTCCCCCTTTTACCCTTTTTTTTATATTCATCCTAACTTTATCAATCAGTCTATCAGTCTGTCTATCTATCTGCCTATCTGTCTGTCTATCTGTCAGCCTGTCCATCTATCTGACTTTCTATTTATTTATCTGTCTTTGCCTATATGTTTATCTGTCTGTCTGTGTCTGTTTATCTATTTTTTATCTGTCTATCTGTTTATCTATCCATCTGTCTGTCTGTCTATCTATATTTCAGAGCGGTGTGTAAAAAGTGCTCAATACAAACTCACCTAATAAAGACTTTCGTGTTGCGGGGACGGCTCAGTATGCTGGTGTGGGCGTGGCAGTGGAAGT
>NC_137056.1:6708253-6748253 GCF_032717465.1 Coenobita brevimanus | reverse complement strand
TACACTGCAAGAACGACTGATTGTTGCATAAATAAGAGTTTTGTTGCTGAGATGTGTTTGAAAGTTTCGTGCTGGTTTTGCGTAACGGTGCAATACTGATTGATATGTTTGAATGTTGACTGATATATGTTGATTGAATGTTGCAGGGCCTGAATGAGAGTTAATTGAATGTTGCATTGAGTGCCGATACAGGGACATGCAATCATAGTCTCTGAATCCGTTGCCACCACCACCGTTATTACTGTTGCGATATGCTTCCCGTGAGGCTACAAGTCACGCAAAAAATTTCAGGAAAGTCTGTTACAAAAAAAAAAAAAATAATAATAATAATAAAATAGATTAATGAAGAAAATCAGTCCCTCATCAGTCATCATCATCATCGTCAGTCATCATAATCATCATCAGCGTCATCAGTCATGATTCCTTATCATCATCATCGTCAATCATCATCATCATCATCAATCATCAATCCTTATCATCATCATCATCATCATCATCATCATCTGCCTTCCAGTGTTATTGTCACCATGAACGTTATTGCCGTTGCCTTTTTTTTTTTTCGTTAGGCTATAACCGGGGTAAAGAAATGAAGAGAAAAAAAATTAGCCTGTTACAAAGAAATTTCATTCTCTCTCTTCCATTATATTGTTACCATTATCATTATACCGTTACGATATTTTTTGTAGTCAGGATATGCTTGAGGTAGAGAGAGAGAGAGAGAGAGAGAGAGAGAGAGAGAGAAAATATCTGTTACAAAGAAATATCATCATCGTCTTTCTGTCCCCAATCCAAAGTGGTTCACCCCCCGATGCCTGACCTCCCATACTGTTTGAAGATTAAGATTTAGGTAGGCGTGCTTGTGAGTCCCACCGCTCTGCTTGGTAACTGTCAGGAAGGTGGGGGTGAGGGGTGAGGGTGTGTGGGGTGCGGAGGGAGATGGGGGTGAGGGGTGTGGATGTTTGGGGTGCTGGGAGGTGGGGTGAAGTGTGGATGTTTGAGGTGTGGGGAAATGGGAGTGAGGGGTGTGGATGCTTGGGGTGCGGGGGAGGTGAGGGTGAGAGGTGGAGATGTTTGGGATGTGGAGTTGGGTGCGTTTGGTAGGGGATTTTGGTATGTGGAGTGAAATTAGGGAGTTCGGAGGAAATCTGCAGCGTGTTTGCTGTATCCTGACAGATTTCAAACTCTTTCCTTCTAGTTCAGTTGATGGCCAGGCGGAGTCAGATTGGAGTATGGAGTTGATTAATAACCAAGGAGACTTGTTCCAACCGTGTAACTAAAGCTCATTGAATTTCATATAACCACGACACAGTATTTAAGTTTTGGGAGTGACTTAGTTCCATTAGATAAAAAAAATACTGTAGTGGTCCTTTAGAAGTTAATATAAAGAGTGTAGGATGTGTAGTGTGAAGGGTGTGGAAGGAGGGATGGGATGGAGTGAGGGGATGTGCATATGGGGTGATATGTGGAGTAAGACTGGGGTGGGCGGGTTGAAGGTCGGATCAGGATGTGTATGTGAGGTGTGTGGTGGGGTATGAGGTGGGAGTGTGTGGTGTGTTTATGATCAAGGGTGGGGTGTATGAGGTAGAGGTGTGAGAGGTGAGGTTGGGGTGAGTGGGGTTAGGATTGAGATGTCAGGGGTGAGAGGTGGAGAGTGAAGTGGGAGCGTGTGGAGTGTCTGGAATGAGGGGTGGAGTGTATGAGGTAGGGGTGTGGGAGGTGAGGTTGGGGTGAGTGAGGTGAGGAATGGGATGTCAGGAGTGAGGGACGGGGTGTCGAGTGTCATGAATGAAGTAAGGTGTTAATTTTTCTTGTCACCCTCCTTGACCTAGCACTCTTCCCTCCATTATGTCACAGATTTATCAGATATTGAGCGTTACTTCACAAGAAAACTTAAGATTAATTCTTAGTCGTAAATTATTGTAGATTTCATTATGCAAGAAGGATATAGAGAGAAATGTGCAGAATAATCAGTGTTTCTTGTTCATCATCATTAACAAAATAATAATAATAATAATAATAATAATAAAACAGGTTATTGATAATGAATTATACTTTGCAGGAAGGACGAGGAAGGAGGTTGCAAAATCATCCCGTATCTTTTGTCCTTCATGCAAAAAGAAATCTTAGTAACGAGAGAATTCTTTTTTCTAATCCAAGCCAAGTATTCGTGTCATTGTTTGAGAATTTTAATACCGCTTCTGAGCTGGTGATCTTCATCTCCTGAGTGCGACGACTTTTCTTTTTTAATCCGATTACCACCCGATTACTTTACTCAGCTTGAGATCACGAGTACCTTAGCGACAAGGTTAATGAACGATGTACCTGACCTTTGTAGCCCTCAAAAATATCCTATGCTGAAGGAAACCATGAAGAGATCGCACAGACAGAACATAGGAGAACGAGTCGTACTGAAGAGTTAATGCGAGGCTGGGCTGGTAACACACGACTGCGCTATATACTTCAGTTACTCAGGCTTCGTTGTCGGTTGGGAATATTTAGTTGTTTGCTTGTAACCCGTTCAGGCCAAGGACGTTATATTACAGTTTATTCTTGCTGGTACCAAAAGATAATACTTAGGAGAGCCTCTGGGTAGTTGTGTTAACGAATGCTGTAAATAACTTAATAATATTGTCGACAGAGAGAGAGAGAGAGAGAGAGAGAGAGAGAGCGACATCCCAAGGCATCAGTATTCATCGCTGTAGCGGAAGAATACCGGTAGTGGCTGTTTAAAAGATAAGAAAACAATCAAGTGCCACCTAAAGATATGAAACATTGAGGAGGTGCTTAAACGTGATGCCAAACACACTTGCCTCGCAGAAAAGAGCGTGAGAACAAACAAAACCTAACAAAGTGAGTCCAGCCTAACACACCTAACCTAACAAACCTCTCCTAACCTTACACACCTGGCCTAACAAACCTGTCCTAACCTAACACACCTGACCTAACAAACCAATCCTAACCAAACACACCTGGCCTAACAAACCTATCCTAACAAAATTCACCTAACCTAATCCAGTCTAACAAGCCTAGCCCTACCAGACAAGAATATGATGCCAGACACACGCTTCACTGAAAAGGGAAAGCGTGGACAAACGGGAGGTACGGTAAATACAAAATAGCACGACTTAGCAACGCAAATGTCGTAGTGTGTTAGTAAAGAATCCTGAAGGCTTTTATTTCTTACATTATTACTTAATTTCTCCGCCCTAACGAGAGGATACGTAAATAGTAATAGGAGTGATTGATAGAATTTCAGCCACTTCAGCTCAAGAACGTTATTTTATTATGTTATTGTTTCGTTTATTTATTTCCTTGTTTCAGCCAGACGAATTTCTCCGGCATGAAAGAGATCTTAAATTGGAGTTAATTGTCATATTCAGAGGTCTTTCCAAAAATGTGTAAAATCGTTTCGTATCAAATAAAAAGAGCATCATAGTGAAGGGGTTGACCTGACGGAACTCAACTGAAGATTGAACGTTTTTACCCTTTTACTGCTAGAGGTATTTCGTAATTAATACTCTGACCATAACCAGACGAGGTGGAGGGCGGGTAGGGGGGGGGGGAGTAAGTGAGAGCGTGTTGGACTACCGTAAACAGTTTCGAAAATGAATTAATATAGTTTGAACAGATCTTTCAGTACAAAACCAAAATGCATGTCATGAAAACGCCCCGCTGATATTATTATACCAATCCAGAATGGGACAACTCTAGCTGGTTTTCAGTATGGACCGTGTGTATCAGGTGTGCGTATTAGGTGTGTGTCGATGTGGGAGCACTGCTGAACCTCGAGATCAGACTGACTGTAGTGTATTTTCGTAAAATCGAATACATAATGATAATAATAATAAAATAATAATAATGATAACTAATAATAATAATAATAATAATAACAAATAATAATAATAATAATAATAATAACAAATAATTAATAATAATAATAATAATAATAATAATAATAATGGGTAAAAAATAGATTCATCATTTTTTACAGGTTAATGAAGATTGTTTTTATCCTTTTGAAGATGGTATACCCTCCCAAAGCTAAGTGGCAGCAAGAATAAAAGGGAATATCGTCCTAGAGGGATTTAGCATCAAAATGTTTTAACTGGTTTCTTTCTAATTTCTCCCTGACTTGATATACGCCCCCCTGTGTGGTTGTTTTTGCTTCACCCTGTAGGTAGAAACTGGTTATTGGGAGACGAGGAAGTGGCAATCAATTTAATAAGCCGTAATGATGGTGTGTGATTGTTGATATGCTGCTGGGTTTCTCTCCGTGAGCTGTGTGTGTGGTGTTAATACTAGGAAGATCTACTACTACTACAACTATTACTACTACTGCTACTACTACTACTGCTACTACTACTACTGCTACTGCTACTACTATTACTACTACTACTACTACTACTACTGCTATTATTATTATTAATAATAATAATACCCTCCAGTTACAAGGTAAATTATGCGCATTCTCACTCGCCATTAAAAATTATGAAAATTTATTATTATTATTATTATTATTATTATTATTAGTAGTAGTAGTAGTAGTAGTAGTAGTAGTAGTTTTTTTTTTTTTGTGTCCAACTCTGGGCATAGGCTTCATAGCCTGCTCTCAAGGCCCATTAGTCCTCCTACATACCATACACCTCTGTACATGTCACTACTTCGGCGCTAACACCCACCGTTCATATTGAATACATGCTAGGGCTGTCTCATACAGGACTGGTGTATTGGTATTACCGGGGGTGTTTTTACGACATGTCGGCGGGTCTTCTGGTAGATCAGTAAAGTCTGATTTCAAGAAATTAAAATCCTTAAACTTCCCTGCCCCAGCGTGGATTTGAACCTGGGCCCGGTAGGACTGCAGGCTACCTCTCTACCGATTGAGTTTTCCTGTCTTGACTATTGATTTTAAAAGAATTTCCCGACTGGATGTGTCAGTCCCAAACAGCTTACGACACATTTAATCTATTCCTTTATCCCCAGTGTTAATTTCTGTTTTCTTTAGTTTATTCTTTCAGTTTCCAGGCAATTTATTCAGTTTAGGGGATTGATATGGAAGGAATCAGATACGTCTTTCATTAACCCCATTCACTGGTCCTTTCTAAAATAAATAATCCCATGGCGGTAACCTGATTAAAATTATAGAAGCTCAGTCAGAATGAAGGGAATCAGTGTAACCATCATTAATCTTGTCACGATAAAAGGGGGACTGGACTACGTTGTATAAAATCGTATGGTAATAATAAGAATAAAGTAAATCTAACTCTCAAAGTAATTCTAACATCCTCTAAGTAAATCTAACACCTTCAGAGTAAATCAAACATTCTCTAAGTAAATCTAACACCCCCAAAGTAAATCTGACATTCTCTAAGTAAATTTAACACCCTCTGAGTAACTCTATCATTCTCAAAGTACATCTAACATCCTCAAAGTAAATCTGACATGCACGAAGTAAATCTAACATCCTCAAAGTAAATCTGACATGCATGAAGTAAATCTAACATCCTCAAAGTAAGTATGACATCCTCAGATTAAATATAAATTCCTGTAAGTTAATCTGACTTCCTCAAAGTAAATCTGACATCCTCAAAGTAAATCTGACACCCTCAAAGTAAATCTGACACCCTCAAAGTACATCTAACACCCTCAAAGTACATCTAACATCCTCAAAGTACATCTAACATCCTCAACGTAAATCTAACATCCTCAGAGTGAATCTAACATCCTCAAAGTAAATCTGACGTCCTCAAAGTAAATCTGACGTCCCCAAAGTAAATCGAACATCCCCAAAGTGAATCTAGCATCCTCAAAAAAAATCCAACATCCTCAAAGTCAATACAAAATCCTCAAAGTCAATCCAAAATCCTTAAAGTAAATCTAACCCCCCTCAAAGTAATTCAGACGCCCTCAGAGTAAATCTAACATCCTTAAAGTAAATCTAACTGGTCATGGGGCCGATGGAGGAGCTTGCTCATTTTGTTCTCGGTACGAATACCTCCAGACGATTTTCTTTTTGGGGGGAGCACCTGTATTTAAAAAGATAATGGAGATATCGGATACTACACCTGGCTTCATCAGTTCGAAAGGTATCCGATAAGCTAAGTAAAGTAACCTGTAAGGAGCAAGAAGAGAATTAAATTATCGTACTGATGGGGTTCAAGTAGGAGAGGTCTTTCCCAAGCTGCGTAAAATCTTCAGATGGTAAGAAGACTCCACTAAAACAAGACGTCCTTGTCCTGGAGAGGTTAATTAGGGTGTTTGGAGTGGAGAGTTGCTGGGGTGAAGGAGAGGTTGGGCAAGCAAGGCGGTGTTATCCATTCCTCTTGACTCCAGCCAGTCATCTCGTATGCTAAAGAGATACAGCCTTCTTATTAAGTGAAATGTGTATATGCAACGTTAATTGTATATTGTGTACGTAAACTGTCGATACATACTGTACTTACATACATATACATACCGGCACATACATACATACATACAGTATGCTTTTATCCACAGGGAAAAAGGAAACACGAAGTATCCCAAGCACTTTCGTGCATTCACATCTCCTCAGAAGATGTGGATACACGAAAGCGCTTGAGATATTTCGTGACACACACACACACACACACACACACACACACACACACACACACACACACACACACACACACACACACACACACACACACACACACACACACACACACACACACACACACACACACACACACACACACACACACACACACACATTAATATAGAGGAAGAGGAGGAGGATGAATGTGCTGAAAAATTCACTCAAGAAGAGGTGTTACGAAACGTTCAAAGCCATGTAGATACGACCCAGAGAAAGAGAGAGAGAGAGAGCAGGGGTAACACAGAAGCTGTCCCAATTGCTCGTAAACCCCCCAATTGCCTACTTCTACTGCCACCTCCTTGGCTCCCATTCTCTCTCTCTCTCTCTCTCTCTCTCTCTCCTAAGCTGGATAAAATCATGTGGCAGTACCAAGAGTATTAATAAATAGTATCCAGTGGCAGCAGACGACGATATTATTAAACTCAAGAAGGACCTCGTAGTGAAGGGGACAGATTATATAAACATGATCCTGACTCCACTGAGGAACACATAGATACCATTTTTTTTTCGGAGGACTTTTTTATTATCCCTGCTACTTCTAGACGATTTAATTCAACCAAAGAAAGATTTTCGAAGAGATGGTGGATCGAAATAACTTCTCTTAATCCCCTCACCAGAAGAGATGATTAAGCACAGCAAAACTCTACAGCTCATTCCACTACAGGAGACCCGATGATACCTAAACGCTGAATAATTCCATAAGGCTTTTTGAACCGTAAGATGACTATTGTTTTGAGGGTTTAGCATAATAAATAAATAAATAAATAAATGAATAAACAAATAAGATATGCCACTGGGTATAGGGTTAATGATTTTGTCATAAAGTTTTAGACGCAGAGAGGTCCCTTAGTAAATTTAAATATTTTGGATTTTTTATTTGCATTGTTCATACCTTTAAGGAGTTTATATTCGAGGTCTGACCCCTAAAAGATCTTGATATCTTAATCGGAAATTTCTTTGAGATGAATTTTGTGCTTTTAAGAATTCCGTGAAGAAAAAAAAAAGTTGTAACCACTGAGTAACCCAGAGTAACATTGTCTGATTTTTTTTTTTTTTTTTTAATGTTATTGATCATGCAACAAGCGATTTTATTTTCGAGTCCTGAAGACAGAAGGAACCGTGGTAGGAAATATCTGTAAATAATTGTTTTCGACAACGTGAGTTGAAAGCTCTATTCCTCTGACTTTAATTTGACGTAAAGGTGCCATCTTTCCATTTTGAATGATGAGGTGTAACAATGGGCAAACGCCAAAGTATGATGCTAGTCATGAAGAAGTGCAATGGAACGGATGAAGTCATTGCATTTTTTTTTTTTTTACGGAGCTACGTGATATAGTCGACAAAAGGACGAAAATCTTGACCAGGTTAGAGTGAACGAACTGTAGTCTTGTGGATGCTGGACTAAAATGGTTAAAATTTCTTTCTTAGGCAGAGGGAAAAGGATCTCGTAACATTAACAAGAATTTCGTAATTTTTTCTAGAGTTTCATATTATTTCCCAAGTTTTCGTGATTTTATCTATTCTTATATTATTAGGAATTTCGTAATATCAGTAATTGTCATTTTATCCAGAATTTCGTTATCTGATCCACAGTTTCTTAATATTTATGTAGAATTTCATGGTATCAAGTATTTTGTAATTTTTATCTAGTTTTGCATATTTTATCTAGAATTTCGTAATTATTATATAGAATTTTGTAATTTGATCCAGAATTTTGTAATATTATCTAGAATTTCGTAATTTTACCAAAAATTTCGTTATTTTACCTAGAAATTTATAATATTTATCTAGAATTTCTCTGTTTTTAAAATCAAGAGTTTTATATAAATCCTCACTGCCGCGAATACACTTGAGGATGTTGACTGGCATTGAGCTCAAAATGTCTGGGCTAGTTTGTGTGTCAGGGTGGTGGGTGAAGGGAGGGGTGAGAGAGGTGAGGGAGGAGGTGAGGGGTTGGGGGGATGGGGGTGGAGGTGAGGGAGGGACAATAAATCGAGGTCCCTCACTATAAATAAACTCAGTACAATTGGTCCACATCATACGCACTTATCCCTCTTACTCCCTCACCCCCCTCCTGACTGCCCTCTGCCCACTCCTCACCCCCCCCCCCCTTACACTGCCTGGTCTCTGCCCCTTCCCCCTCAGCTTCCTTCTTTCACTACCCACTCCTCCCCACTCTTCCCACTGCCCACTTTTCCCTCTCACCTCTTCCACCCCTCCCCTCTCCCCCTCCCCTCTCTCCCTCTCCCCTCTCTCCCTCCCGTCTCCCCCGCCCCTCTCCCTTTCCCCCTCCTTCCCTCTCCCTCTCATCTGCACCTTTCAAAAACATTATAAAAGTGTTGATTGACGAAGTGCTTCTTGTATCATTCCACTGTTGACCCTTTCACAACGTACTGGCCTATTTTGCTGTATTCTCACCACCACCAGACAGTTATAATCAGCCTGTCTATGGGTCGCCTGATGTCTGATGCTTTCCGTTGATCTGGTGTGGCCTCAACAAAATCACGTCCAAGTTTCCAAGTCATGTCACTGTCAACATCCCAAACTCAAATCTTCCTCCAATTTGTGTTCATCATCATCATCATCATCATCATTATCATTATTTTCGTCGTCGTCGTCGTCGTCGTTAGTATCAGGGAAGGGATGAAAGGAAAGCTTGTTTTATATTTCAGTTTTGATTAATGAAAGAATGCATGAGGAATGTGATGTAAAGGTTGATAATGTGGAAAGAATCCTAAGAAACACCTGGGAGGGGTAGCTGGAATATCATCATCATTCAGACCTTCTTTCCTACCCCGAAGATGGCAAGAGAGAGAGAGAGAGAGATTCTAACCAAAGTTTACCCAGTTGAATGAGCCACACTCCCATTCACTCACCATTCAATCTCCTGGAATCCTGACTTCACCCATAGGTCAAAAAAAAAATTTGGCGCGTAGATTCACACTCGCTCATCAGAGAGTCGATCCCGCGTCAGTCAGCCAAGAAAGGGATGGTAGCTAGAATAAAATAAACATCATCGTTCTGAAGGGGCTTAGTTGCTGGAACTTTTAATCGCTTTCGCATGAGGACACAAAAATTTCTTGGTAGTTCCATCTTAGCAGAGATTTTTTTTTTTTTTTTTTTAAGGGGATATCGCCTTCATCAACCTCTTCAACATAGGAAGTCTCTGTATTACTGGAGGTAGCCGAAACATGCACTTCTCTGACCGACGAGGCTGTTATTCTCCTCCTCCTCCTCCTCCTTTTCATCTTCTTTTCCTTACTTCATTCTCAGGACTGGTTTCGTAACACCTGAGTTGAATTTTCTAGTAAGGGTAACAAGAAAAGACGTCATCGCGGAGAAGGGGTGATGTAATTTTCCTCCTCCACTTGTATATTATCATGTCTTTCCTGCCGCCTCCTGTGAACTGTGGTGTGGGGGCGCAACGTTTGTACACTTTCTATTGACACACACACACACACACACACACACACACACACACACACACACACACACACACACACACACACACACACACACACACACACACACACACACACACACACACACACACACACACACACACACACACACACACGCGCGCGCGCGCGCGCGCGCAGGGTGAAGCGTGGTTGTAAATGAGGCAGCAGAGAGGATAAGGTGTGTGTTTGAGCTGTGAGTGAATGGAGGCTGTGTGTGTGTGTGTGTGTGTGTGTGTGTGTGTAGAAGGGTGGAATGGAGGCTGAATGTAGGTGGGGTGTGGATGTGATTGTGGATAAGACTGGAGGGAGAAGGGTGTGAGAGTGGGTGTGTAATTGTCGGGAGGATGGGAGTGAGGCTGTGGGCAAGGTGGGAGTAGCAGAGTGTCTGTAGGGAGTCGGGGGGTATGGGGTGGTGGTAGTTGTGCTTACAGTATGATGGAGTGAGTGTGAGTGTAGGGAGGATGGTGTGTATGTAGTGGTGTTGGGAGATATGGAGGTTGTCAGAGGATGGTGCAAGACGCTGGCCACTCCACTGTAGACTAGAACATGGCACCTGTAAGTGAAGCAGTGATATCCTTGTGGTGGTAGAAGACCAGTAAGGGGTGGGGGAAGGATTGCTGGATGACTTAAGCTTCAACATCACTAAACCAGTATCGTCATGTACAAAAATACAACTTTTGACTTTGTCAGTGTCAGATTTGTAAATTGTGTTTGTTAGTAAAACGTCAGTAAATACCCAGAATACACATGATATATTTAAGTATTTGATTTTATTGTATAATTTTTATTTTTATAACATATAGGTAGATAGATACTTTAGGTTATATGATAATTAACGGTTATAAGATGGTATAAGATAACAGTTATAAGATTAACAGTTATGATGGTTGCTGTCTGCAAAGGAGTAAATAATTTCACAAAGAATTTTAAAAATATTTCAACTAAAATTAAGGTTTTCTCGCCTGACAGCCTACCACTTCCAGCCCTCACAATAAGTAGCTGAACACTGTCTCAGCTATCAGAGAGAGAGAGAGAGAGAGAGAGAGAGAGAGAGAGAGAGAGACCCCCTTTGTCTAGTTGACTGAGAATTAGTGGCACTGGGCAGTTGGAGTGAAGTTCAGATGGTATCGAAGTAAGTCTAGGTTGAACGCTTGGCAGCTGCGAAAATTTATTAATACTGTTGCTTAAGTCTGTATATGACGACTGCAAAAACATATAGAAAAACAACTGCAAGAATAATAAATAACCACTGCAAAAATGTACCGTATAAATGACCAGCAAAAATATATATAAATAACCCCAGCAAAAACATATAAATAACTCCAACAAAAATATATACAAATGACCATTGCAAAAATAAGTGCATGACGTCTGCAGAAGTTAATAAATGACCACTGCAAGAAAGGTGAAATTACCGATGCAGAATACGTATATGACTGATAATGCATTATAAACTACCGGAATAATAAATTTTCCTTTTGTATTAGTTGAAAAAAAGGTTAAAGTGATGATGATGATGGAGTAGGATGATGATGACGATGTGGAAAATGGTTATGATGATGATGATGATGATGACAAGAAGTAAGAGAACAGTTAGCATGCATTTTTTCTTTAAATCTAGTATAACCTTAATTCCCGTGGACGTGTTCTTTGTCATGCATTCATCTTGGAAAGAAAAAAAAGCTTATAAGAAGGGATAAAAGAAGGCACCATGCAACCCCGCCAGCTGAATAAAATCGTCTGGAGATAGCAAAAATCATAATAGGTGTCATCATAGTGAAGTGATAAATCCATGTGTTGGAAGAAGGAGCAATTGGCCACATAAGAATTTTGGGCTAAAAGGAAGTTGAAATTATGGACATTGATAAATTCCGTAGTATTAGCACAAATCGCTTTTAAATCAGAAAAAAAAAAATATCGTGTGAAAGAGCAATATCTTTTTTAAACGCGATTTGACTGATACCTGGTACTACGAAAATGGTCAGAGTTTATATTTTCAACTTCCTTGTAACCCAGAACTCGCAAGTGGTCAGTTGGTTAGCGTGAAAGAAATTACGGAAGGGAACAGAATTCAGTGGCAGAAGCCTAGCAGTTTTTATATTTATTTATTTACTTATTTTTGAAGCCATACGCCCAAGCACAGTGTTTATCCAGCGTAGCCTTGGCAAAAACTCCTTCAGAGATTGCCTTAGATGTGCAGTATTAGTCAACAAAGGAGAGTGGCACCAAGTTGTATTAAAACCCGTGTAACAGTTGACGAGACACATAACCCTTTACTTTGGGGAGGTGGTACTCGAGTGGCTAGAGATGAAGGACGAGAGCTCAATCCCAAGGTGGAGTAAGGAGCAGCTTGAGGATTTGAATTTCGTTACGACAGACTTTATTTATTGTCATTCTGACACTAACCGCTAATACCATCACACCAGTCGTGAATGAGACAGTCTTAGCATTAGTCAGTATGGACAGTAGGGATTAATGCCGTAGTGGTGACATGTGAAGGTGTGTGGAACTTTAAAGGTGTGTAGGGCCTCAGGGGAACAGGTTGTCAAGTCTGTACCCAGAGTTAGACACACATAAAAACCCGTGGACGTCTTGAATATAGATAAAGACAATGTTATTTAGCTCTGACCTGTCGAAATGGATGGGTTAGATTTACCGTTCATTATCCCCTTCACTGAGTATGTATCGTGTGGAGGCAGAAAAAAAAAAAAAAAGGGTAAATAGGATAAACTAAAATAAATCCTTGGAGATGTCAGGGGATTTGAGGAGTTAAAATATTACTTGGTTTGGGGTCCGGGATTTAGTGTTATTGTCTGTCTCGGATAGCAACTGTCTTCCTGCCTCCCTCCCTCCCTCCCTTCTTCCCTGCTTTCATCCCTTCCTCCATCCCTCCCTGTTTATCTCCCTTTCTCCCTCCCTCCCTCCTTCCCTCCCCGATTATCTCCCATTCTCCCTCCCTCCCTCCTCCTTTAGCTCCTTTTCTCTTTCCCTGCCTCACTCTATGTTTGACTCCCTCCTTCCCTATCTTCCTGCCTGCCGTTCTACCTTTCTGCCTACCTACCTGCCTTCTTGCCTGCCTTCCTGCTGTTGTTCCTTGCATCTCATCCTCTATCGTCTGCCTGCCTGCATGCCTCTCTCCACGTCTGACAGCTGCTCTTATTTTTCTCAACCCTCTTCTCTCTCTTCCTTCTTCCCTCTCATTCTTTTTACCTGTCTCTCTCTCTCCTTTGTTTCTCGCTCCTCTCTCTCTCTCTCTCTCCCGTGTTCCCTGCCGCCATATCTCAGTCTTGTCTCCTCGTATCTCCCTGTTCTTGCTCTCTTTCTACTTCCCTCCTGCTCTTCTTGCCTCTCTTCCTCTTTCATGTTCTTTACTTAAATGTTTCACCATCTCTTCCTTCATTCCAATATTTGTTTGTACTTTTCTTGTCTTTTCTATTTCTGTTTTTGCATCTCTCTCTCTCTCTCTCTCTCTCTCTCTCTCTCTCTCTCTCTCTCTCTCATTTCTTCCTTCAGTTTTCTCATTCCCTCCCACTCTTTCCTCAAACTCCGACAGTCCCTCTCCTTCTTTCATTCTTCTCCAATCCTCTCTCATTCCTTCATTCTTCTTTGATTCTCTCCCCTTCCTTCATTCATCCCTAATCCTTTCTCCTCCAGTCTTTCTCCGTCCTCTCTCCTTCCTTTCATTCCTCATTCCTTCATCCTTTCCAAATCGTCCTTCATTCCTTCATCCTTTCCCAGTCGTTCTTCATTCCTTTATCCTTCCCTAGTCGTTCTTCGTTCCTTTATCCTTCCCTAGTCGTCCTTCGTTCCTTTATCCTTCCCTAGTCGTCCTTCGTTCCTTTATCCTTCCCTAGTCGTCCTTCATTTCTTCATCCTTCCTCAGTCCTTCCTTCTGTTTATTCTCCCCCACTCCTCCCTCTTTCCTTCATTCTCCTCCAGCAATCTCACCTTCCATCATTCTTCTCCTGTCCTCTCTCATTTCTTCATTCTACTCCACTTCATCATACTTGTGTTTTTCCACTTTACTGGCGTCCTTGTCTGTCCTCCCTCACCCTTCCCAACCCTCATCTGTGCATTTGAACTATTTTCTCTCCCTCATACCTTCTTATTGCTCCCCCTCCATCTCTTTCTCTCCTTTCCCTCTGTCTCTCCCTCCCTCCTGTCCTGCGTGTCCTCTCTCTCTTTCCCTCATCTCTTTGACAATCATCTCCCCCCTCCCGTCTGTCGTCCCAGTCCTCAATCCTACCATCTGAATCCTCACACATACACCTCTGATCCTCGCACCCTCTTTTTCTTCTGCTTCTCATTCATGTCCCCCCATTCGTTACTCATTCCTTTCTACTCCATACTCATGTTCACCCACTACACACACATGCCTCCCCGTCCCTATCTCCTTCCATCCTTTTCTCCTCCCATTCCTGTCTCCTCTCATCCTTATCTGTCCCCCATTTTTCTTTCCCTCCCCCCCAGTTCTTCCAACCCCCTCCAACACTTTCATCTTGCCCCCAGCCCTCTCTTTCCTCCCCAGTCCTTTATTCCCCCCAAACTCTTTATCCCTCCCAACCCTCTCTCTGTCCTCCCCATCCGTCACTCCCCCAAACCTTTATCTCGCTCCCAGCCCTCTCTTTCCTCCCCAGTCCTTTATTCCCCCCAGACACTTTATCGCTTTCAACCCTTTCTCTGTCCTTCCCATCCCCCACTCCCCCCACTCTCAGTCCCGCCGCAGCTGCGTCCTGAGTGGCATTATTGGGCCTCATTGTCGCGGCTGTGTGGAGTAGAATCAGATCCATCATCGGGGCCCGGGTGCTGAAGGGAGGCACCTGTCAGACTTTGCTTATTTCACTCGTCTCACTTTTTCTCTGTCGACGGCTGCTTCACTTATTTTTTTCTTTTTACATGTAGTGTTGGAGTATTGTGATGAAAAAATGCTTGGCTAATAATTATACGTGATAAACTGAAGCTCCAGTCCAGCTGCTGAGCCTTTGTTTATAATGTGCATCGTCACCATGCTTTGAACTTACGATGGCTCATCGGACACAACAGGTGCACACTTATCTTTTAGACTTGCCTATGATCAAGTACGACTGCACCGGCCTTTAGCGTAAGTCCACATCTAACAAACAAAACCTGCCAACAAATAGGGGTGATTGTTTTCATTATTGTTTGACCAGCACTTCCGATAATCAGGGAGACCCAGTAACCACTGAATCAGATTTTTTACCCCTTCACCTCAAGGACGTCGTTTGCGTTATGTTCTCACTGCTATCGGACTGTCTTCTTCAGTTAAAGACAGCCCCTGGCAATGAAGGGATTGATGAGGCAATATGTAACCCCTCTCGTTCGAAATGCCCCTCTTGATCTGAATATTGTCGTCTGGTGGTATGGCAAGATAGAGATGTAAAAGACATCTTCGGGCTGAAAAGATTAAATGTTCTTCCATGTTAATTTATGGCCGGAAGCCTTCCACACCAAACGATCGAATGCCTGTTTGCTAAAGAATAAAATCATAGCGGGGTTTGGATGAATAGGCAAGATACAAGGCACAGGCGATGAAACAGAATTTAGTGTGGTAGACAGTGTCAGGGAGTTTGTTAGGAGGAGGGTTGGGCTGATAAAGGGAATATACTGTGATAGCGGTAGCAGACAGTCGTATGGTGTTCAGACGAGGGTAGGACAGATACCAGACACAGACAGCGAAACAGAAGAGAGTTGTATTACGGTGTTCAGTGGTATGGTGTAATTTTGGTTCTTTGATTGTAGCGGGCAAGTATTAATTTATGAACGTTCATCCCACACACTGACCGGGTTAAAGGATTCTGACGCATGACAAAGCGACCGCCAAATGTAAAGCAGTTTGCTAGACCCAGTTCATGTTTGCGCTGTTGGTGTGGACTGGCAGCCTCGTCAAAGTGGAGTTTGAACTGGACGTAGCCTATTCTGTAACAGATTTTCCGATTGTTTAGTTTGAGTTGGAAGAAGAGCACTCGGTTTTATTGTATCACTTTAAATGCATTCCGTTTTCAGTGCCGGAAATAATTTAAATGACATGAGAAACGTAATGCCCAGAATACCGTATGAAACAGAGTATTCTTGTCACCTGTCACCCAGACCTACACGATTGGACAGTCTGCGTCAGAATGTGGGTCGTATTTATAGATGGCTTCGGAGATTTAGTAACACGTCTCATTTTTCGATTCATTTTCCACATCACACCTTAATATTCCTTTTCTGTGTCACTGATATAAACCTTGTCGATATTATACAAAAATACAGTTACTCACATGAAAAGTGAGGCATGTAATGGAAAATAAATCACTAAGGAAGAGAGGTTACGGAATCTCCTATGGCATCTAGCTTCTAATTCTACTTTCCGACCTCAGTCTGACGCTCCATGCTTGGGGGTCGCCTCAAGGACGGATCAGTCGTGGGAAATAGAATGAAATTGGAAAAATTGGTGGTTATTTAGAACGTTGTGACTTAAACTGGTGAGGAAGGGACGGGGATAGGGCAGGCAGATGTGTGGTATAGATCCTGTGCAGTTTGAATAAGAATCAATTTTTTATGACAACTTTCTTCAGAATTAATCACTCGATGTCATATTCTTCTTATTCCTGTATCTTCAGGCGATGTTATTGTGCTTGGTTGAGGCTTTTCGAACCGGAGGGGTTATATGTCGCCTTTGTTAACCTCCTTAGTTGCTAGGGTGCTCTCCTAAACTGAATATAATTTGTTTTAAATATAATATTTTTTAGAGATGTTGAACAGAGGAAAGAAAAAAACAAATTAACAAAAAAAAATCCATACACCGGATTAGTGTCCTCCGTTGCATCAGGAAGGAAGTATAGCAAGAATAAAGTACAAAGAGCGTCCTCGAGCTGAAGGGCATAGTACTGCAGATGGTATTCAGTTTGTACCCAAATCTATTTTTAGTACTTATTTTATTGCTGCTAATATTTACTCAGCTCTGGAGAAAGGCTGGCAGTTGTACTTTTTTTTTGCTTTTGTTTTTTTACTTGGCCCAGATTTCCGTCCTTTAGGAGGTAACTTCACGTAGCTTAGTAGTAGAAAAGACAGCAGTACAGCCCTACATCCTTTACATAACATTTTTTCGTGACTGACTTATTCTAGTGTTAATCCATTGTTACAATTGAGCACTTGGATGGAGAGATGGGAGTTTTAGGCCAAGTCAGAATAAAAGAAGTACAGTGCACAGATTAGGAAGGAAGTCCATTAGTCCCCTCCGTAACAAGCCCCTCATGCTGTGAATATCATCTGTCGGTAGCAGTATTAAAACAAAAAAAAGTGTCATCATGAAACATTTAATATTAATGAAACAAAAGCATTCTGAGACCGAATGCAAATCGCCTGCCAAAATATGTTGTTGGCTGAAGTACAAGATGCCTACACACCAAATTTGAAGACAAATATGAAAACTCTACGGAATTTAGTCTCCGCGTTTCACAAAAGCCAATCCACATTAAAAAAATATGGCGGGTGACATTCTGTCGTCATTGATCAGATCCTTACCAAAAGTAATAGGCTTCTTCACATCCTCATTGTTGCTATTTTTTTAAGGTTGTGTGAAAATTTGTCCACAACTTTTCGTGGCAACACACACACACACACACACACACACACACACACACACACACACACACACACACACACACACACACACACACACACACAAACTATATCGCCTTGCCTTGCTAACGACGGGCGAGTAATATGTTGAAGCGCTGTATAAAATGCCACTTTCACCTGTTCCCACGTAGACGGATGGTTTTGTGTTTACCTGTCCTACATGTGCACATCCAGCCAACCATAAATTCACAAGCAGTTTTAAGCACGTATATATCCTTGTGTTTTTGCGTTGTATTGTTATTGAAAAGCATCGACTTCCATGACGCGCGTGGCAGAGTGTAATATTGAATGAAACACAAAAATGTACCTGTGATTATTGTTCATTTTTTCTCTTACACTTTTTACTTCATTGATCGTTTCTCCTCCACGTCCCCGAACATACAAACATATTATTATACATACTCATTTAGATACATGAATATTTACAGTGGTTACCGATGTCCATTCCTCATAAAAAACGAGCTTCTTACATATTAATTACTTAAACCCAAAGAAATACATTAGCATATAAATGAACATAGATTGGAAGGGTGTATTATGTGAAGTTGAATGACATACGCATACCCATGATGCAAATGATAGATATAGTAAACGAGGGGTCCATTAGTTCATTAGTCTGACTTTATTTCCCTCTGAAAGTCTAGTACGTGAAGTTAGAGGTGTCCAGAAACAAAAATAGGAAAGTACATAAACAAGTTCTATAGAGTGACGTTAATTTATTCCTCGTTGAGCCTTCCTACATTATAGGTCAGCTTCACCTACTTTGCGTTCAGCCAGAGGGGTAGACACCATTCCGTTGACTGTCTTGCGAATAAAAAAAAAAAAAAAAGAGAGAGAAAAGGATGCAACCCTTCTCATATTCATTACCATACACATAACAATAAAAAGAAATAACATTGGTAATGCTGGTGGGATAGATACCATTCCGTTGACTGCCATGTTACAAAGGGGATGCGACTCTTGTATCCATCTCAGTACACTGGACTACCGGGTACCTCATCCTTCATTTCGGCCATTCACTTCCCATGCGTCTTCATTTATACCTTGCTTATTCTTACCATCTCCTGAAGACATCCGTAGACAAGTGCCGCGTCATCATTCATACTTTGCTTATTCAGGCATTCACCGGATGGATAAACTAAATAAAACAAAGTCAGTCTGTAGCGAATAGTATTTGTCCAACTTACTGTCTTTCTATATGTGTCTGTCTTTGGGTGTTTCCATCTGTATCAGTGTATCTCAGTCCAGTTTATCAGTATTTATGCCTGCACATCAGTTTCTCTCTCTATCTTTCATCTGTGTTCGTCTGTTTATCTGTAATTATCTCTCCAACTATCCCTCTCATGGTTATCTTCCTGTACTCGTATTGATCTGCATCTTTTTATGTGTCTATAATATTAGGTCTGTATTCGTCTGTTTGTTATTATATTTATCCCTCATCCATCCATCATGTTCATCTGTCTGCATTTATCTACATCTGTTTATCCGTATGTCTCTATCAACCTGCTTGCCTGTTTGTCCGATTGTCTGTCTGTCTGTACTGCGTAGCTTCGTGACCTACCGACGTATCCAGCCATTACATAAGGACGGAGTTGTGTGGCTTCTCTTCATTCTCTTCTACCTTATCATTCCCCCCGCCCCTCATGCAGCACATGGCCCGACTCACGTACACACCCAGATGTTCATACATATACAAACACACAAAAACATGCATACACGTACACACATAAGGAGGCAACCAATAAATGAATGAAGAGCACACACACACACACACACACACACACACACACACACACACACACACACACACACACACACACACACACACACACACACACACACACACACACACACACACACACACACACACACCCGCCCGCCCGCCCACACACACACCCACCCACACACCCACCCACCCACCCACCCACCCACACACACACACACACACACACACACACACACACACACACACACACACACACACACACACACACACACACACACACACACACACACACACACACACACACACACACACGCCCGCCCGCCCACACACTCTCTCTCTCTCTCTCTCTCTCTCTCTCTCTTTTACATATGTTGGGGTAAGCATTGCAGATATTCAGGTGAAGTTTATGTATTTGCCAGTTACCTAATGCAGGGTAAACTTCACGTATTGTGTGGTGAACTTTAAATGTAACCCTGTAAGCTCAACATTTTGGGGTGAACTTCATATATGTTGGTGTAAATTATGCACTCACTGGGGTAAACTTCATATGTGCCAGGGTAAACATTATATACACTGGGGTAAGCTTTACATGTGATGGGGTAAATGTTACAGATGGTTGGGTAAGCTTTGCATTTTGGGGGGAGACTTTAAGGTAGGGGAGGTAGGATGATAGCTGGAAGTTGGGGAGGAAGATGAGTGGACGAAGGTTGGAAAGGTGGGGAAGCAGAAGGATGGTTAGAAAGGTAGATAGGTTAGTGGAGGGGAGGACGACTGGGGAGAGCTGTGGGATAATGTTTAGGGAGACGGGAAGGAGGACTGTAGTGGGAAGGTTGAGGGAGTGGAAGGGGAGTAGCAGCAGGGTGATTGGGGAAACAGAACAAGAGGACAGTGGGAATTAAGGGAGGGAGGATAGAGGGTGGGGGTGAAGTGAGGGAGGAGAAAGGGTAGGGATGAAGGGAGGTCGAACAGTGGAAGAGAGGGTGGGGATGAGAGAAGAGGGAGGTGGGAGGTAGTAGGTAGGCTGGGGAGGCGGGAGGGATTAGCAGCAGTGATTGAGGAGGCAGGACTGCAGATGGGAGGGTGAGGATGAGGAGGGGAAGAAAGGTGGTTAGGTAAGATAATGGTTAGGGAGGTATATGAGTTGGACAGTGTGTGGGGTGAAGGGGGGAGTGTAGGAAAGTAGCTAAGTAGGAGAGTGGTTGGGGAGGTTGAACAGTAGGATAGAAGGTGAGGATGAGGAGGGGAGATAGGATGGTGGTTGAGGATGTGGGTGAGTGTGAGTGGAGGGGTGAGTGGGGATGGGATGCCTATTATATCATCAAGGACATTCAAGCTGCTTTGGCCATTTTCCCACCCTTGCAGTTCACAGCTTGCAGTTCATTCACCGTCTTTGTACAATGACCTCCATTTATATCCTCTTTAGGCTAGCACTCCTAGTTCCTTCGGAGATTCGTAACACCTCTTCGTTAGCGACGTAGCCTTGTCATTACGCCCCAGTTTACTCATGTGTGTCACTGATGCAAAGTATGTAGACAATAAAACGATATAAGTAAATGAGAATATTATCGGTTAAAAAGCATAATAAATCGCTAAGGAAGAGATGATACGACGCCTCCTATGCCGCTTAGAATACGGCCCTTTGTACCGAGTCCTGTAGGCACATTTATAAATCCCCCTAGGCTTAATCATGTACCGTACTGTGTCAGATTGTTTGTGTATATCATTGTTTATTCATACAGCTGGCAAATACTTCAAAGTCAAAGTAAGGTAAAGTAAAGTAACAAAAATAAGAAACATAGGAATTATAAAGGTAATTAGATGTTATAGAGATACCGGTATAATTTTTTCAGTGAAATGGCTTGGTTCTTTATTAATGCAGTGTCTGAGTGAAAATGTTTTATGGTGTCCAGATGACTGATACACCAAAAAGACAGACCTATCATAGTGAAGGAGAGAGAGAGAGAGAGAGAGAGAGAGAGAGAGAGAGAGAGAGAGAGAGAGAGAGAGAGAGAGAGAGAGAGAGAAACTATCTTTTCATCGCTTTTAGTTTGCCCTTATTTACCTTTTTTTGTTATAGACACCAATTGATTTTATTCACCTTAGGACAGTGACAGATTGAAAGATTTGGACTCATTTAACTTTTTCCTTGCTGTAGATTTGCATAATTTGTTCATGCTAAAAGCAGACTTTTTTTTTTCCTTGCTTAATATCCTCTACACTAATTTTTTTTTTTTTCAAAAGATGATATTTCGGAAAGACTAGTTTATATAGTTTAAAAAATTGAGGAACAAGTCTCGATAAATAAATAAATAAATAAAAAAGTACATAAAATGCTTTTAACATGTTACGGAGGGTGCGCCGGTGGTACGGTAGTAGCATATTCAGCACGCATTTGAAAGACCTTGAGGTAGAATCTCTAAGCAGAAAAAAACTGGTGTCTTCTCTCTTCTCTCCTCCTCCCCCCCTCTTTCCTCCCCTCCTCCCCCTCCCCCTCCACCTTTCCGACTTTTTCGTTCTGAGTCTCGGGCGCTTAACCCTTTCAGTACGGTTATTATTATTATTATTATTATTATTATTATTATTTTTCATTTTAATCAGTGTACCACGACTGCACTACCTATAGTCGATGGCCGAGATCTGCGAAGTGGCTAGACAGACGCGATTGACTTCCACGTCCATCAAGACAACCTAAGTGAAAATTCGTTTAATTTAGCCAAATACTTTTTTTCTTTTTTTTTAATCATACTCTGGACGTTGACCTAGACTTTACAGTTCATTCCCTTTGGTCCATTAATCCTCTTGCGTACCACACTGACCCTCACGTCCACTTCGACACAAGACCACCGTCCATATTGAGTCCATGCTCAGGCTATCTCATTAGGAACAGGTGTGATGGTTTGAGGTAGATTTTTTTTTTTTTTTTTTACATGTCGCTGGATTTTGTGGAAGATCAATAAATTCTGTTCTAATTAAATTCAGGTACTCAAACGGTTCCCTAAGACGTAAATACGAGTAACTGGTAACCTCTGTAGAGTGAAAACCTACTTATATGGCCGAGTAATTAATCCCTTCAGTCCGATGACGCGTTGTGTATTTGATTCTTGCCACCACTAGACGATTTTATTCATCTAGATATTTGACGAACTGGAGCGGTCAAATTATTAGCCTCCATTCACCGTTCCTCTACAAGCCGTCTCCCAAGAGGTAAATAAAATGGTGTGAAGGAAGCAAGAATAGAGAGAAATTTACGTTATCGGATTGAAGGTGTATAAACCGAGAGGGCGAAGTTATGTGATCGCCCTCGATATCTGACGGTCATTTGTGGGACAGTTATGGTCATTATGTGTGGTTAACCTGTATGCCACGATTCAGAGCACGTACAGCAGCGAGGTGGAAAGAAATTACCGTATACGTTTTGCCCTCGTCGTGATTAAGGTTCCTAGACCAGTTCACAGAGGTCAATGAACTTGCTCATGAAAGAGGTTATGTTATGAAGTCGCCAGACACCGGATAATAATAATAATAATAATAATAATAATATTAATAATGCCGTCATAATCTGAAGAAACCCGCTAGGAAATCTGCTTCAGTTGCAAATGCCTAGTAATGGTTTGTAAAATAGTGTTACCAACTGGAAGAAAATGTCTGTAGGTCTAGCAATGAAATCGCTAAATTGGCAACGACACTCTTGATATTCACAAATGACAGTTGCAACTAGGGACCTACCATGCCCTTTGCGTCTCAGTTGTAATAATATTGCGCATGTTATCAAAAATGGGGACTTTTTTCCCTTTTAATTTTGTATTTTTTGTGCCTAATGTTATTTATGTTTCTCATTTCTTTCTGTTTTTCAGACCCAGGTTGGTGTACAGGTGTGTTTGTCGGTAGTGGCCATCGAAGAGGGTGAGTACCAGAATTGTCTCGATTGCTTGATTGTATATACATAAAAAAAAAAAAAGTATCAGTGCACACTTCCCGCGCGATAGTCTGACAAGGCAGACGAAGACTATCACAGAATGCCCGATGATTCACCCGACGCATCACATTGATAAACTTTTTTTCATGGGGATGCAATATATCGCTTGCTCATGACGTTTCATAGTCGGTATTGGCATGTTGAAAATCAGGTGGTATAAATATGAATACTCTTGAGGCATCACGAGCTGTATTGATTATTTCGGATATCAACGGAGCCCTGCTACGTGAAATTTTTTGGAGCTAGTGTACAGTCGATCAAAAAAGTATTGCAGTTTTTTTCCGTCTGGTCATTTTGAAACAGTGGACAGTGTTTGAAAATATTCTTTGGTTTCTTCTCTTGTATGTCCATAATTGTTTGTTAGCTTTGCGTCTGCAGCATAAGGAAGCTTTATGGATCATGTGAAGTGCATTGTACGTTTAGGAATTATTTGCCGTGCGGGGAAAAAAAAAAATAATGCCAACTCACAGTTTGAAACCGTCGGTCACCTTGGATACGTTTTTGGCCGAGTTTACAATGTTTGCCTTGAAAATGTATAAATAAAACAAAAGAGTGGCGTTTAACTCAGTATATGACCATCTGCTAATTCATTTGCTTCCATGCCCAAAATCTCCATCACTGAAATCATGCATTGTATAACTACATAAAAAATTTTTGCGTTGTAAGTTAGAACACCTTATTGGCAAGTATTTTTTTTTTTTTTTTTTTTCCGACGAAGCTGATACAGTATACTACCTGAATCATTCATGTACGCTACACTTTGGTACGTAATCTCTCATTTTGTATTTACCTGCGGGCGGTCACAGGTAAATGTATGCAGCAGCTTAACTTTAACAACAACTTTTGAGAGCATTAATGTTCTGGTATTTTGATGATTACATTTTTTTGCCCACTGTGTCTTGTTTGTGTTCATTAGGGTTATGCTTTGTTTTGGGGGGAGGGGGGGTGGTTAACTGGATGTTTGTTTGGTTGGGCTTGGGTGGGTTGGGTTGGGTTGAGTTTGGTTGGGTGAGTTAGGTTGGGTTGAGTTGAGCTTGGAGGGGTTAGGTTGGGTTGAGTTGGACTTGGATGGGTTAGGTTGAGTTGGGTTGGGCATGTTTGGGTTGGGGTTATATTGGTTGGGTCGGGTTAGGTTGCATGAAGGTAGACTGGAGTTTGATTAGACTGGGCAGGATTGAGTTGGTTGAGTTGGTGCGAGTTGTTGGGTTTTATTTTGGTGGGATTGGGTTGGGCGGGTTTGGGTTGCGTTAGTGTAGGATCGGACTGGGCTGCATTGGATAGATTTTTTTTTTTTCTTTCTTTTTTTGCTAGGAAGAAGGTTGGATTGGGTTGGTTTTGGAATACATAATCTGGGCTCAGTTGGAGTTTAAATTGGGTTGGGTTAGCCTGAATCAGAGCTGGGTTGGATCAGGCTGGGTTGGGTTAGATTGGGATGGGTTGGATGGGAGTTTGGGTGTGTTGAGTTCGGTTGGAGTGTGGATTGGGCTAGTCAGAGTTTGATTGGGTTGGGTTAAATTGGACAGGGTTGAGTTTCGATGGATTGGGTTAAATTGGCATGCACTGGGATTAGTAAGGCTCGGTTAAGTTAGAAAGAAGGCGGCTAAGGTAAATGCGTATCGACCACACGACGTAATGCAGAGAGCCAGGTTTCATCAAGTCTCATTCTTCCCCTAAAATTCAACCCTCAGTGGGCACTTTACATCCAGACCTCAAGTTGTACCTCTGGATGAACAGAAACTAAAGGGAATCAGACTTTTTCTAAGAGTTTAACAGGGCCAAAAATTTAACTCTGGTTCTTGCAATTGCGAACTGGACTTGCTAAACAACGGACCACGGCCCCCACCCCCACCCAAAGGTAGGTGAGGGTAGGCTGTGGTGAAATGCTCTGTATATACCATGGTGGAATGCAAATCGCTCTTCACCTGAAATATAGCAGTTTAAGTGAGTGAGTGTTACGCCTGACAAGCCTCATTCCCCTGATAAACCTAAACAAACACTCTACAAGGAAATAGCCCTTTATAACCCTACCACTCACGAGGTCACGTATTTCAGGGGTCTTTTTTGTGAGACGTGTGTGTGTGTGTGTGTGTGTGTGTGTGTGTGTGTGTGTGTGTGTGTGTGTGTGTGTGTGTGTGTGTGTGTGTGTGCGCGTACGCGCGTGCATGCTTGCTTGTTTTTTTTTTCTGTTTCTCTGAGTTCTATTTGCAGATGGTCAGTTCTGTGAGATGAAGTTAAAACAATGAGGGCTTGAACGTTGGTTGTCCGATAATGTGACCCATTCCACTGGCCATTCTGTTATAGTTCTCCCACTTCTGTGCTTCTCTCCTTGTGTCTAAATCCTACCTCACTCAGTTGTTAGGTGGGAAAAGTCATGGTGGTGGTGGTGGTGGTGGTGGTTATTGATGTTTGTTCCTGAACTTGTGATACTGAAATATTGAACCCCCTCTCTTCTTCCGTAGTATGGCCTTGTCTCATATTCTTGCTTCTGCATTATGATTTTATTGAGCTTGGAAGAGACCCATGGTAGTTAATGACTTGGAATAGTCTCCATTAACACCCTCAGAACCATGATGTCTCTTTGTTTTTGTTCTTGCCATGTTTTAATCGACTGAAGAGAGAAGCCTGAGACTGACGGGCTGGAGTGTATATTTTTCAGCGAGTATAAAAACTAGAAGAGTCTTGTGTAAGCAGTTTGATGTATTTTTTTCCTTTGTGCCGTCAGATCCCAATTCTGTGACTTCCAGTTATGTTAATATATGATTTATGTCCATCCAAGACTACTTGTAAATAAGGCCTTCAGTATACTCGTAGATACTTGGACATATCGCAGTTTACGTATTCATGTTCCATTCCTTTAGTTTCATCGCGCGCGCGCGCGCACACACACACACACACACACACACACACACACACACACACACACACACACACACACACACACACACACACACACACACACACACACACACACACACACACACACACACACGTGCTGCCTTCATATGTAGAATTTCCCACGAGTTTATAACGGGTCAATTATCTGTGACAATGTTTACAAGCAGAGACTCTTGCTATGACGGAAAGTAAACATCGACCATGTGAGAGAGCTTTTGGGGTTATATTAAAAGCAGTCACTAAGCTCTTTTTTACACACAGCCGCCCTTTCATGGTGTGTATACCTGACCGAGAAGTTATGGCAGTTATAACTTTATTTACAGTACTGACAGAGTTGAACGTTCTCCTTTATTTAACTGGCCGAATTATAGCCAGGGGAGAAACACCCTGAAGTCTTTATTTATATTTTATTTCGCGAGTTTCTTCTGTGGAGGGGAAGTTTTTCGACCTGGAGGGGTGGGATTCAGCCTTTATTAACTTCTTTATTACCAGAGACCCTTCCTAAGTTGAATGAAAATTATCTTGAAATAGCAAAGCCAAATTACAAAATATGCAATCATCCTGAAGTGGTTTTCGTCTTCTGCAGTCAACTTTTTGGATTTGGAGCAAGTTCATCTGTGTATTAATGTGTGGCAGTAGCAAGAAAATGATCAAGGCAGATGATATCCTACTGAAGGTATTAATGGAGATGGTGTCTAACCCTTTACAACGAGAGGCTTTTCCCTAACCCCTTCAGTCCGGTGGGGTGTTTTCCATATTATTATTGCTCCCTTCAGGTAGTTTTATTCTCCGTGGGATAGACCTGTTGAACTGGAACTGATAGAGATCTAGTAGTCCACATTAACTCCATAGGCTAAATAAGATGCTTGTATTGGAGTTGACGGGGATAAGTTGATTAAGACCGTATCGTGAGTAACAAAAAAGTAAAAAATAGAAACAAATAACTAACGAAAGAAATAAAATAGCATCGTATATTAGACGAAGAAGAAAATGTCGAAGGAAATAGAGGAGCAAAGAAAGAATTTAGAATCGTATCTTAGGAGAGCTGCTTGAATAAGGACTTTTGAGATTTATGACGAGGTCGTTACTGAATATGTAGTGAACTTCGCCACACAGGGAGTATACTGTATTTACCTTCATAATTGGGGGAAGTGTCACAAGGAGTCAAAACGCAGGAGGGAAGATGATGCCTCGTATCAAGGGTAAATTAGATCTCTGCTTAACGTTTGTGAGAAGGTGGACATAGGTCATTGAAGGAAAAAATGCCCAGTAACAGGAGTATTTGTGAAGCTTAGATACCAGGAAATGCGTCAGATTGGATTTTATGTAGAAGGGAATTTTGTCAGATAGCGGGAAATGTACCATATAGTAGGAGATTGTCAAACAGAATATCAGGTAGCGGGGAATAGGCCAAATAGCAGGAAGTATGTCGATTATTTGGTTGTGAGTTAAATAGCAGGATATGTAATGTTAAATAGAAGGATGAATTAAATTGCCGGATATATTAATTAACGTAGTTTATACTGTTAAATATCATAGTATAAGTTAAATAGCAAGAAATGTTAAATAGCAAAACTATATTAAAAAGCAGGAGATATGTTAGACAGTATGATATAATATATTAAGTAGCATAAAATGTTAAATAATGGAATATACATCAAAAAGCATGCAATATATCAAATAGCAGGAAATACATCAAATAGCAGGCAATGTGTGTGATAGTATGATGTTTGTCAAAGAGCAGAGGATGTCAAATAGTATGAAGTATGTTAGACAGGAAATATACCTAATAGAAAATATAATAGACAGTGGAGTATGTTAGACAGCGGGATATATGTTAAATAGGAAGGTATGTAGTATAAGAGCAAATGCAGGCATGTCAAACAAGGAGTATTTCATATGGCAAGAAATTCTCTCTGTCTGTCTGTCTGTCTGTCTCTCTCTCTCTCTCTCTCTCTCTCTCTCTCTCTCTCTCTCTCTCGCTATCTATCTGAGCCCAGTACTATCTTCCCTCCCTCTCTCCCTCCATTTTTTCCCTCCACTTCTCTTTACACTCTCCCCACAAACCCCTCTCCCCTTACACCTCTCACTCCTCCTCTCCCTGTCCACCCTGATTTATTTGTTATTTCTGGAGTATATCTGCCTTAGTGATTCTCGTGTGGGTGATAGGCATTGATATAATCCTTTTAAATAATTCTTTAATTGATCACTGTACTAGAAGGTTCTGTCTTTCTCTTAAATAATTTAGTTTCTTGTTTTTACCACATAATTTTAGTTAGTTTTTAGGGCCATATTTGTAATTGGCGCCGGAGGTTTGGTAACGCCTTTTCCTTAGCCATTTATTCCACAAATTACACCACAGTATCCTCTTGTACTGTATGTTACTGATGCAAACTCTGATGGTATGTGCAATAAACAAGAGAATATCAGGGGGTAATATGCAAAATAAATTGCTTAGGAAAAGGTGTTACGAGGCCTCCAGTGGTACTTAGAATGCAGCCCCTAGTAATATGATGAAATTCTATTGTTAATTACGTACTAGACCTTCAAGGGGCTTCTGTATCCTTTATCTTGTAGTGTTTATAGATAAAGGGTTTGGGGAGTGAAGGAGGCGTTGTATTATTATTATTAATATTATTGTTATTATTATTATTATTATTATTATTATTTCTTGTGTTGTTATTAAAGTCAAGCCACTTCTCAGAGACTAAAAACTGTTGGGTCATTGTCTGATTATAAGTTCAGTAGGTACGTAATCCTCTGTGTTATATCTGGCCTTCCTTCTCTTCATTCTAATCTTCGCTTGTCCAGGTCGTCTCGGTTCTTCCTTTCTCTTGTTTCATCTCCTCTCTTTTACTCTCTTCTCCTCTCTTCTCTCCTACTCTCTTCTCTCTTATGTTCTCTTTTCTTTTCCTCTTCTTCTCTCCTCTCTTTTTATTTTCTCCTCTTCCTCTTGCTTTCTTCTCTCCATCTCCTTTCTCATTCTCCCTGTTCACTTCTCTCCAACGTCTTCCTTCTCCCTCCTCTCCTCTCCTCGTCACAATTTTTCCTTCCTTCTGTCTTCCATCATTCCCTCTTTCTTCTTCCTTTCTTCTCTCTTTTCCTCTCCAATATTTTCCTCTTTCTCTCTCCTCATCCCTCATGGCGCCAATCCCCCCCCCCCATGTTAACCTTGGCCTTGCAGTGGAGAGGGCGACGAACACCATGTCTTTAAACTACCCCCTCCCCCTCCATCTCCCCTCCCCTCCCTCCCCCTCCCACCCCCTCCATCTGTCCTCCCCTCCCTCCCCCTCCCACCCCCTCCATCTGTCCTCCCCTCCCTCCCCCTCCCACCCCCTCCATCTGTCCTCCCCTCCCTCCCCCTCCCACCCCCTCCATCTGTCCTCCCCTCCCTCCCCCTCCCACCCCCTCCATCTGTCCTCCCCTCCCTCCCTTTCCCTCTCTCCCTTACCCCCATCTCGTCCTCTCTCACCCCTTCTCCTTGTCATCCCTCCCTCCCTCCCTCACCCTCATCCCCCTCCCTCTCTCCTTCACTCCCATCTCGTTCTCTCTCACCCCTTCTCCCTGTCATCCCTCCCTCCCTCCCACCCCTCCTCCCTCTGTCCCTCACCCCCCATCCGCCTCCCTTTCTCCCTGACACCCATCTCGTCCTCTCTCACCCCTTCTCCCTGCCATCCCTCCCGTCTCTCCCTCTCTACCACCTCTTCTCCCTCTCTACCACCTCTTCTCCCTCTCTACCACCTCTCCTCCCTCCATCCCTCCCCACCTCCCTCTGTTCCTCACCTCCTACTCGTCTTCCCTCACCCTGTCCTCCTCTAATCGTTATTTTCTCCTCCTCCTCCTCCTCCTCCTCATATTCCTCTCTTCCTGCTCCTCTTTCATCTTCCCTCCCCTCCCCCCTCTCTCTCTCTCTCTCTCTCTCTCTCTCTCTCACACACACACACACACACACACACACACACACACACACACACACACACACACACACACACTCTCTCTCTCTCTCTCTCTCTCTCTCTCTCTCTCTCTCTCTCTCTCTCTCTGCCTCATCCTTACCACCATCGTGCTTCACCCCTGCTGCCTGTCCTGCCTAACCCCTGCCTCAAACAGACTCAGGATGCCTGTCACCCTGCCTCCCCTACCGCACCCCCTTTCTGTCTATTCCCGTCCCCCCCCCCAACTACTTCCTTGTATCTATCCATCTCGTGTTACCTCCAGTTGTCTGCAACGGTAATAGACAGTATCCCTCCCTCCTCTCTCTCCCTCGCGTCTCCATATTCCTCCCTCCCTGCCTACCTCTTTCCTTCCTACTCTCTCTCTCACTCCTTAACATTCCTCCCTCCCTCCATTCATCAGTCCATCCATCCATCCGTCCATTTATCTAATTTCTGTCTATCTCTATCTGTTTCTTGCTGTCTGTCTGTCTGTATCCATCCATCCATCCATCCATCTATCCATCCCCTCTTCTCCATTTCAGTCTTTCCCTGTCTCCCTCACTTTCCTACTTCAGCCTTCACAATCCCTCCATCAGCTTTCACAATCCCTCCCTCTCCTCCCTCCCATACCTCACTCTTCTTCATCTGTCCCTCCCTCCCTCCTTTCCTTCCCTTCCTCCCATACCTCACTCCTCCTCATCTATCTCTCCCTTCCGCCTTTCCTTCCCCCCCCTCCCATCCAACCCCTCTCCCTCCCTCTCCATCCTCCCTCTTTCACTCTCCGTCTTGAGACCACTGCATCTCTCCATCCTTTTTGTTTCCTTATCCCTCGCTCCCTCCCCCTTAACTCCTTCCCTTTCACCGTCCATCCATCTATTCTTCCTTCCTTCCTTCCCTCCTTCCTTCCTTTCCGTATTGATTACCACTCCCCCCTTCCCCTTAACTGCCCCCCTTCCATCCTCCCTCCCTCCCCTCAGCCTTCCTCCCTTCCTCCCTTTTACCCCCCTGCCTCATTACTCTCTTCTTCCATCTCCTAAGTCTCTCTCTCTCTCTCTCTCTCTCTCTCTCTCTCTCTCTCTCTCTCTCTATTATGCTCTTCCTCCGTCCTTGGTTTCTTGTGCTTCTCTTTTTCAACCTCTTCCTGTCATTATCTCTCCATTTTTCTCCTCCCCTCCCTCCGGTTCTTTTCTGTCTCTCCTTCCTCCATTTTTCTTCTTCCCTCTCTGCCCTCCTTCCCTCCCTTCCTCCCTACGGTTAATATTCCTCCCTCTTGATTTTTTCCCCTCCTTACTCTCCAGTCCCCTTCTCTGTTCCCTCCTCCTCCCTTCCTCCCTTCATCCTTCCCTTCCTCCCTCGCTTGCTTTTCTATCCTCCCATTCCCTTTCTTGCTTTCTCTCATGCCTTCCATCCTCCCTTCCTCCCTTTATTTTCTTATCTTTCCTTTTCTCTCTTTCTCTTATTCCTTTCTCCCTCCTTCCCTCCCTCCCTCCCTCCCTCCCTCCCTCCCTTCCTTCCTTCCTTCCTTCCTTCCTTCCTTCCTTCCTTCCCTCCCTCCCTCCCTCCCTCCCTCCCTCCCTCCCTCATTGCCCAGTCATCTCTCTTTGATCTCCTGCTCTCCTCTCATGTCCTCTACCCTCTCATCTCCTTTCTTAATTTCTGTTCACTTTTTTCTCTCTCTTTTTCTTCTCTTCTATCTTCTTCTCTGCTTCTTTTTTCTTTTCTCTCTCTCTTTCCTGCCTTCCCTCCCTCCCTCCTTCCATCCTTCTCTCCCACGTTCTTGCTTTAGACTCTCACTCCCAGTAACCTCTTCTTCCATTATCTAATTCTCCTCCACTTCCTTTCTCTCTCTCTCTCTCTCTCTCTCTCTCTCTCTCTCTCTCTCTCTCTCTCTCTCATTTGTTCATTTTTCCGCCTATTTCTCAGTGAATCTTCGTAGTTGTAATTACTTCTTTCTCTCTTTAGTATTATACATTTTCTTCTTTTTTTTTTTTTGTCTTTGCAAGTTATTCGTGCGATTTTGTTCATTCCAGGTTTTTCACGTTGATTTTTTACTTTATAATTAAATTTCTGTTTTGATCTGTTGATTATTGCGTTTATGCTCAGTATCATGCGTTTCGTCTTCATTTCTTCACCTTTTCCCCTATTCTGTTCAGTCTTTATTATTATTATTATTATTATTATTATTATTATTATTATTATTTGCGTATCCGCGTCACCCTTGTTTATATTTACACTTTTTTCATTTTTTTTTCGTCTCGCCATATATTTTCATTTTACGTACGTAACTTAAAGTCTTTCTTCCTTTCCGCTTCGTTTTCAAATGTCTGAAAGGATAAGGTGTCAATTTCTAAATCTTATTGTCTTTATTTTGTTTTATCTTTATTCTGTTTATTGGCATGAAGTATACATTTTCCATTTTTTCTCATTCTATAAAAACTCTTCTTTTTCTTACATAATTTCTTTCATTCTTTTTTTTTTTTTTTTTTTTGCATGTTCGCGTCACCCGTGTTAATATTTACCCTCTTGTATTTCTTTCGTGTGTTTTCCTGTCTTTCGCCGTATATTTTCGTCTTTCCTCTTGTTTTTAAGTCTTTCCCCCTCGTATATCTCCCTTCCCTTTATCAGCTGTAGGCCCGATAGTCTGCCAGCAGCTGATAACGACCTGCTTGATTAATTACTAGGCTAACTTAACTCTCCCTCTCTTATCTCAGCTGGTGTGTCATTGATAAGGAAATTTGGTGTGTTTTTGCTCATTTTTCCTGTGTTTTTGTGAGTTTTATGTCTGTTTTTTTTTTTTTTTTTTTTTTGAGGGGGAGGGAGGTTTTGTGGCCTATTTCCCTGTTCTTTGGTTTCATTTGGGCTTTGTACCTTTATTCAATTTTTTTTTTTTAAGTATGGCGTTGGGTTTGTATATAATTCTTTCACTTTAACTATGCTCAGGTTTTTTCCTATTGTACCTTATTTCACGTAGCTTGCTGGCAGTAGAGAAAATGCTACGGCTCAGCATCCTGTCCTAACATTTCTTTGTGACAGGCATCATATTTGAATGGTAATCAGTTGCTACAACTCAGCATAGAAAATAAAGATGAAGTTAGAGCAAAAAGAATTAGTGTAATTTCTTTTTCAGTGTTATTTATATTTACGATTTTATTTAACATGTGTTTGCGTCGTCCTTGGCTCTTTATTCCAGTTTAAGCCAGACGATTTTATTCAGCTGAGGGTAAGTCATAGGAGCCTGAGCGAGCTAATACTGTCGCTAGGAAGCCTAGTGTTTTTTTTTTTTTTTTTTTTTTCAAGGAAGAAGGAATCAAAGGCCAGGAGACGACCTTATAGTGCATCCTCTCCAGTTCGAAAAGTCTCAACTAAGCTTAATAAAATCGTCTGAAGGTAGGAAAAAATATATGAAAATAGGTAATTGGAGTGAAGGGGTTAACCTTTTGGCGGTAGCAAGGATAAAGAAACTCGGTGGATATGAACTCTGTCGCCTTCACTATACTCTTTACTCCAGCTTGACCCAAACCTGCCATCCCTCCATCTTGAATACTGATTTGTAACAACACATTTGCACTAGGTTATGAAACAAGTCACGAAGAAGTGCTGTGGAAAGGATGTAGAGCCACAGTATTATCTTATGCTGCCACTGAGCTGCGTGAAGTAAGCTTGGAAAGGAGAAAAATCTGGGCCAAGTCAAGGTAAAATGACTATACCAGTAGCCTCGTATAAATTGATTAAAATAATTTGGTGGTAACAGGTGTAAAATATGAGGAGGTTCTTGGTGCTCAAAGGGGTAATGGAGACTGACACTGCCCTCTTCCGCGTCAGTCCGTTACAAGAATAAAATACAATAGTCATCATCATCATCATCATCATCATCAGTATCATTACCATCATCTCAGGCATTGTTATCGTCGTCGTCGTCTTCAGTATCAGCTATTATTATCGGTATCACCCTCATTATCATTGTTATCGTCGTTAACGTCGTTTCATTTAACTTTTTGATTCGCTTAGTTTCATGAGCTAAAAAATCTTAAGTAGTCAATATGAAGCACAGAGTTCTTAAGATAGAGCCTGATAGTTAAACTAGACTATAAAACAATAAGAGGATCTTCCCAGGCTATAATTAAAAAAAAAATGCGTAAGGATAGAATTTAAAGACAAATTTCTTAAGTTGCGGAGTACAAACTGGGAATACATTTAGGTATCATCCAGTCTCGTATGAGCCAGTGGGAGGGGTAGGGGACCGAGGCTAGGCTATCGTTGTCCAGAATGTTTAGGGATAGGTGACTGTCCTACGTCGTTGGTGGTATTACATAAACAGATACAAAGGTTTACCTCTCTCTCTCTCTCTCTCTCTCTCTCTCTCTCTCTCTCTCTCACTTGCAGTTCATTGGTTTTAACTTTGATTTCGGACGATATTACAACTAGAAAAGCATGCTATAAATCGAGTACTCTAGCCATTTATATAGGCATTTTATTTATTTATTTATTTATTTTTTGAGGGGGGAATTTATGAGCTGAAACTTAGTATATACCATTACAAAATCGAATTACCTCCAGCCACCTCTTTGGGATTCGAACCAATGCGCAGTACTCCTTGGCCTTCAACCGATGGCGCATTAGACCATTATACCACATATGGACTATAAATTATTCATGGGACATTAAAAAAAATTATTAATTGTTGTGTCCTTTTGGAGTAACCGAAGCGAAAGGAGTTTAGGATTGCTATGCCTGTCTCGGTAAGAAATAATAATAATAGTAATTATATATAATAATAATAATAATAATAATAATAATAATAATAATAGTGGTGATGATGATGATGCGCACATAACCTTGCTTATTAACACTCACGTCCTACATCTTGAAGGTGAATAATATCGACTAACGCTAGCAAGAATCGTATAATAGAGTCTTCACGATCATGAGAGGGTAAATAGGTGACAGTATTAACACTCCCAGGTTGCTGTGGCTCACTTTTGGCTCAATGGATCCATCTCAGATTAGCAGAACTATATTAGAATTTTCCCGGTTATTATTATTATTATTATTATTATTTATTATTATTATTATTACTATTATTATTATTATTATTATTATTATTATTATCATTATTATTTATGGTAGGTGGGGGCGCTCACCATCCACTCACTCGATGTACCTGTAGTGCTGTTGTCAGGTTTCTGCCCTTTCCTCTTCTCCATCCTTCTTTCCTTCCATCCTCTTCTTTCTTCTTTTCCTTCATTCATTCCATGTCCTTCTGCCTACGGGTAACTTTACACTCCCTCTTCTGTCTTTCTTTCCTTCATTCTTTCCTCTTCCTTCTGCCTGTGGGTGACTCTACACTGAGTGACAAGCCAAATGGTTTCGTGTACACCAGGAGACCGTTTACTGCGCTGGGTGATAACCATATAACCATATTATGGCGCCTGGTGGTTTAGTGGGTAATTATTGCGCTCCAGTCGGATTGAGCTGGTGAAGGTTTATATCCAAGGGGTGGTTTGGGGTTGATTGCTCATATAATGCCACTCAGGGATGAGTGAGGCTGGTCACTTATCTTAAATGTCGGGACCAACTGCCTAGCCCCGGGCTCCTACGCTCCTCATGGGGCAATGTAGGATTGGATGATGATGATTAGTATTATAATGGTTCGTATTCAAGGTGGTGTAGGAGGTTTCGTTGCATCTCTTCCCTTGCGATTTATTTTGAATATTACACTTTTACAATGTCAGATATGTTACTAATATCGTTTTAATATCGACATAGTTTGGGTCAGAGACATACAAGAGGACATTTTGGTGTAATGTGAAAGATAAACCACTAATGAAGAGGTGTTACGAAAGACCCCCCCCCCTCCACTTTAGATACAACTCAAAGTTACACGAGCCATGCAGCGTAAATTATGTGCTACTGTACATATGTGTTATTTCCGGACGAGTTTATTCAGTGAGGTAACTACAGTAGCCTATATCCGTTTTACTCTAACTTGGCCTAAAATTGCTTTTTCTCCACCTTCAGTGCTGAGTTGTAAAAAGAGATTAACACTAGAATATGAGTCAAGAAGTAGTGCTGTGGAAGGATGTAGGGCTGTAGTGTTTTTTTCAGCTACTGAGCTGTGTGACTAAGGCGTAAAAGCAGGATTAAGAGCCAGAAACTTCTATTCATGGTGTACGTAGGGTAGTTTTGATATGATTTACCTCAGTGAATGAAATCAGTAAAGTACTATTTGTGAGCACGTGACGAGCAAGCGAGCGAGCGCCATGTTATCACAATTTCCCTCTGATATGTTTCTTCATGATGGGAGCTGAACAGTGAAAATTATACTGGAATCGCAGCGCGCGCGCAGACACACACACACACACACACACACACACACACACACACACACACACACACACACACACACACACACACACACACACACACACACACACACACACACACACACACACACACACACACACACACACACACACACACACACACACACACACACACACACACACACACACACACACACACACACACACACACACACACACACGTCAAAATGAAAGCGATAATATAACTCAGGGTTTGTTTGAGCAACACAGGTTCCAACGGTACGTGAGGGCTGGAGTAAAATGAAGCGCCGTAGCATTCATCACACGCGCAGTGCTAAATTTCTACGGTCTCCGCTGCCAACCTGCCGTGTCGACGAAACTGAAACGATAAATACTTGGTTATTGATGAGATGATTAAAGCCAGAAATGGGGTGTTTTTCCTTGGTGATTGAACCATCAAAACAGCAAAAACGTTAACGTAAAATTATAGGCGGAGTATCCGATATGTAATTGCTAGAGTTGATGCCAAAAAACACGGTGTTACGACGGAAAATCTTTTTTAATTTGATTTCGTAATTGAGGCGTTCACCGATTAGAGCCGAACACTCCCTTGGAAAACTTGAGATTTCAAGGGGTTCCTAGGCATTTATGGGTGGGTTTTTAGTTGATAACAAAATTTATTGAATGATTGTATCACATGCAGAAATAATTTGAACTGTACTTCACATAGGAGTAAAGTTATTAGCTTCTGCTTAGCGTGACGGTCGGGTCGGGTCGGGTCGGGCTGAGCCGCTTATTTCCAAACTTAACTGAGAGTAAACATCGCTCGTTCGTAATAAGCTGGGAGTCGTCACAGAAATAACACAGGAATAACACAAGAACTTTAAAATAACGTTGCCATAAATATAAACACATCAAAAAAATCTAAAATACCATCCCAGCGTACCAGTTGCTTGCAAACCAACCTGCCTCCCTTCATGTCAGCCAAACAACCTACCTACCTACCTACCAACCTACCTTAGTACCGTCTTAATTACACTGGCGTACCTTCCTTCGTCTTCTCCCACGTACCCATCCCAGCACATTGGTCACACCACCACACTTCCCTCTCATATGACTGCACCCCAGCACGTATTCACTGCACCCTTGTTTATTATCAGGACAGCCTCACAAGTAAACGGAATACCTACCTGCTTGCCTGCCTGCCTACCTCACTATCTACTCCTTTCATGTGACTGCACCGTAGCACGTAGTCACTATACCCATGTTTCTTGTGACACACAAATAAAAGGAATTCCTACCCAACTACCTACGTACCTGCCTACTGCTGCCTGCCTGCCTGCCTACCTACCAGTCTTCCTACCTGCCTGCCTACTTGCTCAGCTTTGCTCTCCCCATCCTCCTTCCCCCCCACCATACTGTATATATCTTATAACTTACGTACTTATGGTATCTGTATCAACTTTCTGCTTATATTTTTTCCAGCCTAACAGATTGCCTACCTACATACCCCCTCTACCGGCCTATTTACCTCTTCCCTACATGCCTACCTGCCTTCCCACGTACCCACTTACCTACCTACCTGCTTACCGACCTGCTTTCCTGTCTACCTACCTACCCACCAGTCTACCTGCCTACCTACTTATCCTCCCTCCCACGCACCCAGAACAGCCACTACCGTATACCCTCGTTTCCAACCATCGCTCAAAGACAAGGAGAAAGAGATTGAATTGAGTTTTTCCATCTCTCTCGGTACAGTGATATTAGTTCATTCTTGTTACTTCAGACGATTTTATTCGGTTCTGAAAAGGTGCCTAGGTCTGAAGGGGTTATAATTAAAATCCACTTACAATGTTTAGTGAATAGGACGATTTTTTTTTTTTCGCACCTGGACCGTTTTCTCTACCTGCATGTTTTATTAAATACTGTGTTGATGGTTTTCCTAATTTTGTGCTTTATTGTTATTCTAAATCCTACCCTTCTCGTTTGTAAGTGGAAATAGGATTATGATTGTGATGGTGTTGAATGTGATGATGATGATGATGATGATGATGGTGATCGTGATGGTGATGGTAATGGTGATGGTGATGGTGATGTGATGATGATGATATGATGATGGTGATATGATGATGATGATGATGATATGATGATGATGATGTAGACACTTTGTTGATGGTTTTCTTTTGTGTATTTTCCTGCTTGTGGTTGTGGATCCCTCCAACTCCATTTATTTATTTATTTATTTTTTAAATAAGGTTACGATGATGGGAATGGTGGTAGGATGGATAATGTTGATGATGATGATGATGCTAAATGAGCATTCTGATGATTGCTGTCTTCCTTTTGTACCTTGCTTTTTCTTTTTTCTTTCGTGATCTGATCGGCAGAGCAGCACCAATCATTTCCCTTGGTCATCGGTTCAGTCCTCCACAAGGGCGGACATTGAAGAGGGAGCAGTAGTATGTCCTGGCAAATGTTCTCACATGTTCGCAACTAGTCGATGTTCCCTCAGTGAAATATTCTTACATGTTCGCAACTAGTCGAAATTCCCTCAGTGAAATATACTGACTTTCTCACTTATTAAGAGTCACTTCTACACAGTTTCCAGATGCATTTTCTCACCTAACACTCCAAAAGCCTTTCACACCAATACCCGTGAGTGAAGCATGGGATGGAGGCGGGTCACTTCTCCAGCTGCAAGAAGTAGTATTCCTCGGCATTTCGGATCCGTTGACCTTCAGGATCGGCGAAACACGACGTGAACGTGATTTGTAGAGCAGTCCACCCATGTCAGGTGTGTACAAACCGATCGCTACAACTTCACATCAGACTGTCTTCATCTGTCTGTATTTCCTTCTTCTTATGGATTCCAGTCTTTTAAACGCAGTGTGTCCAGGCATCTCGAAATGAACGGATTTTGAATTTGGATCTCTTATTTAGCCCCCCCCCCTTTTTTTTTGTCCTTGGAGGGAGCGATTATTGCAAGCTTCCATCCTGTGGTTCTTTCTTCCTTGCACTGAAAAGAAAAAAACAGGTAGTACAGTATTTCCATAACTGACATTAGCCCGTCTGAAAGTAATGTAACCGGTGACTAAATCGAGAAACACAGAAAAGGCACACACACACACACACACACACACACACACACACACACACACACACACACACACACACACACACACACACACACACACACACACACACACACACACACACACACACACACACACACACACACACACACACACACACACACACACACACACACACACACACACACACACACACACACACACACACACACACAATGAGGAAATAGGGAGCATGGGTCTTCAGTGTCTGACGCGGGAACCCGGGGGACTGCCTGCTTGAAGTTCCCATTCGTAAGCAGGTCGCCATCCTTCCTTCTGGGGATAGGGAA
>NC_137056.1:6650753-6703253 GCF_032717465.1 Coenobita brevimanus | reverse complement strand
TCTCTGTGTTTCACCTTCTGTTCCATCGTGCATATTTATCTAGGTACCTACTTGCATGACTTACATACATGTCTCATACCATATTTACTTGCCATCTTTTTGTGCATACATGTCCACACAACAACGTATATATATACATACCAGTGCATACATATTCTCACCCACCTTTGCAAATATATATCACATACATTTCCCCTCACCCGCTTAAATATATGCAGATCCCCGCCCACCTAATGTAGGGGTACGCCCACTTATGAGGTCACATGCATCTCCATAATTATACTCACCTCTCGTCTTATTCTGATTTTCTCCTTACATAATTCCATTCTGATTCGCCTGTGTATATGCTTGCATGTGTCTTTCTGTCTACATATTCCCCACTTTTACCTGCCCATGTACTGCTTAGCTATGTACTGCTTGACTTCTTATCTGCCTTTTTGACCTGTTCACCCATTAGCCTAGGTACAGAGCAGCTATTTTACCCTTCTCTTTAGTCACTCTGCTCTCACTCACCTCTTACTGACCTGCCAACCTACAGTGCCAACTTACCTACCTGCCTACCTGCTTACCTGCCTACGCACTCAAGTTACCTACATATTCATCCACCATCCCACCTAACTACCTACCTGCCCACTTACCTATCAGCCCACCTACAATAACCACCACTCACTCATTTTCCTACCCACCCACTCACCTACCAACCAGCGGGCCATCCTAGCTACCTACCTACCTCTAGGTAATAATAGACCTGTCCCCACCCTATCATGTTACTTGCAAGAAAAATGCCACCACCCTCGTGTAAAAAGTTGCATGCTATTTGATCCTGCGGGGCTGTGTGTGTGTGTGTGTGTGTGTGTGTGTGTGTGTGTGTGTGTGTGTGTGTGTGTGTGTGTGTGTGTGTGTGTGTGTGTGTACAAGGACAGGCAGACAGACACATACATACATATACATCCATCCATACAGTCATAGATTCGTACATATATACAATACATACATGTGCATCATGTGCATCCATTCCTATACATCCATCCATCCATCCATACATACATACATACAGTACATTCGTACATGCATACAAACTCAAAAAAAAAAAAAAAAAACGAGAGAGAGAGAATTCAGGTTTTTGCATCTTTGTCTGGCGTAATAGCTCTGTAATTAGCATTCACGAAAAATTGTAATCTTTTAGGCTTGAAGGAAGAAGAAGAAAAAGAAGATGAAGAAGAAGAAGGAGAGAGAGAGAGAGAGAGAGAGAGAGAATGTTATATCTGTTTCATTAGAGATAAACAGTTTTCTCTTATTATCGTTTCTTTTTGCCACTAACTTCACACACTTTATATTCCTGTAGTTACGTCTTTACAAGGGAAATTTAGCTGTTTGACGACGGGACACTTTTCTTAATCTGAGTAAAATTATTTGTTGTTAGGCAGTTAGGAAGTTAGTTGTATTTTTGCTATCATAATATTTATATTCTATGTATGTTATTTCTTATTAATGTTGCCGAAGGATGCATAAATACAGTACCACGTAAGAAATCATCAAAGTTTCATACGCAGAAATAAGCTGGTAAGGAAAATGGGCTTGGGGCTACATATTCTATCTGTTCGTTTCTCTGTCTGTCAGTCTGCCTATTATCTGATGATGCATCCTGAAAGGAGTGGCCTCAACAAAATGACCTTCAGGTTCTTCTGTCCCTCCTTAGTAACTTCTGCTACTACAGGGGCACACAACCATCCCTTACATACTCTTGCGCAGTTTTCTCTGTCATTCATCTTCCCCCCCTCTTGTCCTCCCAGTCAAATTACTCTCCTCCCTCTCCTAGTTCATTTCTCACACTCCATTTCCTCTGCTCGGCCCAGCCCCCTCAGTGTTTCATTTTATTTTACCCACAACATCAGACTCTGCACCACATTCATCACTTGTCCATTTATTTTTCAATCTGTCCATGTTATTCAACGGGCGCTTCAAAGGTAACTGTATGGCACAGCTCTCACTCAAATGTTTGTATCCGTCTGGCATCGTCCACGCCTCGCCACGGTACGTCAGTGTTGAAAATAATACACTGTCATACGGTGGTTTCTTCACTGCCCTACTTACTCATTTATGTTTCTATTACTCGTCGCTGTTTTGGACGCCTCTGCCACTTCACTTTTTTGCTGCACTTTTTCCTTTATTTCATCCTTCTTACTACAGCTGATACTTGAAGAACCACATCTTTTCCGTTTCTGTACCATTCAGTCTCAGTATAGTGTTCGTTCTGTGCTTCTTTCAACCACTGTTTCAGCCATGCTTCTTCACAATTTCTTTATATTACGCTTTTCACAGATCTTAGTTTGTACTCCACATATGATGCTAACACTGTATCACATGCAGACAAAAGTACAGACATATCCGACGTACACTTCCTTTCTACCAAACGAATCCTCTGCCATATGACCTTGCTTTGATCTTTCTTCGTGCTCCATCCATATGCTCATTAAATAGCCATGATGACACAACACAATCCAGTTTCAATCTAACAGTCAAGATAAACATCCCACTTACACACCGTCCACCCTCACAGATGCTTTTGCTTCACCGTACGTTCTCTGAGAAATCCGCCCTTTACCCCTTCTATCTCTTGTACCTTCCACAGTACCTGCCAATTTTCTTTTCTCACACACCTTATGTAGATTCATTAAGGCTACAAACAACGCTCTATCTATTTCCAACAACTTCTCTGCCAGACAGTTTAGTAGATGTATCTGACTTACACATTCCCTTCCCTCACCAAATCCACCCTGTAATTATCTGACCAACTTAATTGTCTTACCCTCTTCATCATAAATCGCTCCCTGAGGCCCCTTCATTCCTTCCTTTCATCCTTGCCATTATCTAAGACCAAGACGAGACAGCGAGAGAGGATTACCGTGAGAGGATGAGGGAGGCCAAGGATAAGGGGAAGGATTATGCAAAAGATAGTTATATATTGAAACAGAGATATCGAGCAGTCAGGAGGGTGAGAAACGTGTATGAGAGTAAATTGGAATGAAAAACAACGTCAGGACTGTTGGTGATCGAAGACAGGAAGTGAAGTTATAAGGGTAAACTGTAAATGATTGAAGCCTGGTTGTGGATTGCTTAAAAATACTTAATGTAGCCCTTTAAATACGATATCTGAAAGAGAGAATGAGTAAATTATTTTTTCTCCCGATGTCTGTCACTGGAACGGATAACAGCTATTATGCATTTTTTGAAAATTGTGTAAATCTACTTTTCATCGGTCATCTCTCGTCTTACTGGAACTGGTAACAGCGAGTATGTATTAAAAAGAAAAAATGTTCTTTGGGGGTGTCTGCCACTGAAACGGAGTAACAGCGAGGATGTATTTAATAGAAAAATGCTTAAATGAATGGCCAAGGTAAAATAACGTGGACTCAACCTAAGCAGACGAAAATACTGCCAGCAAGTCCACGTGTGTGAAGTATGGGCCGCTAACAACAGGCCTCCCACTGACCCTGACCCTCGACATTTAGCACAAAATATAGGCGTGTCCATTATGTTCCCTCAGGTAAATATCCAGGCATAGGAGAGAGAGAGAGAGAGTGTGTTCGTACGTTCTGGTTCGGTATTTTTCGTAAATTAATTCTTCCTTTATTTCCTCAGAAAGTGTTAATAGTAGTAATGATGATGATGATGATGATAATAATAATAATAATAGTAATAATAATAATAATAATAATAATCTATCTATCTATCTATAGCCCGACGCCCTAATCCCGCAAAGGGTGGCCGCAGACAAAACGCCTCCAAGTCACTCTGTCACCCACCATTTGACTCCCCTCCCCCAACTCACCCCCTCCCTCATATACCTCTCAACTCCATCCCTCCACCTCATCCTCGGTCTACCCCTCCCTCTCCCTCCCTCCACCTCACCTACATACACCCTCTTAGTCAGTCTTTCATTCTCCATCCTCTCCACATGTCCAAACCACCTCAGTGTATTTCTCCTAATCTTTTCAATAATAATAATAATAATAATAATTATTATTATTATTATTATTATTATTATTATTATTACTGGGTCATTTTACTTACATTCTGATTTTCCGATACTTAAAGAATTTTTTCTTCCTACAGTGAAGTAAAGGGAAACAGTAATATGAACATTAATATTTAGAAGTTCTTGTAGTTACGCAGTGTTTGTACAGTTGGCGACCTGTGAGCATAGGACAGCATCAGTGTGTAGCAGAGATCTAGCATTTGGTACACTGGACAGCCTTGACCCTATCACGTATTTGTTGGTGGTACTGATTTGGAATGAACGAAGGGTCAAATATTAGTTAAAAGCACCATGTAACTGTGATGCATGAGCGTGGGAAATTTGAGCGAGGCCTCCTCTTCACAGACACATATATACCAGGTTTATGTGTGGCCAGCTGTACGTCTTCACTGTGAGTTTGTCTGTATGTCCTCATTTTTGCAACCCCTAGACTTTAATCAGCTCGTTTTAGATAATTTATAACCTTCATTATACCCCTCACTACGAGAGGTATTGCCAGGGTTGGTAAAATATTGAAGTAGCAAGAATACACCTCGTTGTGAAGGGGTTAAAGGAGGTAATGGTGTGGATAGTGATGGTGTGGGTAGCTATGGGGTGAAAACAATGCAGGTGTGGGTAGGTGGATGAAGTGAACAGCGTGGTAATTAATTCCACTTAATTATGGTGTGGGTAGTTTTGGTGTGAATAGAGTGATGGTGTTGATATGGATGGTGTTAATGGCATGATGATGTAGATTGATGATGATGATGATGATGATGATGTGGATAAATGATGAAGTGGATACGTGATGTTATGGATACATTATGTTGCGGATAGATGATGGTGTGGGTAGATATTGGTGTGGACAGTGATGGTATGGATAGTAATGATGTGGATAGTAATGGTGTGGAGAGCGATTGTGTGGGTAGTGATGGTGTGGATAGTGATGTATGGATAACTGTCGGTGTTGATACATGATGTTATGAACAGATTTTGGTGTGGATAACGATAGTGTGGATAGTGATGTACACAGGTGTGGGTAGTGTGCACAGAGCGACAAGAAAAAAAAAGTATTAACATTGATTTGAATGTTAGTGCGACCTTGTGTGTGTGTGTGTGTGTGTGTGTGTGTGTGTGTGTGTGTGTGTGTGTGTGTGTGTGTCCTTCCTTCACTATTCTTCTTAGTACATTCTCTTCCTTGTACTTTTTTTTATTCACTTATTTTTTATCTTATACGTCTCCAAGCACTTGTCTTTTTTTTTTGCAATTTATTACTCCTTAACTTTCTCTTTCATTTTCTAATCTTTTTTTCGGTTCTCTCCTCCAGCATTTCCTTAATTCTTCCTTCTGTTATTTCTTTTCGTCCCATCTTTTCATCTTGCTTCATTCCTTCTCCTTTCCATCCCTTCTTCCTTCCTTCCATTCTTCCTTCCTTTCCCTCCTTCCTTCCTCCATGTGTTACATTTGGTCGTCTTCCCTTTGTCTTCCCTCCATCCTTTCATTCATTCATTCCCTCCATTGTTTTTTCCCTTCTTCCTTCCATCCATTCTACTTTTCTTCCTTTTATCCTTCAACCTTCCTTTTCTCCAATCCGCACTGCCAGTAGCGTAGTAGCCACGCACCCTTTCGTGTCACCAGCCAGTACTGTGTGAAGTTTTATGGCCGTTTGTAGTAAGGGGAGGTTTGTGGTGCAGTAGAAAACGTGTGTAGTGGTGGGTGGTAATGTGTGGTGATGTGGTGGTGTGTTAGTGTGTTGAGGAAATGTGTTATTGTGATGGTGTGGTAGTGTGGTGACTGGTCGTGAGGTAGCGTGGTGCCGTGGTGTGTTCATTTGGTGACTGGTGATTGTTGGGTTGTGTGCTGTTGAGGTAGTGTAGTGTTGTGGTGGTTTGTTGGTTTGGTGATGTGGTGACAAATTGAGATGATGTGTTTTGGTGTCATAACTGTGGTGGTAAGGTTCCGTGGTGTTGAAAAAGTTTATTTATGTGGTGGTGCTGTAGAGCATGATTGGTTTAGGTGAGATAGAGTGGTGGTGTGCTTGTGTGGTACGGTAACTGTGGTAGTGAGGTACCGGGGTGTTAAGGAAGTGTGATGGTGTTGATAGGACATGACTGCTTCTGGCTGTGGTAGTATGGCTGTTGCTTGTGTTATAGTATGATTGTGGCTGTGTTGTAGGTATTAGTTTTGACTTTCGTTATAAAGCTGTTCAGTTGAGAAGTAACATGATGATGATGATGAGAATGAGGATGAGGATGGTGATGATGATGATGATGATGGTGATGATGATGATGATGATAATGATGATGATGACGATGATGATTGTGTGTGTGTGTGTGTGTGTGTGTGTGTGTGTGTGTGTGTGTTAGTGGAAATAATTACGTAAACAGTATGGACCGAATTGACTGTCACACTGCCGTATTGAAGAGCTTCTGCCTATCAAAATTCTTCTATTCATTGGAACCTGCTTCCCAAGAGTGGTTTCCCCCCAATCTTCAACCTGCGGCTGTTAAAGTCCAACTGTTACATATTTTTTATGAATCGTGGACACCTGTAATCTGGTGTTCGTTTGTTTTTTAATTCCTTTGTTTTTCTTTTCACTGTTCTGTTATTGTAAAAAGAAAACTTAAATGACCTCTCCTGACTTTTCCACGTGCCCCAATAAATTATAATTTATGTTCAGTAGATAAGTACGTTTTCACAGAGAGAGAGAGAGAGAGAGAGAGAGAGAGAGAGAGAGAGAGAGCGAGTATACAAATGTCAGTATGTTACATGTGAGACGCATAGTGTAAGTGTGAATACAGTATGGTGAGAGACATTGAGAGTGATACACTTCGATGTGAGTATACGGTGTAATATATACCTTTAGGAACCATACAGGTATGAATATTCAGGTGTACTTACAAGTGTGACCTAGTGGTTAAGAAGCAGACATGAAACCTTGCTGAAATATTAGACAAGTAACACACACTGCGTTTAGATGTACCAAAATCTCAGGAAAGGGCACAAGACCTTTCGCCAGGACTAGGATCACCAAGACAGGCATTCAGTTTTGGCTGAGTCTTAATCTTCCCCTAGAATACGACCCCCCAATAGTTGATGCTATAATCAGGTCCCCAATGTACCGCTGAGGGAACAGGAACAAGGGAGAAACAAACCGCACTAAACCGGAAAAGGATGAGGCAGGGTCGTGTGAAGGTCGCTTATCCCAGCCACCTCGGTTCAGACGCTGGGGTAGACAGACGTGTATAGTAGATAAACAGTAGGTAAAGTTGATGGATAGACAGATGGAGGGGTGAACTGAGTTTGGGTTTGGGTTGATGCATGAGTGAGTGTGATACGCAGTTGGTGTGGAGGGGTCACCTCTGCGGTGTGTGTGCGTGTGTGTGTTGTGTGTGTGTGTGTGTGTGTGTGTGTGTGTGTGTGTGTGTGTGTGAGAGAGAGAGAGAGACAGACAGACAGACTTAACCTCTCCCTACCACCGCCACCCTTTCCGCCCCCTCTCCCGCCCCCTCCCCTTTTCCACTTCCGTCCCCCTCCCCTTCCCCCTCCGCCTCTGCCCCCTCGCATTTGCTCCTTCTCCATTCCCCTGCCCTGCCCTCCCCTCCCATCCACCGCGCTTCTACCCTCCCCTCTCCCCCTTCCTTTTTCCTCCAAGCCTCCTTTCTCCAAGCCTCCTTTCTCCCTTCCCGACCCCTCCCGTCATCCATTCCCTCTCCCCCCTCCCCTCTTCCCTATGACGCCTAGCTGCTGACGCCCCTCCCATTTTCACCGCCTTCCCCCCAGTGCTCCCTCCCACTCTCTCTCTCTCTCTCTCTCTCTCACACACACACACACACACACACACACACACACACACACACACACACACACACACACACACACACACACACACACACACACACACACACACACACACACACACACACACACACTGCCCTGCTTTACGGAACGCTACCCTGCCCTACCCTACCCTACCCAACCCATTCCTCGTCTCTTGACCTTTACTTTCCCCTACTTTCCTGTCATTTTGTGCCCTCTCCATCTTTCCATTCCCAGTCCTCTCATTCTTCCTCATCCCTTCATCCCTCCTGTCTCTTCTCCCCTCCCTCCTGCTCTCCTTCCCCTTCCTCGTATCCCTCTACCTCTCCCTCCTGTTCCTCTTCCCCTTCCTACTGTCCCTCCTTCCCTCCCACACTCCTGTCTCTCCCCTCCTCCCTTCTCTCCTGTCCCTCCCCTCCTCCCCTCCAGTCCCCCCTCCCTCCCTCATCTCCTGTCCCATCTCTCGCCTCTCTAACCCAAATTGATCCCCTCCCCTTCTTGTCCTATTACCTTACTCCCTCTCCTCTTCCCTCCTGCCCCCTGCTCTTTTCTCCTTTCCCCCACTCTCCCACCCTCCTACCCTACTACATTTCCTCCCTCTCCTCCCTTCTCCCTTGCCCTCCCCACTTCCCCTTTCTCCCCTCCCCTCCCCACTTCCCCTTCTTCCCTCCCCTCCCCTCCCCTCCCCTCCCACATTTCCCATGGCTAGACACAACTTTTGTTAACTTGAGTTTGGTCGTGTGTAGGCGCCTGGTGGTCTAGTGATCTGAGGCGTTGATATTTTTCATCCTGTAATTCTCCATGTATGTTTACAACGATTTTTATTCACCGGTTACGGAGGCATCCTTAGAGCCTTATCCTTAGCGATTTATTTTTTGATACGGCTGGTTAAAATGACTTTGTACATTATCTTTTCAGAGTATAACACAAGAGGACAATTGGGTGTAACGGGCAAAATAAATCACTTAGTAAGGTGTGGCACGACAGTAGAGGCCCAGATGCCGCGTCAGCCCGAGGACTTCATTTGCTGTGTTTTGATCTTGCTGCTATCAGACAATTTAACTCAGCATATGGGTGCTGGAGAAGGACGCCATCCTGTGGTGGCACCGATATGGCCAGGCGGTGGACCTGCCCGGTCTTACAAACCTCCCTTAGGCCCTTTCCTATCCCCGAAGAGGATGGTGGACTGCGGAGTAAGGACAACTTCAGCCTGCAGTCCACTGGGTTCATGTTCAAATGAGCCTGGGGTTGCGGCTGCTACCACTATTTCTCAGCTTATGAAACACCGTTGAAATATGGCGTTATGTGTGTGTGTGGGTGTGTGTGTATATATATATATATATATATATATATATATATATATATATATATATATATATATAAAACAACTAGACAAACTTCAGAATAAAGCTGTTAGAATCATTAACAACCCTGCCATTACATATACACTACCTTCCCTGCAAGTAAGAAGGAATGTTGCCTCCCTTGCATTATTTTACAGATATTTTTTTGGCAAATGCTCAGACGAAGTTGCGTCCATGGTGCCACCTCTCCATGCCTTCACTTGTGCTACACGGGCATCTGGTAGCGCTCATGACTGGAATGTCACTCAGCTATGTTGCAGAACTTCTGCCTATCAGAATTCTTTCATTCCCCGAACTGCATCTCTCTGGAACTCGCTTCCCCAGAGTTGTTTTCCTCCAAATTTCAACCCACAATTGTTCAATTCTAACTGTTACAGATATTTTATGAACAGAGGACACCAGTAATCTGGTGTATGGATTATTATTATTTTTTTACTCATTTGTTTTTCCTTCCTCCGTTCTGTTATTTATAAAACACGCACACACACACACACACACACACACACACACACACACACACACACACACACACACACACACACACACACACACACACACACACACACACACACACACACACACACACACACACACACACACACACACACACACACACACACACACACACACACACACACACACACACACACACACACACACACACACACACACACACACACACACACACACACACACACACACACACACGCCGATCAAAACATAATACCCGCTCTGGCTTGGCGAGCTTGGGTTATAATAGGTAAACAAAACACGTCATTCAGAGTCGTTTCGGCATTGCGACAAACATACCAGTGACTTAATACGGTTAGTCACCACTCTGACGTCAAAGCCTCAATATTATGAACACTTGAGCATTATATTAAAAAAATTTCCTGGTCTTGACTTGGAGATAGGAGGGTAAACATCGTAAATTGTGACGCGCCTAAGTGAAGGTCAAGGATGAGGGACAAGTCTGGGAGTGGAGAGAGAGAGAGAGAGAGAGAGAGAGAGGGGGGGGAGGAAAATTACTTTGCTTTTGTTTGAATTTGGTATAATTGATGGAAATTTTACTTGAATTTTGGTATAATTTGAGAGAGAGAGAGAGAGAGAGAGAGAGAGAGAGAGAGAGAGAGAGAGACCATCATAAACTCCAGCTGAGGTCAAATTTATTCCCGTGTAATAAATTTTACCGTTATTATGAATTTCCTTTTAGAGAGAGAGAGAGAGACAGACAGACAGACAGACAGACAGACAGAGCATCATAAACTCTAGTTGAGGTCAAAATTTAATCCCGTTTAATAAATTTTACTGTTATTGTGAATTTCCTTTTCTGGGCCCAGGTCGTAAAACTCGTCCTCATTTAGACACCTGTTTCTGAGTACACCTGGGCTCGTATCCTCGTGGGCCTAGGAGCATCCCTGGTAGCTCTTATTCCTTAACGTTTATTTATTTTCCTTATTTATTTTATTTTTTTGTGTGTTTTGTATTTTAGGGTCGTAATTTAGGTGACATAGTGATTTCGTAATACCTTCACCTATGCAACTTATTTTGCTTATTATATTTTAGATCCGTATTTTAGGTTGGCATGGTAGAGGTTGTGGCACCTTTTTCTCAGCGATTTCTTGTGCATATTAAACTTTTTTGTACTCTTTTGCTTTTACTGCGGCAGACTTTGTCGGTACTAGTAATATCGGGGTGTGAAATGCTGTAAGTGATTGGTTTCCCGTGAGAGTGGGGCTGCGACAGGGATGTGTGATGTCGCCTTGGTTGTTTAATATTTACATGGATGGTGTTGTAAGGGAGGTGAATGCAGGAGTTTTAGGTGGAGGTCTGAGTCTGGTGAATGTTGATGGTGGAGAGTGGAATCTGAAGCAGCTGCTGTTTGCAGATGATACTGCACTGGTGATTGAGTCAGAGGAGAGATTGAGACAGTTGGTAGAGGAGTTTGGAAGGGTGTGTGAAAGGAGGAAATTGAAAGTAAATGAGAATAAGAGTAAAGTGATGAAGTGTACGAGGTTGATAGATGGTAGGGGGATGAATATAGTTTTGAATGGTGAGTTGCTTGAGGAGGTATATTGTTTTAAATATCTAGGGTCATATGTTGCTGTGGATGGAAGAATAGATGCAGAAGTGAAGTTTAGAATAAATGAAGTAGGAAAGGTGCTGGGAGGAATAAAAAAAGTGTTTAAATGTCGTTCGCTTAGAATGGATGTTAAGAGAAGGCTGTATGAGGGTGTTGTGGTACCAACTGCGTTATATGGGGCTGAAACATGGAATATGGGTGTAGCAGAGAGGAAAAGTTTGAATGTAATTGAGATGAGGTGTCTGAGGAGTATGTGTGGAGTGATGCGTATGGATCGGGTGCGAAATGATGAAGTGCGAAGGAGAACTGGAGTTGTTCGGGAGATGGCTGGTAGAGTTGAGCAGAGGGTGTTGCGATGGTTTGGGCATATGGAGAGAATGGATAATGAGCGATTGGTGAAAAAGATAAATAGATCTGATGTGAGAGGTGTAAGGCTGAGAGGAAGACCACGAATAGGATGGATGGACAGTGTGAAGAGAGCGTTGGATGCGAGAGGGATGTCTGTTGAGCAAGGAAGAGTGGCTGTGCGTGACAGAAATAAATGGAGAGAAATTGTGAATGAATAAGTGATGACGCAGCCCTGAGGGGATATTCTCCCGCATTTGGTCTGATCAGCTAGTCAGGTCAGGTGCGGGTAAGGGGATGGGTCTATTATGATGTGGCAGGGGTAAACCAGTTCTGCTGTCGGGCCCTGCTGCGGATGTCACTGATTGCATTGCGCAGTTGACCCTTGTGCGGTGTGGTGCGGTGAGGATCTGTCCGTTCTCCCCTTTGGGGCTAAGATGCGAATGAATGTGTTTGAATGGATGAGTAAATGGGGAGTGTGTCGTCCTGTCTCGGCTACCTCCCTTTCCTTGGGGGAAGCAGCCTGGGTATATAGATAGATAGATAGTGATATGACTAATGAAATAGCTAAGAAAAATTAAAGAACGGTCCTTATCCCCATCAGCTGGAGGACATTAAGTACAGGAGAGCACCCTAGTAATGAAGACAGTACAAAACCCCTTTAGTTCGAGAAGTCCCTCTGAGCTGAATGAGATTGAAAGTAGCAGAAATAAACTTTAAAAAAAAAAAAAAAAAAAAGCGTCATGAGATTCAAGAAGTTAATAATGATGTTTACGTTATTCATATTTGTTTTATTTCAACAACGTGATGTCTAACTCATATGGATCCCTTTAGTCCTATGGCGATTTTTTCATATCTAGACGATTTTCCTGAACTTGGGAAGGATCTGTAGTAGCGACAGTGATTCCCCGAGGCCTTTTTTGATCTGAATAAAATTGTCTGATGATAAGAATAAATCGAAAAAATACGTCACCGTATATTTTTTTTTCATACATACAATGTTTATTTGGCTTAGAGAAAACTTCCTGTGATGAAAGGGTTAGAAACAGGCTCCATAAATTCCTTCAGTACGATGACTCCTTATTTATTTTTGTATAGCTACCGGCAGAGGGATAAGATGATGATGATGATGATGGTAATGATGATGGTGATTATGGTATTTTTTGTGCAGCTCATTTGCCCCAGTAGGTAGGGTCTTTTACTGGCCAGTAGGTTGTTATATAAAAATATCGTGTTCTGTATAATCCACTGGTCTTGGCTAAACCTTCGTCAGTGTATCTCGCCAATATTTGTCTCTTGCCTCTTCTATAGCTTTTTTTTTTTTTTTTAATACATGATTCCCGAACACTGATCTCATTTCCATATGATGTTTGCATTTGTTCGAATATGATACGATATTTAATCGTGACCTTATAGATAATGGACTGAACAGAGAGGTTGCTAGGTATCGTGGAGAGCCGCCATTAGATGATCAGTGCCTGCATATGCAAAAACTTGGAACCTTTATAAAAGAAGCGAAACGATTATTGTGTCACCCTTTACCTGTGTCACCTTTACCTGCCACAATCTTACCTGTCTTATCCACACCCATCTCACCCCCGCCTGTCTCATCGACACCAATCCCACCCACATCTGTCACTCGTCCACCTGTTCTAGCCTCATCCCCACACCTGTTTCCTCATTACCATCGAGGATATTTCTGGATCAGGAAATTGACATCAAACCAATACGTACTTATGTGCATAAATTTTGCCCTTTATGAATTATTTAAGTTTTTGTACTTTATTTACTTTTATGACATTTTGGTCTGTTCTTATTATATTAATCATGCTTCCATTCCCCAATTAATATAAAAGTAATTATCCCTGTCCGTCAGTTGTTATAATAATATTAGTCTATTTTTCTCAACTTTTCGTTCTCTTTCTCTTCCAAAATATCGAATTCCTCGCCCTGTTCCTTCCTCTGTCTCTCACTGTTTTTTTTTTTTTTCCACATCTAACCTATCTCTTCTTTCTAACCCTATTACCCCTTTTTTTCATTCATCTTACTCTTCCTTTCATTCATCACTCCCTCTTATACATCTTTCTTTCTCTTCCCAAACAACTTTTTACTTTACTTCTTCCCATATTCCCGCTCCACTTTTATTTTCTGTACCTTCCATTCGTTCACTTTCACATAGTCATCTTTCCTTTCCTCCTCACCCTCTTTTTTCTTCTTCTTCTGCTCAACCTCATTTTCTCCTTTCCATTTCATCCCTTCTTCTTTCTTCTCCATCTCCCCCTCTTTTACTTCGTTCCTCTCCTGCACGCCCTCATACGTTCTTCCATTTCACCTTCATAGATCTTTTTTCTTCTCCTCTTTCTTATTTTCCTCTTTTTTGTCTTTTTTTTTCCTGCACATTCTCTCTTTTTCTTCTCTTCCTTTCCACTCACTCACATTCTTCTTTCATCTTCCCCTCGCCACTTTCTCACCTGCCTACTTTCTCAGCCTTGTTTACTTCTTTCTTTCATACCCTCTTCTTCTTTCCTCTCGCCCTCCACACACCTCTTCTCCCGTCCTTCGCACCTTCTTGTTCTTCCACAGTATATTCAGCAATCTCAAGTTACTATGAACACAAATGCTTCTCCACCTTATACATCCACTTCTTCCTCCAACCTTTCCTCCCGTTCCCTCCCCTCCCCTCTGTCATTCCCCCCTACCAATTTTAACTTTTCCTTCTCCATAATTCTCTCAGTATGTCCTTTTTTATCGTTTATACTACTCATCCCATTGGTAGGTAAGAAAAAGTCAGGAGGAAGACGTTGGAAATTAGTAAAATCAATGACACTGTCCCCCGTATAATATTCGTTTTCCTTCTTTGACCCAATTCTCTGTTGTCCTCTTTATCATACTCGCATTATTCAATCATTCTTCTCTTCCGTATATTTCTTGGATATCTCGGTCAGCAAACTCATTTTTCGTGTATTTCTCGGTCAACCTCATCTTCCATATATTTCTCGGTCATTCTTATGTATATATATATATATATATATATATATATATATATATATATATATATATATATATATATATATATATATTCATCTCTGGCTGTAGGCGTTTTCTGTTTATGCGTGCATGCATGTTTATATGAACACTTGATTATACATGTGTTTGAATGCGCATGTCTCTTTAATGCTTCTGTGCATCTTTTGTGTGTGTTTATGTATGTCAAATCATTTTGTGCATTTGTATGCGTGTAATGCAGTATATAGACAGTAGAGTATATTTACTTGTGTATTTGCCAATCAGTCATATAAATTGAGGCCATTTCATCCATTAACATCTACGCATAGCTTCATATGCCCATCTACATCGGCTTCAATACACTTCCCTAGCCCCTTCCCGTTCCCCTTTCCCTTTCATTCCCTCTTCCCCTTCCCCTTCCTCCTCCTCCTCCTCCTCCTCCTTTCCCTTATCCCTTTCTTTTATCTCTCCCCATCCCTTCCCTTCCATCCTCCTTCCCATTCACACCTCTCCGTGCCCCCTTTCCCAGTCTTCTTCCCTATATCCATCCCTGTTGTTATATCCATTCCGTCTTCCACATCACACACACACACACACACACACACACACACACACACACACACACACACACACACACACACACACACACACACACACACACACACACACACACACACACACACACACACACACACACACACACACACACACACACACACACACACACACACACACACACACACACACACACACACACACACACACACACACACACACACACACACACACACACACACACACACACACACACACACACACACACACACACACACACACACACACACACACACACACACACACACACACACACACACACACACACACACACACACACACACACACACACACACACACACACACACACACACACACACACACACACACACATCCTTCCCCTGCCTCTCCCTTTCTCCCCCTCCTTCTCCTTTCACCACGAAGCCTCAGAGACAACGGGACTGAAGTGTTTGTCGGCTTGTGTTTACCTGGGAACGGCGGTGGCAGGTTTAAAGGGGGGCTGAGGGGACGGGAGGGAGTTGAGCTTATGTTGACAAATGCAAAATAAGAGATAGTGTTTCTTTTTGTCTTTTGGGTCGTCCGTTGTTCGGTGTATTTACTCTCTTTGTGAATTTGATATGTTTGGTTTCCCCTGCTTTTTCGACCGTTTGTGTGTGTGTGTGTGTGTGTGAATTTGTGTGTTTTTATGTGTGAACTTTGGGAGGTGGGAGGGATCAGGGAGGGGGCCGATTAGTGACACGTAATAATTTGGAAATAAATAATGTTAATTTTCACTCTGTTGGTTGTGCATTTATGACGGTGCATTTACCTTTCTTTTTTCCCTCCACCTATCGACTGCATTTGTGTCTCGGGAGTGAGGTGGAGGCGGAAAGGGGTTCCGAATATTTACACATGCAAAACAGGTGTGTGTGTGTGTGTGTGTGTGTGTGTGTGTGTGTGTGTGTGTGTGTGTGTGTGTGTGTGCGCGCGCGTGTTTGCGCGCGTGTGTGTGTGTGTGTGTGTGTGTATGTATGTATGTATGTGCGCGCGCGCGCGTGCGTGCGTGTGTGTGTGTGTGTGTGTGTGTGTGTGTGTGTGTGTGTGTGTGTTCTCAGGTGGCATGGTATTGATGGAGGTGCATACGGTATAATTTTCTGTATGAATTTCGTCTGTATGTTTTTATCTGTACTGTATATTCATCCATATTTTTTGAGCGAATTATGGTGCATGGAAAACAGAAGGCATTTTTTTCCCCTTCAGTCGTTGGTGCATTGATTTTTTGTGAATTTCATCGCTTTATGGATTTGTTTCTCTTTACCTGTTTGTCAGTGTATGTATTTATGTATACATGTTAGCATGTCTGTATCTATGTATAAATGTTTGCATGTATGTATGTATGTATTTCTTCTGCGGGGGAAAATTGAGAATAGAAAATCTGAGTTAGAACGTTGTAGGGAAGGTGTTAATATTCTGACCTGGACATGCTAATTAGGACCCCAAGAAAGGTGAAAGGTAGTGGTGGCGGCAGGGAAGAAAAAACATTGATTCACCTTGCTTTCTGTTTCTCTCTCTCCAGCACAGTATCTTTATTTTCTGCGTTTAATCTTTCGTCCACTTGTCTTCCTTTTCTTCATTTTCCTTAATTTCCTTCATTTCCTCCTCACATTTTTTGTTGTCTGTTTCATCTTCCTGTTTCATAATTAGACCTGCAGGATTAGAAATACTGTGGTCATAATTGTGTGTGAATGATAAGGAGAGTTAATTGTTACGAGAAGTGTGATTAGATAGTATGGTAGGTCATAAGGCTGCACATACTGACTTAAGGCAATGTTATGATACTCCCTTGCCTCGGTGGTATATTCTAATCTCAGTGAAATAGTTTAGCAATAGCAGGAATGTAAGAAGAAATAATTATACTGTTTTAATTATACGGCAGTGTTCGCCTTTCACCATCAATATAAGTACAGTACATCGCACCTCATCACTAAGTCTGTAATGATCGCGGACCCTATACTTTTATACAAGAGCCACATACCTGAGGATAATGAAGTGACTCAGCAGGACAGGTGTGTATGGAGGGCAGGTGTGTGTGTGGGAGAGTGCGTCACGAACACTTGCGCCTCCAACGTGTATAAAGTTGAGCCACATTTTCTTTCTCCAGTTCCTCCGTCTCAACCTTTTTATTTCTTCGGTTCCGATCCTTCCTCTTTTCCTCCAACATCCATCTCTATTTTCCCTTTTCATTTTTTTCTGTTCCTTGTCCTTTTTCTTTCCCCTGCCATTCCCCCTTTTTTATTCTTTCCGAGTCGTTCGTCCTCTCAGCGTATTTACATTTCTTTCCTCTGTTTTTCTCGGGTTCTTGCTGTTTCATCTTTTATCCTTTCTTTTCTTCCTCCTGTCCTTGCTCCTCTCTTTTCCTTTGTCTGTATGTCCTTTTTCTTCTTTTATCCTATTCCTGCTGCGTCTTCTTTTCTTCGTCTGCTCCTTTTCCCTCTAGTTCACGTCTTCTCTTTCTTCACCAACACTTCTGTACACACACACACACACACACACACACACACACACACACACACACACACACACACACACACACACACACACACACACACACACACACATTCTCTCTCTCTCTCTCTCTCCCCCCTCTTGTCCTCCCCTCCCATCTGCCCCTTCCCCTCTCCTGCCCCCAGTGTTCTCTTTCATCTTTCATTACTCCTTTCCTCTGCTTCCTCACCCTTCCCTTCGTCTTCCTCTTACATTTTTTTCCTGTTCTCTTTCCCTCTTTCCCCCATTTCTTCGCCCTTGTTCTCCCCTTTCTCTATTTTCACCATCTTCCAGCCCTTTCCACTTCAGCTCCCTTTCTCCCTTCACCTCTCTTCCTCTCTGTTACTTGCCTTCTTCTAATCTTCTCCCTTTTCCTCTTCCGCCCTCCTCCTCCCCTCTCCTCCCCCTCCCCCTTCTCTCTTTCCTTCTCCTCCACTTCCCCTTACCTCCCCTCCCCCTCCCATTCTCGCCCCTCCCCTCCCCTCCCACATCCCTCTCCCCGCACCGTATGACCCCTACCTCTGTGTTGCCAGCCTACCAGCAGCGCACTTGTCTCATCCTCGGTTGTTTGTTTTCAGTGTTTGGATGTTTGTGTGATGTTGTGCTTTGTGTGTTGTTCTTCATGTCTATAGCTTGGTCATGTTCGTATGGCTTGGCTGTTTTAAATATGTATATACTCACATACACACATACATACTATTGTTTACACCTACATACACACAGAAAACAAGCAAACAACGTGGGTGTACATGTATAAACACATTGTAAATATGAACGTTCATGTACATTCACTAATAAGATGTTAATGTAAGAAGACGTCTACATTTATGAACATACTGTACATGTTATATAATAATTTGCATTTGCACAGGATACTATGTTTTGGAATCTGTTTTCCATGTAGTAAGTTTTTGTCTGCGTATGATAAACGGTCAGTAACGTTAATTCAGAAGGGAATGTTAAGGTGTTACGACAACAGTATTTCAACACATGCAACATCCATAGAAACACGCTGCTCTGCATACACGTTATTTAAAACTTTTCTCACATCCTGAACATTCATGTTCGTCATATCATCGTCATTCTCACCCATTTACTCGCCTAGCACACGATGAGGAAATCTGAAACACGCACGTTGATTGTTCTAGAAATATTACTCAGAGAAGGAAACTCTTACAGCCAATATTCCATTTGCCTGAAACTTGGCAGCTGACTAAATGGTTTCAAGTGCTGGGCTTTGGCGTGGTCCTTAAGTGTGTTCAGATTAGTGACCCTTGATGTGAAGACGATGACTGTTATTGTTCCAGAAACAGTAGTAACTTTGTTTTTAAATGCCTTTTATGGTTTCTACTTAACCCTCTCAAGATCTTCCCGCTATGGTGTTGGTAATGTGTGTGTCTACCAGTCCTCCTGATCCTGGTTCTATCCCATCCGTAGGCGGACATTTAAGAGGGGGCAGTAGGATGTTCTTTCATGTATTTTTACTCGTTTGCACCCGTTGTGATTCCCTCGATGCCCTTAGATTTTTCTCCCACACACAGTAAGTCCAAAAGTTTCCATATACAATTCTCGCCCCACACTCTTATGCTGCGTGTACTGTACCCATGCGTGAACCAGACACTGGGCGTTGATAGTGGTGTTCCTTAACCCTACGAATCACTTACCCTTCTAGGTCCCGTAAAACACGACGTCCCGCCCATGTCAGTGTGTAAGTCATAGGAGGCAGAATAAGATGCTTTACGTCGATCCAAAGAGAGTGGTTTCAGGGCACATAAGGGCTCTGTGGAATTCCCTGGATAGCCTGCGTTTGCGTATGTGATTTTAGGGATACATGTACTTTTTCTGTAGCCTGTTTATACTCGTATGTATGTATGTAGGTAGGAATAATGTATAAGCATGCGTACATGTAAACTTAAGCAGTTGTCAGTTTATACTAGTTTTTCGTTGTATGCATAGATATATAGAGAAATTTAATTACTAGGGTTGGCCACAGATCAAGATTCCCCTGTTTACTATATTAACCATTTTTCAGTATCTTTGTCCTTCTTGTACTTAATTTTTATCGTTAATGCAACCGTGATCTTTGTTGGTGCAATCTGTGTCCACGTGGTTGTAAGTACTTTGAGTTTACAGTACGGAATTAGTTACTCTTGCCAGGTACTCCCTTTGGTATGTTTGGGTGGTAGCGGTGGTTCCTGACTTTGTGTGTTGTGGTGTGGTAGGGGTGTGCTGAGTAACTTGAGAGAGAGAGAGAGAGAGAGAGAGAGAGAGAGAGAGAGAGAGAGAATTACTGCGTTGTAAGGGTTGGGCAAGAGCGATGATTTTTCCTTTGAATGAGGTGAGTGGACTATGAAGTGGTGAAAGTGTTGTGAGGGAGGGCAGTGTGATGAGTGAATCTGCTGTAGAATGTTTAGATAATGTTGTAAGAGTATGGGGAATGATTGTGTGTGTGTGTGTGTGTGTGTGAGAGAGAGAGAGAGAGAGAGAGAGAGAGAGAGAGAGAGAGAGAGAGCATCATAATGTAACCAAAAGATTAAGAAGTTATTTTTTCATAAACTCCCAGACTACAGAGTTAAAACAAATTAAACATACATCCATTCTCCATAGCGAGTGTGTAACCCGCTGAATGAAGGACTCAGGGATGTATTAATATTGCAAAAACATAGACTATTTTATCATTAGCGTATTTTAAGGTTTACATCACATTAGAAGGCAAGGATTGTTTACACTTTCTTCTTTGTTAACGCTGGCTCCTTTTATTATTGTTATTATATTTCGTATTTCGTGTTTACTTTATTATTTTTGGTGTGTATCATTAATTTGTGCTTAAAGTGAATGTTAGTACGAGTGACGATGGCGAAAAGGGATACTAGGCTGATGTGTTAGTTATGCAGATGTGTTGGTTAGGTAGGTGCATTAGAGAGGCAGGTAGGTGTGTTGGTGAAGCAGTGGTTGGTAAGTCAGACAGGTGTGTTACTGAGGCACGTGAGGGCAGCAGGTGTGATGATAAGGCAATTGCTGAGATGGGTAGTTGGTGAGGCAAGTGTGTTGATGCGGCAGGCAGGGGTAAAGGCAGGCATGTTGCTCAACAGTTCTGAAAAATGGTGACGAAGCGCTGCAAACAGTGGATCATCGGCAGGGATGGTGCTTCTCATCATCACGTCTACACGATCATGTTCACTCATTTTCCTTTACCATACACCAACACGCCAGGTGCCCATTGATCATGTGGAAAGACCTTAAGAGAAGAAAGAAATCAGATATAAGTGGGGCGGATGTATGGTCAATGAATACTGTATAAGAAAAAGCCAGATGCGTTCAGAAATCATTTGGTGGTGTGGCAGGTGTGAGAAGGCAGTTGCCGTTAAGACGGGTGTAGGGTGTGGTTAGAGCAAGTGTATGGGTAAGGCAGGTGGATAGGTTAGGTGAATTTATGAGTTAGACAGGATTAAACAGGCGTATGAGGAAGTCAAGTGTATGGGTAAGACAGTTGCATGGGGAGACAAGAGTTCAGGTAAGGCAGGTGTGCGTGTGTGAGAAACGTGTATGGGTGAGAGGTGTGTGGGTGAGGCAAGTGTAATGGTGAGGCAGGTACATGGGTAAGACAGGTGTATGGGTGAGGCAGGTGTATGAATAAGGTAGGTGCATGGTTAAGGCAGGTGTATGGGTGATTTAGGGGTATGGAAGAGGCAGGTGTATGGAAGAGGGAGGTGTGTGGACGAGGGAGGTGTATGGTTGAGGCAGGAATATGGTTAAGGCAAGTATATGGTTAAGGCAGGTGTATGGGTAGGCAGGTGTATGGGTGTTGTAGATGTGGGTGGTGATGGTGATGGGAGAGTCTGGGTTTAGTCTGGTGAGGTCATAGAGAACACAGCTCCCCCCCTCCACTCCCTGCTCCCCTCCCCCTCCCCCCTTCCCCCTCCCCCTCTCCCGTCCCATACTTGGCTAACAATAGACCTATTCCTACCTTCCTCCCTCCCTCTCTCGTTCTGCCTCTCTCTGCCCACCTTCGCTTACCGGCTGCTTACTTTTCCCAGCCTACCTACCTCTCTCTTCCTACCTGCCTTTTTAACTTTTTCATGCTGCCTTTCCTATCTCGCATACCTTGCTGCCTGCCTGTCCTAGCGTGCATTCCCTTCTGCTTGTCTACTTTCCATTTACTATCACTCCTGACATTCGTGCTTACCTTTCTTTATAAACCCTCATTCCTGTCCTAGCGTATCATTCTCTCCCAGTTTGCCCATTCCTCCCTTTCCATCACCCTACCTGTCTCCTACATATCTCTCCCAATCTCCCTACCTGTGTCTCCTGCATATCTCTCCCCGATCTCCTTGCCTTTCTCTCAAACATCTCTCTCCTGCATGTCTCTTCCTATTTCCCTACCTCCCTTTCTACTTCTAACCAGTCTTCCTACGTCCCTCTCTCCTTGCTAACCTATCCTGCCGTTAGTTCCTGCCACCCCTTATGCCTATCGCCTTCCCTTGCCTACCCACACACACGCCTACACCACGCCTCCCTACCTGTGACTGGCCTACCTAAGCTGTTGTTTCACCACATGTGCCTAAGAATGCCAGCCTCATTAGTCTCAGGATGTTTTTCTCTTTCTCTTTCACATCTGCCTCCTTTCTGTACCTAAACATCTTTTTCTGCCTACCATCTGCCTCCCGTCTTTTTCACTACCTTCCATTTCCTGCCTTTCCCACCAGTCTGACTTCTTATGTCTATCTCTTTCCATCTACACTACTCCTCTTTGTGCCTGACCTTCTTTATCTAACTTGTCTTTGCCTCCTTTCTTTTCTGTTGACTTCCTGTTCGTGCCTTTCCCGACTATTCAGCCTCTCCTTAGGGCTTTCTCCCTCCTTTCTCCTCCCTGTCCCTTCTCTAACCTTATCGACCGTACTGCGTTCTCTCTCTCTCTCTCTCTCTCTCTCTCTCTCTCTCTCTCTCTCTGCCTTTCCCCTACCTCTCCTCTCCAGGCTGCCTTTCTCTTTCCCTCATAACCATTCCCTTTTGTTCCTTATCAGTTTCATTCTACACCACACTTACACATACTTCCATCTTCCTTTCTCATCCAGCTACCTAACCTTTAGTTTTGTCTCTTATTCCTTCCCTGTCTCTGGCTTCGTTGCGTCCTGTTCTTCCTCTCTCAACTCTGTCTCCGTATCTCCCCTTTCTACCGTTTTCAGCTGACAAACCTCTCCCTTTTCCTTTCTTTCTCCCCTATTTTCTCCCTCCAGCTCCTAACCTGATGACGATGACGTGTAGTGTGGCTGTGAAGTATTGTGAATGTATGGTGAAGTGACAGATGGCCCCGGGCAGCGTTTAGGGCAGCTGTGGAATGAGGAAACGCAGCTGTGTACCGCTAGGGGGCTTTAGGGGGAAGGCGCTGAAATACGGGTCCACCTCCGCCATTTTGTTGCAGGAGGCATTAACTTTCACCAAGCTCTAAATGTGAAAATGAACTCTTTGAGCTTGATTATGGAATGTAGGGTGCCTGTTGTGCTTATCCAGTCCTTCGATTTGTCTTGTCACTAAATTATTCGGCGCAGGACTCAGAGAATTGAAGGACTGGGGAGCCAAAATGTCGTGGTTGTCCCAAGATGAGCATGACCAAACGATGTGCGGATTGTCTGTCTGAGAGAAACGTAGAGGGTGAGTTTTGTTTTTACAGAGAGAGAGAGAGAGAGAGAGAGAGAGAATTATTGAGATTGTCTGAATAGATCAGGAGAGGATAGTAACACCATATGTCAAAGGTACAAGTTGGAAAAGTGTTAAGAAGTGAATATACGGAAGTGAATATGAGTAAAGCGAATGTAGGAGGTGATTGTGAGGAGGTGAAAGTGAGGAAGTGAACGTGAGGAAGTGAAAGTGAGGAAGTGAACGTGAGGAAGTGAACGTGAGGACGTGAAAGTGAGAAAGCGAGTTTGAGGAAATGAGTGTAAATATGTAAATGAGGAAGTGAATGAGAGAATATGAGGAAGCTGAATATGAGAAAGTGAGTACAGGAAGTGAATGTGAGCAAGTGAGCATAGAAAGTGAACGTGAAGGAACGAATGTGAGAAGTGAATGAGAGTGAATGTGAGGAGGATGTGATCAATACAGTCGATATGTCAAGACTTTTAGCGCTTGGGGAGTTAGTCTTCATTTACCGTTTCGCTGCGGGAGAGACGTCGTACGTTGAAAATTATTTGGAGATACCAGATATGAACCACACCAAGACATCATTGTGCTGAAAGAGTTTGAAGCCTCTGAAATCCTGGAAAATGAGAGAATAACTAGTTTGGCGTTGTAAAGGTGAAGTGGCATGAGGTGGAGGGAGAGGCGGACCGAGAATGACGCGGAAGGATCGAGGGAAGAGTTCGTTTGCAGTCATGTATATTGATCTACGTCATGGCGACAGATGAGATGGTGAACACTGACGTAAGTAACCGTGTGGTACGGTCTTTGGAACTTAACAAATTTTTCAGAATAGTTTGTTTACGGTTTCATAGTTGTTCGTCTGTAGTTTGGAACCACATGATTGTCTTACCGCTACGTGTGAGGGAGAATGGACAGCTGGTTAATACAATAAAGAAGTAGTAAGAGGTAGAGGGAGAGGTTGACTGAGAAGTGGACAGGAGGACGGAAGAGTATGAAACAGCGATAAATAAATAAATAAATAAATAAATGTAATATCGAGACTGGTAACGGTTCTGTGATTTATATATTGAAACGCAGGACGAAGAGCTTTGAAATACTGTCATGTTTTAGGAATGGTGTATTATTTTTTGTCACACCTTGCAGTATTAATCAACAGGTAGGCATTAGGCTGAATTTTAACCCATTCAGGACGATGGCGTATCCAACCTTTCCAGTTAGAAATACACCTGAGCTGATTATAATTGTATGGAGGCAGTGATGATAATAATAATAGTAATAATAATAATAATAATAATAATAATAATAATGACGATGATGATGATGATGATGATGATGGTGATAATAATAATAATAATAATAATAATAATAATGATAATAATAATAGTAGTAGTAGTAGTAGCTGTAGTAGTAGTTGCAATAATAATAATAATAATAATGATGATAATAATAATAATAATAATAAGTAAAAGACACAAGGGGAATATCAGAACGTGACCAGTTGGAGTCTTATAAAAGTGGATTAAATGGTACATGGTGGATTGAGAGGTGGGGAGAGAGGGAGATTGAAGGATTGAGTGGAAGAGTACATGTTGAAGGATGACTTGGGATGGGATGATTGAGGTGCTGGGATTTCGAGGGTGAGGGAGTCTCTCTCTCTCTCTCTCTCTCTCTCTCTCTCTCTCTGGATGTGACCTTCACGGTGTGTGGATTGATAGATATATAGTTGGGTAGACTGATAGATAGACTGATTGGTTGTAATGTAGGTAGGTAGGTGGATAAAGTAGGTTGATAGATATGGATTAATAGATATATATAAATAGGTAAGTTGGATGAAAACGGTAATGAATACGGTACCTAGATAGATATAGACAGATTGATAGACTTATATGTGGATGGGTACGTAGATAGATAAATAGATAGAGATTTGGATAGATAGAGATAGATGCATAGAGACAGGCAGACTGACAGACATAGATAGACAGATACCTTAAGTAGATAGGTAAGTAGGTAGATAGATAGGTAGGTAGACATTAAGATAGGTAGGTAGGTAGGTAGGTAGGTAGATAGATAGGTAGGTAGGCAGATAGGTTGGTAGAAATATTACAATAGATAAATAAATATTGATAGCTAGGTAGATAGATAAACAAATGGATAGATGGTTAGACAGACAGACAGACGTAAAACAGATGGCATTGTTATTGTTTTTGTTAGTATTCAAAATATGTTCCTGTGAGTATGAACATTTGTGTATTTATTTATCCTTGTTTATGGAAGGGAAGATCTGTTTGGAGAGAGAGAGAGAGAGAGAGAGAGAGAGAGAGAGTTTTAAGGAAATGATACTCTTTTTCAAATCTGTTATAGTCACCCCTACTCTCAAAGATGGTAGTAGTTGTGGTAGTGGTGGAGGATGTCGTAGTGGTAGTTGTGGTAGTGGTGGAGGATGTCGTAGTGGTAGTTGTGGTAGTTATGATGATGATAGTGTGGTATGGGTGGTAATATTGATGGTAGTAGTGGTGGTAGGAGATGGTTATTATGGTGATGGTGAAGGGTAGTGATGGTAGTGGTAATGGTAGTGATAGGTAATGATTTCAGGTTGGAATGGTAATACTGGCTTAGTGGGGTGACTGGTAGTGGTGATGGTATGAGGCAGTAGTTGTGGTGGTGGTAATTTTAGTGGGATTGATGATAGTGGGTATAGTGAGGGAGAGTGGTAGTGCCGATGAATGAGGCTGGTGATATTTGTATGGGGTGGCTGAAGTGGTCTGAAGTTGGAAGCAGAGTTGTGGTAGTGTTGGTGACGGCGCTGATGAGGTGGAGATGGCGTGAGAGGTCAGTGGTGGTGGTGGAGGAGAAGGCAGAGTAGGTTGAGAGTGGTAGTGGTGAAGGTAATGAGTGGCGAAGGTGAGATGAGGTGAGTGATGGTGCAGGATGAAGGTGGTGGTGGTGAGTGGCGGTGGGGTTTTGTCATTGGTGATGCTGATGGTGGGGATGATGGTAGAGGTGGAGAGTGATGGAGGTGGTGGTGTGGTGGAGAAAGATGGTGGAAGTGATGCAAGAGGTGGAGAAGAACTGAAGGGTGGTAATGAGTAGTGGCAGGAGGGAGGAGGGGTATGAATGGTGTTGGTGATGGTGATGATGGTGAAGGTGATGCTGGAGGTGGAGAGGGGGATGGTGGAGGTTGTGAGTGTTGATGCTGTCAGTCACGCGTCCCTCCAAGCTGACACTAACATGCCACTGTTTTCCTGGCGACGCGAAGGGAAACTGAGGCCGACAAGAATCTCACTGATGTTTTGTAAATATTTTTGGTGCCGGTTTAGCGATGTTCTCTTGCTCAAGTGTGGACAAACAGAATTTCTCCCACACACAAATATATCTGATTGACAGGCTTATTCAGTGGAATCATGTCGAGTAATGTGTTGAGTAAAAAACATACTTGTGTGCATGTACAGATACATATGTAGTAATTTAGATGTATGTTGTTCAGTGTTTGTTCTCGTTAGTAATCGATGAAGGAACTGCAAGAAAATGTGATAGGTGTGGTGAATAGGTAGAATCTGAAATTTGTCTATGATGTTATGTTTAACAGGTATTTCACTCTCTTTCAGGAAATATACGAGATGAAATGTTTGGCTTATTAATAAAAGTATGTGCTTAGGATAGGCAGTTCATACATGACAACGAAATTAAGAGAATTGGAATGGGACATTTTTTAAGCAGAGTAACATTGTGAGTTACTGGAATGTGCTTTACTGTGAGAAAAGACATTCATATAATTATTGTATCTTTCCTGTGCCAACTTGTGAATCGGAAGCCTGGAACCTGACAGTCAGTGAAATGTTAACTTTGAAATGGTCACAGAAGAAAGGAAAGGGTTTGGATTATTTGGTATCACATGGAGGAATAAAACGGGAGCTTCTTCGATAAAGAGAAAGACAGAAGTAGAGTATATAATCACCACAATAATAATTCAGAAATATGTTTGGGCAGGTCACGTCCTTCGTAGATGAGAATAAACTGACCATCTGGGTAACTGAGTGATAACCCAGAGGTGAAGTAAGGAAAAGAAACAGAAACAGAACAAGCTAGAGGGACGAAAATCCCAGACGTGTGAGGACTGGATGGAAGAGGCTAACAAACTGAGAGAGAGAGAGAGAGAGAGAGAGAGAGAGAGAGAGAGAGAGAGAGAGTGGAGAAGGCTGTCTTGCAGTGGACTATATAGGACGCTACTTATTAATTGTCAAGAATACAAAGTTTAAATTTTTGATGTAGTATCATACTGTATATTTTTTTTATTCTTCTTAAACTGGTTATATATTCTTTTTCCAGTATAATTGTTTATGTAAAGTCGACTCAAAAAAAAAAAAATGCACAAATGGGATCCTTCTAAGGGATCGTCCTACGCGATTAATAATACTGACTAAAGTTCTTTTGATTTTAATACTTTAGTGAGCTTGTAAAGAGGCCAGTGACGGCGACTGTACACCATCCAGATAGACGGCGTGATTCTTTTTAAACAGCTTCCATCAGAGGATTGCATATTTGTTATTCTTGATGCTCCTTTGCTTCCTTACTTTGCTTAGGAGAATGCCCTGGTAGTAAGAACATTAGGTAAGCTTGTATCTAACCCCTCCAGATCGAAAAGTTTCTCCGAAGCTGAATTAGATAGCCATGAGATAGCAAGAATAAATTAGAACAATATATCGTACTGAAAAGGTGAAAATGCCCCAGTTTCTCCACCCCCCTGTCCCACCCACCCATACTCATTGTGTGTGTGTGTGTGTGTGTGTAAGTTTATATATAGCGGCCGAGTGAATGACCCTTTGAGGCAGTGTGGAGTTAACCCTTTCAACCAGGTGTCGTGTTTTGTATTATATCTGTCTTTTCTTACTGGACGAGATAGCTGTAGCCTTCCTAAACCCCTTCACCGCTAGAGGCCTGTTCCGAGTTGAATAAAATCGTCTGGTGGTAGCAAGAGTAAGATACTGAAGGGGTTGATAGTGTGCAATATAATTAGTATGAAACCGTGCTGTATTGAAATGTTGGTATCCTCATGATTTGCAGTTACCGGTGTCAGGTATCCCACAAGTAACTTCTCAACACACACACACACACACACACACACACACACACACACACACACACACACACACACACACACACACACACACACACACACACACACACACACAAACAAAAACACACACACACACACACACACACACACACACACACACACACACACACACACACACACACACACACACACACACACACACACACACACACACACACACACACACACACACACACACACACACACACACACACACACACACACACACACACACACACACACACACCTCAGTAACCAATACCATTAGCGTTTGGATTTTTTTATTTTTGGTTCAAGTGTGCAGTAGGTACGGTATAGAAATAGGTTTTGGTCCGCGCACATTGTTATCGAGATTGAACCAAGTTACCAAGGCAGCATTCCTGGGCTTGGGGTAGCAGCTGGCTTGTATGTCGTCACAAGACTAAGGAGCACGGAACGAACAGGTGGAGCAGATCAACTGATTAACATCCTTTAGGGAGAGAATGTTAATCCAACTGTTACGCTGGGTAGCGGACCGTAGTATTTTTTTTTTTTTTTTTTTTTAAGCCTATCTCCTTTCAGCTCTGGAGAGACTTTGAAGTAGATGGGTCAGATATAACTCTCATTAAACCCTTCACTACAAGAATTCGCCTAAATGTAATGAAATTGTCTGGTAGCAGTAGAAATAAAGTTTGTTCATTTGAAGTGGGTTTAAAATTCCATCTCTCCATCCTGACTGGTGAGTTACAAGAGGTCAACACTGGAATATGATGCTAGTCACGACGAAGTTCTGTGGAAACGATGTATGGCCATAGTGCTGTGTTATTGTGGTACTGCGAAAAATAGACTGCAAAAGAACGAAAATCTCCGCCAAGTTAAAGTGAATGAATAATACGCAAATCCGTCCTCAGGCTGAAGGGGTCAAAAAGCTCAGTTCCCTCGCTGAGACGACCCTGGAGCGAGTCTTACGGTGAAACTCTTTGTTGGGAAAAGAACTAGATCCTGCCTGTAGGCCTGAAACACGAGCAGATGCCAGACCAGTTTCCCTTCTTCCTTCCTTGACACCTTGCTTTACGGGTCTTCCTTGTTAGCATGTTTTACTTCGTGTTTCACTCTCCGCTCAGCTTCACTTTGATTGCACGCTTGTTTATATTCATCTTGTTTGCAAATTTTCACCATGTTTTACGGGCCTTGTGATTGTGTTTGCTGTTTCACTTGATTGCATTTGTGTCTACTTCCTTTTTTTTTTGAGTTTCAACGAAGTGGATGTTTAGGAGAGTAGATGTTGAAAAGCTTACCTTTGTAGTTCCTTTCTGTACTCTGCTTTATTTGATTCTTTTTATGCGTTTAGTCATTTAGAACTCCATTAAGGTGTAAGTTGAGATTAAAGATGTGAGAGGAGTGTAAAAATGATACTAACTTGCATATCACACGACGCTGAATTAAAAAAAAAAAAAGTGGAGAGAAATATGGATTTATGATGTTTGGTTACGTTATTCCACCGTCCACTTCCTGTTGTTCCACCAGAGTGCTTGTATGTGTGTTTATTTTTAGCGGGAGAAATGTAAGTACGTTTGTTCCAGTTCCACACCACTTTATTCAACTTTATTCATTACCTGTTTTCACTTCATTATCGACGTTTAAAGTTACAGAAGTGGTTATCTATGTAATTATTTTCCTACTTTTTCCACATTTTTTGTTTTTGTTTTGTTTATTTGACTGCTTACTGTTTTATTCTTCGTTTGGGTAAGTTTCGTCGAAGTGAAAGTTAGGGTCATAAAGTGTTGGGATGTGTTTTTTATGTCGTTTCCTTGATTTCGTTTGACTTTATTTATTTTTTCTGGGTTCCTCTCATTCCTCTGTAGACTGATTTATAGTTTGTTTTTTCTTTATTTTCCAGAGTCTCGTGGAGGGCCCGGGTGAGAAGGTAAGTGGTCAAGAACGTGTTTACCTTTGTAGTTTTCCGCCTTGTTGCACTCTTCTCTCTTGTTTTTTTCCTCATTTGTCAGTTGCTTATTTCTTCATATTTTGATTCGCTTTAGTAATGTTCATCGCAGGGTAATTGAAGTAAGATGTCAAAGAAGTGCTTATTTAACAAGGAATACCCTTTGTTTTACTCTTTTACTTTCGTTTGCATGATCTCTTTCTTACGTTGAATCTTTATACCGGTATTACGTCTGGTTCGTCTAGGGGTTACGTTGAAAAGATAGGTTAAGAGATGTATTTAGATATGTACAGTACAGTAGATACCTCCGCATACGAAGTTGGAGATGTTGGTGTATTTACACGTGTCTGTCTGTTTCTGGACAAGATAGCTCAAAAGGTTATCGGATTTCAGTGATATCTGGTGGGTAGGTTGACAGTGGGTCAAGGAAGAGTATATTGGATTTTGCGAAGGATCTGGATTGGAATGCTGAAATTCATTGGCGCCAGCGTAGGTATGCGATCTTTGAGATTCAGTACCAGGCCAGAATAAGACCGTATAATTGATTCATTGACCATGTGAGACCGTAAAAGTATTCGTCTGGATGGAAAGAGGAATTACAGCAGTAAATCTTGGATTCGCTTGGTGCTGTTCGCGTGCTGGTGTGTCAAAAGCTTCCCGTGCCGGGAATCGAACCCGGGCCTCGCGGGTGAGAGCCGCGTATCCTAGCCACTAGACCACACGGGACTTGATATAGATTAGGCATTGGCAGTTAAATATGATTAATAAACCATCATCAGACACTTTCAAATATATAACTACTCTGCAAATTTATCCCTTCACCCAGAGGACTTATATTTTCTCATTTCGTTCTTGCATCCACCAGGTTATTTTACAGTATTTACCTTCAGAGAAATGATGTAGCTGTGTGTGTATGTGTGTTTGCGAGCGTGTGCGTTCGTGCGTGCCAGCGTATGGGAGTGTGGATGTCGGGGCGTGGTCATCATAGGCAACATGTAACTATAGTTTTGATTATTATAAATCTCTCCTGAAGTAGGCCCCGTATTCTCTTCGGCAGTGGTGGCTTCTTACCCCGTTTACAGTCGGCCAACAACACCAACTGTAATCGAGGTAAGATCATTCCTAGTCCGCACAGAACCCAGCAGTCGTCTCTCCTAAGAGCAGTGCAACGTCTTAAAAATATCAACACACACACACACACACACACACACACACACACACACACACACACACACACACACACACACACACACACACACACACACACACACACACACACACACACACACACACACACACACACACACACACACACACACACACACACACTCTCTCTCTCTTTCTCTCATTACAAACTTTCAGTCCCAGTATCTCACGAAACTTTGAAAGCTAATGAAAGGGAATCTGAAAGCAGGTGTAGTGAATGTGAGTGAGGGCAGGTGTGGTGAATGTGAGGGTAGGTGTGGTGAATGTGAGGGCAGGTGTGGTGAATGTGAGTGAGGGCAGATGTGGTGAATGTGAGTGAGGACAGGTGTGATGAATGTGAGTGAGGACAGGTGTGGTGAGTGTGAGGACATGTGTGATGAATGTGAGTGAGGCATGAGAAAGATGATATATGAATCGTGGGACAGGTGTGGAGAAAATAAGTGTGGATAGGCCTGGAGGTGGCAGGTGTGTTATTATTTCTTTTATGCTTCTTGGACTTTTATTTACTGGGTCAAAATTTCAACTTGTTTCTGTATGTTTGATAAGCGTAGTAAAACATCATTAAGTTAAGACACGGTTTGGGGACAATATATTAATTATTTACCGCAGCTGATCTTACTTCACCACAACACTGAACTTCTCTGGTAGCGCTACATATGGCAAAGCTGATTAGTAGTAAAGAAAAGAGAATAAGTAATGTAACAGAATAATTTGTGAATATTATGGTGTATACTCTGATCGTTACTGCATTTCCCTATATTAATAATCTTTTTGCGACTCTCTCACCGGTAACGGGATACATATGTTCTTAGTGAGCGGAAAGTTGCCAACCCATTTATTCTCAGTTATACCAATGACACTTAACCGAAGGCAGGATTTATTGATCTGAAAAAACTTAAGAAATAGATAGCTAGACTACCACTTACTCTGATAATGCACCCTTAAAGCGTCCTCCAGCACCAAACTCAAAGAAGAACGAAGAAATATAGGTAAGCTGGTATACTGTATATGCTGTGATACGACACTCGCTGCGTCGAGGTGTATAATTTGGTTTGGAAATGTATGTCGTAATCGGTTTTTGTAAAGCCTGTAAGAGAGAAACAGCATTTTACTAGAACGTTGCCTGTGCATTTTTTCCTTTTTTCCTGCTGTGTTATTTATTGGTGCTCATTCTCACCAAAAACTCGTGGAACGCCGTGAGCGCCGTGGGAAGTTAAAGACAACACTGTTGGTGGTATTAGATATAATATTGTTTGTATCATCAGTAATTGATCAGCACGGTACACAGTTGTAAGGTCACACATATAAACTGATCACAGTCATGGCATTAAGCTTAGGCGAGGCTTTTCTGACTCGCTTATTAGATACAGCCGTGATCAGTACCTTTACTAAACCCCAAGGTGAATAACGTCGTCTGCTGCTAATAGGAAAAAAGTGGAAAACGCGTCAACATATAGAAGGGTTAGGACACGTCCACACTTATTTCACTTGGAGGTAAACAGACTCATTTACTACTGGTTGACTTTAATAGTTAATATACTTGTAGGTTGTATACCATTTTTGAGAAGGAAGGGGACCAGCGGATTTTGAATGCACTCTCACACATTGTTTTCTTCACTACGATAATGTATTTTATAAGGTGATTTCACTTTGTTACGAATTTTTTGAAATAGAAGAGTTAAAATTTAGTTTTCACTTTACCTTTCACTGCGGGGTGGGGATGGGGGGGATGGATACTTTGCAGCCAGGCAGAACAAGATGAAAAATACACTCTGTCATTGAAGGGGGTAAGTTTTCGTGTTTATTATTGGTCAGCCCGGGATTTTTTTTTTTTTTTTTTCAGTTTATCTTCCTCCTTCCTACGACCTCCAGCCTTGTGAAAACTATTGTATCTGGGAATTGCAAGGAGCTTGACTTTTGTCTACATTTACATGGGGAGGGTTTTCTTGATTTTGCTTTGTGTGTGTGTGTGTGTGTGTGTGTGTGTGTGTGTGTGTGTGTGCGCTTGTATATTTATTTATTTCATTTTTTTTTTTCTGCCGTTTGACGCATGTATCCATTCGTCATATTTGTTGGGCCTTGGGCATAGAGCGACTTTTCCCCAGCATTCTCGTGGCATCCAAGGACACTCTCAACAGAATTTCTACGCGTGAAGTGTATTTTTTCGATATTGGGCGTTAATTTTCTGTGATACACTACTGATACAAGCCATGTCATAATAATAACATGAAAATATAGTTAACTAGAGGGGCATTCAGTGGATCGCATCTCTCCGACAAGGTAACGTCATTTCCGAACCACTCTTCATTATGGCTTAGGTTTTCCCTTCATTGATATAGGGTTTCGCAAAAAGTGTTTTCCGGATCCAGAATCCGTAGTACGATCCGGATCGTTCCCAAAAGTTAATCGATTATTCTCCGGGACGTGGGGCTATCTACCTACCAAATTGGGTCCAAATATATCCTTAATTTTTTAGTAATCCTGCTAGCTGACAAACTAACGATCAAACAAACAAACAAACGGGTGAAAACATACTCTCCTTGTCAGAGAGAACGAGAATGCCGTGAAAAATAAACTGCAAGGGGAGAGAGAAACAAACAGCGCTAGGCCTGCGTGGGTACTGACTGGGTAGAATGGGTAAAGGTTCAATGGCCCACCTATTCGTTCTCCCGTAGTGCTCCATCACTTTGCCCCTGACAGGTCACACCAACAACCACCACCACCCGCACCACCAACCCACTCCCCACCACCACCATCCCCACCACCACCATCCCCACCACCACCATCCCCACCAACCCTCTCCCCACCACCACCACCACCACCACCCTTACCAACGCCCTCCTCACCAACACTACCTCTACCACCAACCTCCTCTCAACCACTAGGACACGTGACGCGCCACTCGTGATGTTACTTGTTTAACCTCATCTCACCTTCATTCATGTGACGTAGTCTAACAAAATACCTAGATTAAACTGTAGCGACTTAGAGTGACCTGACCTAACCTCCCCTGGCCTAATCTCACCGGACCTTACCTGACCAACTGACCTTACCTAATCTCACCTGACCTCGCCTCACCTCATATCACCACCTTATATCACCTCTTCTCACCTTGCTTCGCCGTACCTCACTAATTTTCTTTCTACCTAAAGTATTGTTCCAACCAAACCAAACTATGCATGACCTAACCTTATCTGAACTAACCTGACCTCATCTGACCTGACCTAACCAAGCCTAACGTTTTATTAATCTTGACATGCCAGGCCTCCACAAAAAATAATATTTTTACATCTCAGCCTTCCACAATATATATTTTAAATCTCAAATTTCCACAGTATATCATGTTTTATAGCCCACACTTGAACCCAAACCTCTACAGTATATAGTATTTTACATCTATGACTTTCAACTTAAATCATTCTTATTTATTCCAGACCTGTAAAGTATATTGTATTTTCACCCTTGGGTCTGTGGTACATTTAGATTGACGGAGAATATTCCTGTCTTCATCGTACCATACCTTCTTATAATAATAAAACACTAAAAATCATCATTATCATCATCATCATCATCGTCGTCGTTATTTTCCTGTCTGTAATTCCCTAGCTTAGCCTGCAGCTTGGTGAACCGCACGTAGACTAAACAGATGCACATATTTTAACGCTGTGTGACCCAAATTCGGATGATGATGCTTGGATCTGACTATAGTCATCAGTGTGGGATTTGGCTGCATGAGATGGAAATAATGCATTTAAAAAGTGTTTTGATAATCACTTATCAAAAGACCACTTGTTATGATATAGCCTACAGGCCAATGTATGGGGTATAAAACAAAAACACACTCGAATTTATAGTTTTTACAGATTTTAGAAGATATATATACATACACACACACACACACACACATATATATATATATATATATATATATATATATATATATATATATATATATATTCATTTTTTACTAAGATCCCGTGTGGTCTAGTGGCTAGGATACGCGGCTCTCACCCGCGAGGCCCGGGTTCGATTCCCGGCACGGGAAACTTTTCCCAAACCGCGAAAGTGGAGCAGCGGTGACACGTTGAGTTGACCACGGTGATTTGGTGTGTTGTGGTGCTAGGGGGTGGTGTAGTGAATGATGTGGTGTAGTGTGAGAGAGTGGTTTTAGGTGGTGTGAGAGGGTGGTATGATGCGATGTGTGGTATGGTATGGTGTGGTAGGCCGATTTTATATGGCGTGGTGTTAGGGGGTGGAATAATGTGATGTGGGCACAATGCGATATGGTGTGTGTGTGTGTGTGTGTGCTCTCTCTCTCTCTCTCTCTCTCTCTCTCTCTCGTGGTTTCGCCAAAGTCGGTAAAGTATACGGTGCTAGGGCCCCGCGTTTCCGAATATCATTAGTGGTAGGCTGACGCAGAGGGCCGCTCCTAGAGATGCTGAAGAGACGGCATCGGATTCAAGAAGTTCATTAGCTCATTGCACGTAAATATCTAGTTTTGTATGTTGTTGATGTACACCGTGTTCATCAACCCCCATATGATAGGAACAACTGGTGGTAAAAAGATACGTGTAAGCGAGCAAGATAATACGGAGGTGTAAAATGCAGAATAAATCGCTGAGGAAGAGGCACTACGGAATCGCCAGGACCAGGGAAAATACGATATGCAGAGACGCTGTACTACGCCCGATGTATAGCTAACCCCTTCAGCCTGAGTACGTCACATGCTACAATCTTGCTATATCCAGACGATTTTATTCAGCTGAGGATAAACTTCTTGAAAAAGGAGGGGTTAGATATGTTCCTCATTAACGGCAAACGATACCGATAACAATGGTCTGTTTGAGCTGGGGGTAGGGCAGCGAAAGGGCGGGGGACAGGGCGACATGGAGGCGATTTGTTTGTGGCCACCTCTTACGAGATTAAGGCGTCCGGCAATAGATAGATAGAAAAGTTATCAGTGTCAGAGGCTTCACGTAACCTACACTTATTTTCGTAATCCATGAAGAGGAGGGCTGAAGATGACGACAGGACTTTTGTTACCGACTGTACTGAGATGAATAAAGTCGTCTGAAGGCAGCAAGAGAAAACAAATTAATCTACGTCGTTGGACTGAAGAGGTTAAAAATGTGGGTAGGCGTGTGAGTTTGCACGTACAGTCATGAGCAAAGATTCGGCGACACTCCAGCGGCATTGTGTTGTGCTTCCGTATTACCCATTCCTCCCGTATTTCCCATTCCTCCCATATTTCCCATTCCGTATTTCTCATTCCTCCCGTATTTCTCATTCCGTACTTACAAGAATCTGCCCACTTTGCCTGGAAACTATGTGGGTAAAAATGGTGTTGATTGGGAGTATGTCATCAGGAAAAACCTTCTGACTTACATACCACGAGGGTGTAGCCAGAACCGAGAAGGAAGGGGGATTGCACTTGGTAAATATCCTTGGCCCTAATGTTGGAAGGGAGGGGAGGAGGGAGGGGAATAGGTGGGGAAAAAAGAGGGGAACTCTGGAACTGATTTTACTGGGACCTTCTCAAACAAATAAATTGATAAATAACATTTGGAATGATATGTAGAAAAGTACACACAAACAAAAAAGTTCCTTTACACTTTTCCGTCTTACTGTTTTGAAACAGTTGGCGAACCAGGTGACAGCGTTCTCCAGTCAGTGCTCATTTATGTACAGGTATATGCCTGTCATGTTTAATTATCGCCTAATACAGCTTGATGTTTCTGTATGTGACAAACCATCATTCAGAATTGTTTTTACATAGGAAGAACACGCGAACAGCAGCACCGCTCACTTTGAAATCACCTGTCACCCTCGTAAACATATATACATCGTTGACCGTGTGTACGTACCATCATTTGTATATTATGTTCACTGAGGAGGAGGGAAGGCTTTACAGGGTGCCATTAACCCTCCATGGATACACCCTCGCATCACGTTGCCTGAGCCAGTTACCAGTCAAGTATATACAGGTAGCAACAGACACTGGTGGCAGATGTTTTTGCCATGTCCAGATGGCCGTGACAGAGAACTGGTTGACGGCCACATCTCAGTCTAGTGGATGGACCATGCAGCACCCCGCTGCAGTGGCACACATGAAACACATCAGATGTAACAGGAGTTAAGGATCCCTGTGTGTGTGGCTGGCAGGTGCTTCTGCAGAGGTCACCTTGCCAGACACTGACGCTGACGTTGTGTAGAGCAGAAGAAGAAAAATGCACTCACCTCAAGATTGACTAAAAAAATTCATTGGATAATCAAGATAACCAGATATTGTAAAAGAAGCTTCTTATATTACGCCCTGAAAATACCTTAACTATTCTGAAATTTTCCGACTGTACCTTAGGGAGAGTGTGATCATCGGACTTGTCTGACAACGGAATATGATACATAGTCCACTTAATGCTAGAATCCCTTCTAAAGCTGGATAAAATCATCGGGTGGTTGACAAAGTTAAAGGAAGAACAGTCATCGCAGTGATTGAATAACTGGAGATTTTATAACGCCCTCATTGAGAGAGATATTCACTAACCTGAACAAAAATTGTCTGATGGTACCATTATACTGAAAGGGTTAAGCACTTTCAGGGAAGGGGCACTTTAAGTTGAAGCGAAATAAGTTAAAAATTCTTCAATCCGATGATATATTGTAAGTCTCATTCGTGCTACCTCCAGACGACTTTGTTGAATTAGACCGAAATAGTAAGCAGCATACATCTCCATCTTTGAAAATAATGTAAACCGTAAATAATGTATACGTCTTCGCCTTTTAAAATAATCTAAACATCGTGTATACATCTCTGAATATATTAATTTTCTTTCCTTCCATTTGGCCTGTCTCACGCTTTGTATGTTGTTAATGAGACACAAGTGTACCGGTGACCTAGCTTAATGTGGGCTGTGTATTTTAGCTCCACAGGATAAGGGGGTTAGGATGAAGCCCTCTCAATGTTGTCACTGTACACCATCGCACTACAGTCCATAAATGGACTTTGGTAGAATTATATATGACTAAATTTCCTTGTGCCAATTACCTCCCGTATTTATGCAGTATACAGTATATGTCCAAGCATCTCAAAATCAGTGGATTTTGAATTTGTCGCTCCTTATTTTGTTGTATATATTTTTTTTTTAGGGAAACTGTTATTGCGAGATTCTAGCCCCTGGTTTCTTCATGCCTACATAAAAAAAAAAAAAAAATACGGTGATCATGCAGAAGTTTGTACGTGGCATGTGGATTGTGGTGAGGGAAACTCTTTTGTCAGGATAATGTGGGAGTAGACATAAAAATTCTTTGCTCGTGAAATTGGCGACAGAATCGTGGATTTATTAATTGAAAATGCCATATTCATTTATCTGTTTGATCGTGTAATATCCTAAGAAAGATCAGGAAGAGGCGGCAAGAAAGACAAGGGAGGGAAGGGGGGAAGAGTGTGCATTCCTAAGTGTGTCTTGTTATTCGTGGATGCTGGAGAGGGGCACCCTCATGTGGTGGCACCGACATAACTGGACGGTGGTGCTGTCTGTTTATACAAACATCCCTCATGTCTCCTTGTTCCCCAAACGAAAATGGTGGACTGCAGGAGGAGAGCAACTTCAGCTTGCGGTCCAGTAGGTTCACGTTCAGATAAGCAAATAGTTGCAACTATTACTGCTACCACCACCCCTATTCATAGATTTTTGGATACACCACATTCAAAACAGGTCCCGTGTGGTCTAGTGGCTAGGATACGCGGCTCTCACCCGCGAGGCCCGGGTTCGATTCCCGGCACGGGAAAGCTGTTTTGACAAACCAGGGTATGTTGAGCTGCGATGCCATGGAAGGATGGTGAGTGAGAGGTGGTTTGAGAGGAGGAGGGATGATACAGGGGAGGAGGGGGTGAGACTAGCTCTCTCTCTCTATCTCTCTCTCTTTCTGTGTTTATCTGTCTGTGTAAATGGCTTAGTCTTTTCCTTCCCCCTCCTCTCTTTCTCTCTCTCTATTTATCTGTCTCTGTAAATGTGCCAGTCTTCCTTCCCCCCCACCTCTCTCTCTCTCTCTCTCTCTCTCTCTCTCTCTCTCGCTCGCTCTCTCTAACACTGTCTCTTGTTTTCACCCCCTAATTGTTTGTTTAGTGTCTTTTCTCGTCGTGTCTGTTTTTAAAGCTGCGTCATCCTTTGTTTGGTCTACCAACACTGTTCTAATTTTCCTGAAAGAGAGAGAGAGAGAGAGAGAGAGAGAGACGTAAGTAACCGAATGAGTTAAGGTACTTACGGTAATTTGATGAGCGAGCTTTATTTTTTTTTGAATAATGTGAGCGGCATTGATGGGGTTAACCACTGATGTACGGTAATTGCACGCACGGTAATTACACACACACACACACACACACACACACACACACACACACACACACACACACACACACACACACACACACACACACACACACACACACACACACACACACACACACACACACACACACACACACACGAGCGAGCGCGTACACTGCTCCACCGCCATTTGCCTCATCTGGTACGCTAGAGATAATTCGCTAATGCATAGTTTATAAGCGCTTGGCACCAGAAGGAAATAAAGTAGCGCTTCAGATAGCATCCTTTAAAACCAAGTGTTCCTTATATTAACCCAGCAGTGTCAAAATAATCCCTTGCAAGAATAACAGCGACGGGTATTCCTAGTTTGAAAGGCTTTACACACACCAGGTAAACACACACACCAGGTAAACACACACACCTGGCCTCTCACTGTTCACCACATCACATAACATTTACCAGATTTCATCTAATCTGACTGAATCTAGCAATACATAGTACGTAATTACATCTTCATTACCCTGATCTTGTTTTATGCCTAAAGTGAGGATGGAATAAGGCTGGGTTCAGAAACAAGAATGGAAAGTACGGTACGGAAATGTGAGAATTATCGGCAGCAAGTTCAGTGGAATGGGACACGCACATATTCAATCACCATTCAGTCCTCGGGAAAATGTAATAAAACTTTGCAAACCAGAGTAGCTGTTGTGATGTGACATTTAGTTGCGTTTATTACACACACACACACACACACACACACACACACACACACACACACACACACACACACACACACACACACACACACACACACACACACACACACACACACACACACACACACACACACACACACATCAGCCAACATTGTAATATTTCATACTTGAGAAACTATTTGAGAATAATAAATATAAATACCCCCATCATACTAATAGGTCCCGTGTGGTCTAGTGGCTAGGATACGCGGCTCTCACCCGCGAGGCCCGGGTTCGATTCCCGGCACGGGAAGCTTTTGCCAAATTAGTGAATGTGGAGCAGCTACTCCGTGCTGAGTAATGGCGGTGGCGAGGATATAAAGAAAAATTAAGAAACGAGAGCTCTCCTTTCCTCCACTCCCCTGCACCCATTCTTCTCTTCTCTGACATCATTCATCCATCCTCTTCCTACCCGTTTATCCTTCCCCCCACCAATCCCCTATCCCGTCTCTTTCCTTTTGGCCTCATCCATTCTACACCTTTCATCCTCCCATTCCCTTCTTTCCTTCCAGTTCCCAATTTCCCTCCCACCACTTCCCCTTTCCTCACTTCCTTTGCCCTTCTCTCCCTTCTCCCCTGCCCTTCTCTTCCTTCTCCCCTCTTCCCTTACCCTTCTGCTGTGCCTTTTCTGTCAACCCATGCGCCTTGCAAGCGCAGATCTCGCTACTGCAACTCTCTGTCTTTGATTCAACCCTTCTCAACCTGCCAAAAGTGTTCTAGTTACAAGAATCATTAACAGGATAAGGTACGATAGTCACTAACAGGATAAAATACAGTAGTCCCTGTCAATAATCCATTAACATTAGTGGGTTACGAACTAGTCATCATTATCATCCTGACCCTTATTGTCGCCTTAAGGCGGGGTGAGGTTGGATCCAAAAACAGGACAAAAGGAAAGAGAGAAAGAAAGAATACTTTCAGGTAAATTGAGATCAAGAAAAAGAGATGAAGAAAGACCAAGAGAAAAAAAGGGAGCCAGCATCAGGCCGATTAAACTACTCTTGATTAGCTTAACAAGGTGCAATGTTTGGATACAAAATCTGCACGATGTAAAATAGCCTTAACTCCCTCCACAAGAAAAAACGTCCTTACACATGTGATTATCAGTTTTACAACGAGCTGTGATGCTGTAACGTAAAAGCGACGCCTTCACGTAGTGGCACCGATATAACCAGGTGACTTATCTGTTTGGGTATACAAACGTCCATCAGTACACTCCCAGTCCATCATGAGGAAGATGGTGGGATGCAGAAGGGCAGCTTCAGTATGCAGTTCACTGATCTTTGCAACAGAGGTTATTGCATCCTTTAATTCCCAGTGGCTGCTGAATTTAGCCACACACTGTATGTCTTGTTCGGTAAATAGGTTTATATATATGCAGTATTTCGGTACTGTAGTTATTATGTTTGTGTTGTTTTTATATTTCGATAGTTGTTTCGTGTGTGTGTGTGTGTGTGTGTGTGTGTGTGTGTGTGTGTGTGTGTGTGTGTGTGTGTGTGTGTGTGTGTGTGCGCGTGCGCGCGCGCGCGCGCGCGCTCTGTTTTCTCTTGTCACTTCTTAATTGATTGTTTTACGTTTTTTCGCCCCGTTTTCTTGTTTGTTGTTCAGGTTTTGTCGTCTTGCTTCGTCACTTTTTAATTTTTTTTACGCCATCACTGTTTTGACTCGTAAAATTGTAACACGAAGGGAGAGAGAGAGAGAGAGAGAGAGTGCACAACGTCCCACCCCAAAGCTGAGGCTCATTGCAAAGGCATAATACCATGGCTAGCCCTGGGTTTTTTCTTTTTTTTACAATATTTAACCCTAAAATCGTGAGAGATGGGTTATACAAACATCCGCAAACCCCTTTCTTATCCCTCGAGAGGAGGAGGAGAAGGATTTGCAGGAGGAGGGCAACTTCAGCCTGCAGTCCACCTGGCTTACGTTCACATGAGCCTAGGATCACAACTAACTAATCTCCAGCACAGTGGGCCTTGTTCTCGTTAGTTTGAGAGACCATTGAGGACTTTTCTTAGCAAGTCATTTCTCGTGTCACAGCTGACTTTTTTTTTTTTCCCCCAAGATACATACTTCCAATTAAGAAAACAAACTTACGATGAATAGATCTCGTAACTGTGATTATTATTATTATTTTTTTTTATAGTTACGACAAGGAGAAAGTGTGTAGAATCTGTCCCATGTCTCTCACTTATCCTGAAGGTAGAAATCCTAAGCTACGAGTGAGGATGTGCTCGTGGGTGAATTTGTGAACTGGGACAGGTGTATTTTTATTTTTATTTTTTTATTTTATTTTTTTTAACGATCTGGCTGCCGCGCGGAAAATAAACGAGCAGATATTATGCTTTAGTGGTGGGTTAATCCTCGTTTACCCCTGTCCTGGTTTACTTCGGCACCCTGGATATGTGTGAGGCTTCTGGTTGTGGGCCGTGGAACTAAACCTATTTATTTTATTCTCTCTCTCTCTCTCTCTCTCTCTCTCTCTCTCTCTCTCTCTCTCTCTCTCTAAGTGCATTTGATACTCCTTGCATGTATTCCTTAATTTCTTATGCATTTAGTTCCTTTTCGGTTTAAAGCGTGATACAAAAGTGAGTAATTTAAGTTTGAGAGATTATGTGGGGTGTGTGCAGGAGGGCAGACGACTCGGATGTGCAGAAGAAGTGGCGATGTGTTGTGACAGTATTTTGGAGTCAGTTTTGTGAGTTAAATTCAAAATGAAATATGATTGTGTGCCACTAGTATGTATGTATGTACCAAATATGTACCGTGTGTATGTGTATAAATGTAACAGATATATATGTATGCATGTGTGTATTTGCCCATCCTTGACTCTCTCTTTAGTCATCTCTGCAAGAAGTGGTTAATATTTATCAACTGTCGTTCCTGTAAGGCTGATAGTTATACGCATACCGGTACTGTGTTTAGCCTATATTTTTTATCTGCCTTTTAAAACGAAAGTAAGTTATTTATAGTTTTATACTACCATTTTCAGCTAATATAGTTTGCGTAGAATCGTAATTTTCAACAGTCGTACGTGCATTAACCATCGTATTTTACCAGTGAATATTAGTATTTTGTCTTGGAGGAAATCTTGGCATTCTGAGGGGACATTGAGGCGAAATCTTGGTAACTATTCTATTGTTTATTTTCCCTCTTTTATCTTTCCTAATATTATCCCCCTCGCGCCTCCTTAACGTGTGTGAAGGAGTGAATAAGTTCGCATGTGGCCGATTCATAGTGACAGGTGGGTTGAATGGGTGAGATATGAGAGAAGTTAGGCCATATTGTGATACAGGAGGCTTCGTAACATTTCTTTAGCGAGGTATTTAGTATATTTCACTTTAACAGTATCTTGTTTGTTATTTGTATCGTTTTAATACAGGTATAGATTACAATAATACAAAGGATACTGAGGTGTAGGGGATTTTTTTTTTTTTTTTATGGCATAGGAGTCTTAGTAGCAGCTCTTCCTCAGCGCCTAGTAAAGCATATTACACCTTATCATTCTCTCAAGTACAGTCAACCACAAAAGGATCGGCCATCTTACAGCACGTATCATTCTGAAACGCGAACGAAACATTGTGATATATGGGGCACTCTGTAATTATTAGTGTAAATATTGTCCTTGGCAATTATTACGACTCGAAATCACATAAATCGTCACATACTGGATGATATATTTTTGAGGCAATGTGTTAGTAGATTCATTTGCGTTTGCAAAACTCGCTTATTTTCACATCCATCGATTCCCAGGTATGCGATAGTTTTTTTTTTGGTTGACTGAACAGTACGTTATTTATATCGTTTTATTGCGGTATCAGCATCATTTGCAGCTCCGCTGCATCGTTATATAAACGTCCGTCTCTCCCTTCCGATCCCCCAGAAAAAGGATGGAGGACCGCCGAAGGGCAACTCAGTCCACCGGACTCACGTCTAGGGGAGCCTAGGGCAACAGCAACAACATTAACAAAACAAAAACAACAGCAGCAGCAGCTGCAACAACAACAACAACAACAACAACTCTCTCCGAGGAGAAAGTCCGGTCCTGCATTGGACTTAGTGTGGAATGATGTAGCTACTGAGAAGACACGACGAGACAGGGGTTTAAGATAAACTGCTTTTAAGTGTTGGTAGGAAGGCAGTTTGTTTATACTCATTAATCTTCATAAGCCTGTGTACGTCAGGCTTGTAATGAGCAAACGCTGTACCGTACCAGGGGGAAGCAGGATATGTGTTTGGCAGGTGGTGGGTAACTGTCAGGCAGGGTATAAGCAGGTTGAAGGAGGTTGTAAGAGAACATGAGGCAGGATTAAGGCGGGGTATGAGAGTACATGAGGTAGGATTTAGGCTGGGTAAAAGAGAGGATGAGGCAGGGTGTAAGAGTAGCTTTTGGGTGTGGATACAATAGTGTCAAGTATACTGTATTCATTGCACACAAAGCTGCATAATCCTTTGTATATGTTAGACTTGGCACGAAGAAATATCGGGTCACGACAAAGTAGGATGTGTGTTTGGCAGGTGGTGGGCAGCTATCAGGCAGGGAAGGGAGCAAGTTAGAGTATAAGGTAAGATTAGACTGATGTTAGGGAGGGTATAAGGCAGTATATGTTAAACTGTTTGGGGTATTGATAAAATAATGTCAGGCGAAATGGATGCACTCGTAAAACTTCATAAGTTTATATATATTCGTCTAAAAAAAGAAAAAAGAGACTGAGGGAAACGAACAAACTCCATGCCAGAGCAGAGTGATATGCATGCAAGACAGGTGTTAGGCAGGTATCGGGAAGGGGATGAGGCAGGGCTAATGGAACTCATTGGAACTGCTCTTCTCTAAGCCAAACCGCCTGAGATGGTGACTTGTTAGACTAATGGAGCTGAGTGAAACCAGTATTAAGGTCATGGGCTCGTCTACGTCCAGAGAAAAATGAGGTTTGGTTCGGGGGCTTTAGAGGGAGACAAAGGGAAACTTGCTTAATGCGGAGGAGGTTGATCGAGTGTTGTCCTGATGTTTTCTCCTTTAATCTGATCCTGACTTCCTTCTTATATTACGTTCATGTGTTCGGAATTAACAGCACACCGGCACAGATACAGGTAGATACTTTAAATGAATAGATAGATAAATGGACAGGTAGAAGTTAAGCAACAATAATATAGATGTCAAGTAAGAGATAGGGAGAACGATAGACAAGACGATAGATACCGGTAATAGATGTCTGTATATATTAGTACTGTTATAAAAAGATATAGATATGTATCATAGATGAATAGAGGTTTGATATTTAGGACGATCACTTTCTACTTCTGGCCCTGTCCACGCCTTGGCCTTCTTTTTATTTTTTATCGAGATGTCTGCTTTGGCGACTCACAAGGGTATCTCTCTCTCTCTCTCTCTCTCTCTCTCCCAATAAATAGAGATGTGTACAGATGTCATTCATTCGTATGCAGATTTATGACAACATCAGAGACAGGTTTGAGTCAAAGTACAAATGAGGACCAGACCTGTGTATTTCTTTAGTTAGCATTTTTATTGTGTACCTTCCCATTTCTCTCTCCCTTCAGTTCACACTCAACATTTTCCTCCTCCTTCCCCCACACTACATTTTTCCTCCTACCCCCACACTACATTTTCCTTCTTCTCTCTCCCACTTTCTCCACTTTTCCCTTCCCCTTCACCTACACATTTTCCTTTTCTCTTCCCCCACTCCTTTCTTTAGTACCACCTTTCCCTGCCCTTCCTTCTACTTATCCCTTTCCCCCTTCCTTCTCTTGTCCCTCTCCCTTTCCTCATTTTCTTCCTCTAGTCCCCCCACATTCTGTCTGTCTGTCTGTCTGTCTGTCTGTCTGTCTGTCTGTCTCTGTCTGTCTGTCTGTCTGTCTATCTGTCTCTGTCTGTCTGTCTGTCTGTCTGTCTGTCTCTCTCTCTCTCTCTCTCTCTCTCTCTCTCTCTCTCTCTCTCTCTCTCTCTCTCTGTCTGTCTCTCTCTCTCTCTCTCTCTCTCTTTCTCTCTCTGTACCTGTTTTTCTTAATCTCCCCCTTGTTTCCTTCCATTATCTTAAATTTTCCCCTTTCCACTTTAACTATCTTGACTCTTCACTGTCTTCTCTCCATCCCCCTCTCATGATCCACCTCCCCCCGCTTCCCTTCCTCCCCTCCCCTTTCGTGCATTTCTATCCTTGTCTTTAACTCATGGAATAATTTTGTTAGCTATAGCCTTCACTAGAACAAACAGCCACGAAAGGAATAGGCTATGGGTCTGTTGCTGTTTGCTTTCCTTTGTACTTCTTTATAATCCCTCTCTTCTCTCTCCTGTTATCTCCTTCGCTCTCCCCATCCTCCCTCCCCTTCCACCTCTTTCTGACCTCTTCTGTCGTCCTACATCGCTTTCTCTCCATCGCCCCCTTTTTTCCATCCCCCTCCCCCCCCCTTCTCTCCCTCCAGCTCCCTCATTCCGTCTCCACCCGTCACGGTTCAGCACACTCTAAGGTTGTCCTCCCTCTCCTTCCATCTCCCCTCCTTCCTCCATATAATCCCTTCCCTCCATTTCTCCTCTTCCCTCCATCTCTCCCCTCTCCTCCCCCTCCCCCCTCCCTCCATCGTTTCTCTTCACTCCATCTCTTCCCATTTCATCTTTACTGCACATCGCCCTCCGTCTTTCCCACTCCTTCCCCCTCCCCCTCCCTATCACCCTCTCTCATTCTCTCCATCCATGATTACCTCCGCCAGCGAAGTTGGAGGAGGTTAAGTATTCATCCGTATCTGTCTGTATATCTGTCTGTCTGTGGACAGGTTATCAAAAACTTGTTGTCGGATTGCAGTGAAATGTGGTGGATAGATGGGCAGTGGGTCAAGGAAGAGTTTATTAGATTTTGAGTTGGATCCGGATCCGGATGCAGGAATAAATCATAAAATCCATTGGCGTCGGCGGTGGTATGCGATCTCCGAGATTCAGCAACAGGGCAGACTAAGACCGTAAGATTTAGACTACATGAGACTGTAATATCATCTGGCAGGAAAGATGAATTTCAACAGGAAATCATAAATTTTATTGGCATTGACGGAGATACGCGCTTTCTGAATGCTTTCTAGTTGTGCGTATATTTACTCAGTGTGGGTGTGTGTCAGTTTTAAGTTTGAGATGGTGCTGAGGAGGGACCCCTTTATGTGGTAGTACCAGTATAACCTGGCGGCTCCACTGTACGGCTATTCAGAAGTCCCTCACACCCCTCCCTATCCCTCGAAAGAAAGATGATGGTCTGCAGGAAAAGGGCAACTTCAGCCTGCAGTCCACCGGGTTCACGTTTCATATGAGCCTGGAACCACAACAATAGCAGCACGTTTGGAATAGTGGATATGTCTTTAACTGTTGCCTGTTTACCTTGTGATGACAGGTGTGGCAGAGAAGGACAGGCGTTTGAAATCAACACTGCAGAGTAACAAAACGCTGGCCTTGAATAATATGACAATATTTGTATGCCCTTCAGTCAAATGGCGTAGTTTCTTTTATATATTTGCTCTTTCCAAACTAATATACTCAGCTCAGGAGAGATTTTTCGAACTAAGGGAGACTGAATATAGTCTTCATTAATCCCTCCATAGCAAGGAGTATCCACTGTGGTCTACTAAATCATCTGGTCGCCCCTAAATTGTGAAAGTAGATTTTAAAGCACCCGTCATGCAGTTCAGTAGTGCTATATAAATTGGGTGTTTGCTTTCTCCCTCCCTCTCATAAAATTTTGAGAATACGGCGAGTAGAGTCCTTCTGATGGGGTATTTGAATGGAAGGGTTGGTAAGGGTCCTTTGAGTGACGTGATAGGTGGTGTTGATGTGCCGATGGAGTGATGATAGACGTCGACTGAAGAGCTTGCCAGTAAAGAAAGATGGGCAGAAGTAATTCATATCTTAATCACATATAGGTACACAGATGAATTGGTTATGGAAATTCAGAAGAAATGAGTAAAGGAAAGTGTGGTAGTGAATGTCCGGCAGAGGCGTTTTTAATTAGGTACCTGTAGTGAAGAATGTTTCTGTTACTGATACGAAAGCTGAGAGAGGATGATGAGAAAGCTATGATTATTTGAGAAGATTGTACGATGAGAAAGAGAGAGAGAGAGAGAGAGAAGACTAATTCCCCATTCGTAGTCCAGCTCTCCCAGACTACACACACTCATAAGGTACCCTGCTTTTCATCACGCCTCCACAAGGGCACAAAAAGGCAGTCGTGCTTGTTTGCTTGCGTCCTGTTTGGCCACGGTTGGTCTGCGAAGCGTGTGTTAAATTAGTTATTACCGGGGCGCTGGAGATAAGCACCTGGGATTTTATGGTGCTGGAGTGACGGAGTAATTTATATTCTCTCACCTTACCTGTGTGGGTGATTCATAGTGACCTGCAGGTAATGTGTGCAATAGGGTAGTGCATGAAGGAGGTTGGAGGCGCTGGGGTGAGAGTTTTATTAAATTCTCTGTTTACATTCATCGTGAGTTAGGACTGAAGTGGGTAACAGTGAAGCGCAGGGAAGAGCTTAATTATTCGTTTATTGTATTTATTTATTTATTTACCAGATCATTAGTCTTTCTTTCTGATAATAGGTTCTGTGGAATCCGAAACGTTAGATAAATTAAAGCATTCTTATGTTTTTCCCTCCCACTTGTTGTACCCTATTGTAGTATCAGTTATGCCATGAAAAGATTAACTATGAAATAATTTTTATAGTTTATTCTTGTTTTTGTCCGAGGAATTTATTGGTTGTAGGAGAGCACCACATTATACCGTTTTTACTTTAAGTTGGCCTAGGTTTTCGTCCTATTGCAGCTTATTTCACATAGATCATTAGCAGAAAAATACAATGCGATGGCTGTGCATCCTTTCCATAGCACTTCTTCACGACTGGCACCATCTTCCAGTGTTACTCTATTGTTATCACTCAGAATTCAAGTTGGAGAGATGGCAATTTTAGGTCAGGTTAGAGTAAAACGAGTATACTGAAGGGATTATTAATGGCTATATCAAACCCTTCCAGTTCGAGTAGTGTCCTTTGACTGAATAAAATCGTCTGGAGATAGCAAAATTAAAATAAACTAAATTTCATCATGTTCAGAGAGTTAGTTTTGTGTGTGTGTGTGTGTGTGTGTGTGTGTGTGTGTGTGTGTGTGTGTGTGTAGCCACTTTGACTCAGTGATTAATGCTTTCCCTCTTTCGCTCTGCACGTGCTGTAATTTCGGGTTGGATATCTTGGCCATTCCAGACATTGCAAGTAGATGCTGGTAATTTGTACTTTTATGTCTACTGTACATGTTAGGAGTAGTAGTAGTAGTATTAGAAGTGCCAGGAGACGGGTTGGTTGATGTGGAGAGAATGGAGAATGAGAGACTAACTAGGAGAATGCATGTGAGTGAGGTGGAAGGGGAGGGGGTGGGAGGAACTGAGGGTGAGAGAGGGATGGGGTGGAGAGAAGCAGCCTGACAGCTGAGGACAGGGTGACATAGAGACGATTTCTTTGGGGCCACCTGTTTTGGCATTAAGGCGCCTGGAGATAGATAGATAGATAAATAGATATGTTCGAACCAGGTTGATAGGAAGCTTTGAAATATATTGACTCTGTCTGTCTGTCTGTCTGTCTGTCTGTCTCTCTCTCTCTCTCTCTCTCTCTCTCTCTCTCTCTCTCTCTCTCTCTCTCTCTCTCTCTCTCTCTCTCTCTCTCTCTCGCATGCACACACACACACACACACACACACACACACACACACACACACACACACACACACACACACACACACACACACACACACACACACACACACACACACACACACACACACACACAGAGAGTGCTTTCACAAACATCAGCCACTGTAGCAAGAAACCCCCTGAGATTACACACAAGATCGTGCGTGAAAAATTTGCGCTTTTAGGTGGAATTCTTGAACATTCTTACGATTGATTTTCTGTCGTAGCAATGAATTTCGTTTTGCAGGAAGGACGAGGAAAGAAGAATACATAGGCTTCCCATGTCTCCAGTTCCTCCTATAAAAAGAATATTGCTTAAGAGATGGAAATTGTCAAAAGTTATATTTATTTTCTGGAGGATAAACAAGGGAAAGAAGGATGTAGAATTTTCCCCTGTAGTTACTTCTTCCTGTAAAAATAAATCTTAAGTTACGGTAGGATTTCTCTTGTAAATTAACAGCTAATCGCTCGTAAATCATCTCTGTAAATCCCACCCCTGTCTTAAGAAGCTGTGCACTATCGCGTCACGGTTTGATAATCCAAGAGGCACCATGGGATTTTTCCTTCACGTAATACGCTGTGGGGGACGTGTGGTTGATTTACGCCTCGCACATGGTTGTATTTGAGGTGGGATTTTAGGCTTACGTGGCAAATTTAGGGATTTTAGGGGATTTCTCTCTCTCTCTCTCTCTCTCTCTCTCTCTCTCTCTCTCTCTCTCTCTCTCTCTCTCTCACACACACACACACACACACACACACACACACACACACACACACACACACACACACACACACACACACACACACACACACACACACACTCCATTAGCCTTGTCTTCATCTGAGGGAACTGGTCCACACGTACACCTTCAATACTTAGCAGTGGTCGCTTGAAATTTGGTAAGTCTGAGCTGTGAGGTAGAAATGAGTCTCCTTGGTTACTAGTCAAATTTGCCCTCCAGTCCGACTACATCTGGCCATGAACTGAAGTGAAAGAGGTTACGAATGATAGTCGAAAGTAAACAGGCTATAAGAGGTGTAACAAGCAAAATAAATCGCTGAGAAAGGGATGCTACTATATGCCACGTGGAATAGAGCTCTCGATCTCTAGCCACAGCCCCTTCCACACCCCACCGAAGACCTCAGAGGGATTATTAAGGATTGCCTGTTACCGTCACTACTACTGCTGAAGGATTTTCGGAAACTGAATAAAATCGCCACGTGGAATAGAGCTCTCGATCTCTAGCCACAGCCCCTTCCACACCCCACCGAAGACCTCAGAGGGATTATTAAGGATTGCCTGTTACCGTCACTACTACTGCTGAAGGATTTTCGGAAACTGAATAAAATCGCTTGGAGTTTGTAAGAATGAAGGAAGACTGTATTATCTTACTGAATGATTTCTTATTACCGTCACTTGAAGAATGTAATGTACTGAATGATTTGCGTGTTACCGGTACTGCTGCAAGAGGATTTTTCGAAATTGAAGTGATAAATCTCTCAGTGTAAGTAACTAAGGATGAAGGAAGGATAGGTAAGAATGAAGGAAGGATAGGTAAGAATGAAGGAAAGATGTATAATCGTGATGAATGCGTTCCTGGTAAAATAACAGTGAAATGGTTGGACTGGTTTTGGCATGATACCCCGACCGTCATGATGCCAGTTTCAGTCTACTTGGTTCACATTATTTACTGCGTCATTCTCGAAATCTGAATAAAATCGTCTGGAGTTGGATAAGAAAGAGTATGATTGGGTATTTGACCTTTTCTCTCCCCTCACTGTAAGAGGCTATTTCTAAAGCCGTCTTAAATCGTCTGGGGGAGGCACGAATAAAAAAAAAAAAAAAAGTATTTGTGATGAGTTAGAATAAGTGGACTAGATTTAACATGGCACCCCGAACCACCATCCTGTCGTGGCTTTAATTTATTCATTTTACACATTTAGGCTGTTATTATATCTTTATTTAATTCTGCCTACCATCAAACGATTTTTTTAACTGTCGGGAAATCTCTTGCAGTGTAGGAATAAGAAAACACAGCTAAATTCTTCCATAGCGAAAGTTGTGTATTAGTTAATTAAA
>NC_137056.1:6588253-6648253 GCF_032717465.1 Coenobita brevimanus | reverse complement strand
ATATTAGTAAATCAGTCAGTCGCTCACAAAATCAGTCACTCATAAGTCAGTCAGTAAAAATATCACTGAGTCGGTAAGTCAGTAAGTTGGTCATCCACTCAGCCAGTTAGTTACGTTGATTTTATTCTAACTTGGCCTAAAATTGACATCTTTTCACCGTTAATGCTGAGTTGTAACAATAAATTAACACTAGAATATGATGGTAGTCACGAAGAGGTGTTATTGAAGGGATGTAGAGCCGTTGCATTGTCTTTTTCTCCCACTGAAGTACACAAAATAAGCTACAAAAGGACGAAAATCTAGGCCAAGTTGAATGTGAGAAGAGTATACGTGCTTGGGCAGTCACTTCACTTCCGCAATCAGCCGCTAGTAGCCTTATCAGTGTGAAACATTAGTACTAGTGATACAGCAGTAGTGATCGCAGCTCAAAGTTCTTCTGATTTTCAACCCAGTGGACTGCAGGTTGAATTTTCCCCTCTTCTACAGTCTACCATCCTCCTTACGGGAAGAAGCGAGGGAGTTGTATAACCGGGTAGTGGAACCGCCCTGCTATATCTGTGCCATCACATGAAGGCGCCCCCCCTCCAGCACTCACTCTGGCAGCCATATAATAGAATCGTTAGTTACCAGTGTGTCGCATTATCATAAGTTGCGAATTTAGGTAGTCGTTCAGTTACTCAGTCAGTTAGTAAGTCGGTCGGTCGGTCGGTCGGTCGGTTGGTCTCTTAGTCAGTCACTCAGTCGGGCAACCAGTCTGTCAGTCGGTCACTCGGTTCGTCACTCAGCCCGTCTTGTCTCTATCCTTGTAGTCATTAGCAGTATATCCTGTGGTGGGTATGTTTTTACGTGGTTAGTGTGTTATTATTCACACGCACACTCAAATCATGCACACACCACATGAACACGCATGCACACTCAACGTCATGTCCATAAAACGTGAAAACAAACACGCACGCAGAGCATGAAAACGCCGGCACAGTCATTGTTTAATGCATGGTGTTTGAACAGTACATGCATAAAGCTCATGCATAATACAAACATACACACGCATAAATACATAGACATCCTTGCATACGTGGATGCACACACAGCCTAGGCACATATATATACACTAACATATACATTCCCGGACACGCACATTCATACATTATTGTGCACGCAAATCATGCACTGTACGTACAAGCAGACTCCACGTGCACGCAGAACACGACCACGAATACGCACACACACACACACACACACACACACACACACACACACACACACACACACACACACACACACACACACACACACACTTTCTCATGTTACTTACCGAGAATTATATACAAACATTTATAAAACCGTTTTCTTTATCAGATAAGGTTTTATATAATTGCCAGTGAAAGCAAACTTCCCAAAAGAGAATTTGGTGAAGGTCGTGGATTTTTTTTTTCTTTCATTCAAGACACTTGGTTTAATTAAGGGTAGCTTTCATAAGGGCTTGCTTTCTTAACCTTTCCACTACGAGGACATATTTTTTTGTCGTAGTCTTGCCTTCTCCTGATGAGCCTAAGCAGTTTAACCCCTTCAGTGCATTGACGCCTTCCTTGTGTTACTCCTAGAACTGCCAGACTGGGTGTTATTAAATTTAGGAGATGCCATTCTAACCGGAGGGGTAAGATGCAGCCTTCGTAACTCCTTCACTACCAGACGACTCCTTTAAAATGAAGTTAGTCGTCTGTAAATTTCAGAAATATAAATAATAATTAAAAAAGAAAAGTCTTCTGGTTAAAGGGATAAATTTGAGCAAGCTTTCATGAGGGCTTCGTTTCTTAACCCCTTTTGAACTAGTTTTCATGAGGGCTTACTTTACCTGCTTTAGAGTGAGGATTTTTTTTCTTTCATTTCTGCTGCATCTGGATTTGAACTTAGCTTCCTTGTATGAGAATTTACGTGTACTTGAGCTTAATGGAATTTATTTTTGGAGATCATACTTGAATTCGATTATACCAGAGCTTACGTTTGCTAGAGCTTTTGATACTAGAGATTACTCGTGCTAGAGCTTGCTGGTGCTAGAACTCATATATATTAGAACTTCCTGTGCTAACTTGGAGCTTACGAATACTAGAAGTTAGGTGTGCTGGAACTTGCTTATACTAGAGCTTACTTGTGCTGTTGCTTGTGATAAAGCTTATTAGTACTAGAAATTGCTCGTGCTAGAGGTTATGGTTTCTAGAGCTCAATTGTGCTACAGCGTATTGATCCTAGAGCTTATATGTGCTACAGCTTACCGTTATTAAAACTTATACGTGCTATAGTTTATTGCACTGTAGATTATTTGTACTGGAGCTCGCTTGTGCTACAGGTTTTGTATATATATAAAGCTTAATTCGTGCCAGAGCGTACTCGTGATAAGAGACTTAAAATAGATATACCAGTAACTTATATATAGCAAACTAGACCTTACTGGGGCTACTAAGACTGTTACTTAGTACTTTTTTTTTTTTTAGTCCCTGCAAAACGATGACGCCATTTTTTTATTTTTTAAATTCTTGTGACTACCATATAATTTTATTCAGTAGTTAGTAGTGAAGGAGATAAAGAAGGATATATTGTCTGACTCATCCATATAGAAAGCCTTAGTGAATTTAATTAATTCGTTTAGGGATATCAAAAATATTAAGATAGAACCATCACCGTACTGAAGGGTTTAACGATTTTTGTGACAAATTTTCTCATCGTTTCCGTAGTGTAGTGGTTATCACGTGCGCCTCACACGCGCAAGGTCCCCGGTTCGATCCCGGGCGGAAACAGGATAGGTTTTACTACCGCGGTGGCCAAGTTGTTAGCATCGTGAACAAGCTGCGAATCTGGTGGCACGATATTGCCAGGGATTGAAATTGGTACGGGCGGCTGGCACCAGTCAACTCAACTGTCCATCTTAGAGTAACACCTAGGAGAGGTAACTGGTAACGTGTAGGACGCAGTTACTTTGTATCCCACGATAGTGAGTGAATAACCCGTCACGGGTTCGAAGGCCTAAGTTTGGGAGATAAGCCCGGCGGATAATCTCTCCGTGACGTCTGCCCCATCTTTGTCTTTATCTCTTAGCGGTTGTGTCTGACCCAGGGCTCTTGTATATCAGATTTAGCATGAGTTTCCAACTACTAACCAAGTACTAATATATAATGAATAAATATATATATATATATATATATATATATATATATATATATATATATATATATATATATATATATATATATAGATAGATAGATAGATAGATATAGATATAGATATATAGATATAATAGATAGATAGATAGATATAGATATAGATATAGATATATAGATATAATAGATAGATATATAGATATAGATATAGATTATAGATAGATAGATAGATAGATAGGCAACATTTCACAGCGCCGTAAAAAGTAAAACCTTTGAACAGTCAAATTTCTTACGCCACATGTAGCAGCTCTCTCTACCATGCAACTCTTTAAACATTAAAAGAAATGTCATGGACAACTTCTGAGTAACATAGAGGGATGGTAAAGCTCATTTTATTAACCGCGTCTTTAATATAAAACACAATCAAGACATACAACGTTTCCTTTTATTTTCATGACATATACAGCAGTAGTTCAGTGCTGTGTGAGAAAACTATTAAGGCAATACAACAGATTCCCGTACCACCACTCTTAGAGACAAACACCAACCTATCCACTCACCCGCCCGCGCGCGCACACACACACACACACACACACACACACACACACACACACACACACACACACACACACACACACACACACACACACACACACACACACACACACACAGAGGTTGTTGTGTGATGCCACAGTTTTTTTTGTGTATGTACTTTTTGCACAAAACCTTTTATTCAACGTGTTCTGCCCCCCTCTTTCCTAAATTATTACTTAGGTCCCGCATGGGGGGGGGGGGCATGCCATCATGTTAAGAATTATTGTGCTGAAGTTTCCAAGACCAGTGCTTAGTTGAAATTACTTGTATTAAAGATAGGTAGAACTTGCTGGTACACTGAAGTGTACTTAATCGTAATAGTCCGTACTTGTGCCATAGCCTAGTGCGTTAGAGCCTATTTTTGTTAGAAATAAATAAAGCCAAAACTTTGCATAGGTAAAGCTTGCCTTACTGTAGCGTATGTTCAGAACAGATACTGGTACCGTACCGTATGTATAGAATTTGAGTTTAGTAGAATTTTGTTTTCAAATGGTGTTCTTGCAAAAGCTGATGTTCCAGGGATTAGGTTCATAAGGCTTCATTTCACATGTTTCTACAAAAATTCATTGATGAAAATTAACTGAAGAAAAAAAGTATATAAAAGGTCTTGTAAAAGTAGCTGACGTCAGGTAGAGCTTACATTCCCAAAGATTATTGAAGCGTCCCATTCTTGGAAGCTCACCTACAACAAGGCTCACATTCAGGCAGCTTACATTCATCACACACCTGAGAAACTTGGCGCGAGACTTACTTTACGAAATTTTCCCGGTGTTTTGGCAAGAGGAGGTGTGGGTGTGTGAGTGTAAATAAACATAACCTCCTCCTTGCCTCCAGCCACCACGGTTTCCCCTACTCACTGTGTTTTTGTCTTTCTGTGTCTCTTTCTCGCCTCGCCTCCCGCCGTCTGTCATCTCCTTTCATCTTCTTTCATCATTACTCTCATTTCCCTCGCTTCTCTCGGGATGTAGTTTTCCTTACTCATTTTCTACACTTTAACCTCTCACCCTTCTTTCTCCTTCTCTCTTACTTCATCTCTTCCGTCTCGTTCACCAACTCCTCCCTCACTGTCTCATCTCTCTTCCCACTCCTCCCACTTAATCCCTCGCTGTCTTCATGCTGTCTCCTCCCTCCTTTCTTTCTCCCACCTCATTTCCCCCCCTCCTGTCTCTCTCCACTCCTCCTCCTTTCTCCCTCTACCACTCCTACTCCTACATCTGCACCCTGTCTTCTTCACCCTTTATCCTTATCCTTTTCTTCAACCTTACACCCACCGCTCCCCCTCCCACTTCGTCTTTCTCCCCCTCTCCCTTTCCCTCCATTCTCCCCTCTGTCTCCCCCTCCCCAAATCTGCACCCCATCTTCTCTTATAACCTTACATCTTTTCTCCATCATTACACCCACCTTCATTCCGTACTCATCACTCCCTCTCTCTTTATTCTTACACTGATTTTCTCTACTCTCCCGCTCTTCCACCTCTTTCACCCTGTCCCCCTCTTTCTTTTTCCGCTCCCTCTCCTCTTTCATTTTCCTCTCCCACTTCTCTCTCCCTTTTTACCGCTTTCCCTCCTCTCCTCTTCTTTCCCTTCCCTCTTTCTTTCTTCCTTCCTCTCTCCCCCTCAACTGTGTCTTCCCTCCCCGTCTACACATCTACAGCCTGTCTTCTGAGAACTGGCCAGAATCAGAGAGCTTTTTACCCTGAGTTATGAGCTTCTGTGTTGTGTTGACGGTGGTACAGGGGCCTGGCTGGTCTTGCTGGTTGCCATGGTGATGGATGGTGGTAGCTGTGGTTGTGTGGGTGGTTGGTGGTGGTAGTGGTGGGTGTTTGGGTGGTTGATGGTGGTAGTGGTGGGTGGTTGGTGGTGATAGTGGTGGGTGTTTTGGTGGTTGGTGATGGAAGTAGTGGGTGTATGGGTGGTTCGTGGTGGTAGTGGTAGGTGTTTGAGTGGTTCGTGGTGGTAGTGGTCGCCGTGTCTGGGTGGTTCGTATTGGTAGTGGTGGGTGTTTGACTGGTTGATGGTGGTAGAGGTGTGTGGTTGATTAGTTGGTGGTAGGTGTATTGGTAGTGGTGGCTGCATTTATTTTTAGTTGGTTGATTGGTTGATATTAGTAAGCCTAGTTGTTGTTGTTGTTGTTGCTGCTGCTGTTGTTGGTATGAGATATTTAATGAAACTGTTGGAGGTTATAGTGGAAGGTGGTTGACGGGAATGATGGTTGTAGTGGTGGATGCTGTGTAGTGGTTGTTGTTGTGGTTTCTTGGTGAGATGGTGGTAGTAGTGATTGGTGGAGATGGTGGTAAGGGTGGTTGTTGGTATTGATGATAGTGGTGGTAGTGGTGTTTGTTGTCGTTGGTTGTTGTGCTTGAGCAGCACTAGTGGCTAATATGGTTGCCGTGTGGGGTTGTTGGTGGTTATGGTGTATGGTGATGGTGGTTGTGAGGATGACACATAGTGGAGATGGTAGTGAGTGTTTGTGGTGGTGCGTGGCAGGGTTAGTGATGGTACTGGTGCGACCATGGAGGTTCCTACCTCTATGGCTGCGACCGATTCAGAGTGGCCAGTGGGTAAAATGGATCGATGTAGCCTAAGTTTATGATACTGAATCCACTCCCGCCAGTGATGCTCCTGTGCAGTGAGTGTTGATAGAAGCTGAAACACCTGTAACATGTGACCGTGGTAACGCGCTTACAGAGAGGTTTTTCAGTCAAGGAACTTCATTTCTCGCATCCTCTCTAGATGCCCTAAGATACACTTATAAATATATTTTTAGTGTTAAGTCTAACAGACCTTCTTTAGTAGAAGTTGGTTATTCTCAAAAAGTCAGATTAAAGTAATCCTGTTACTTTTCATTCGTGTATCACAAGTACCTCTTTCTGTCAGTCGTGATTGCAATAGTTTGGAAAGAGTTGATAGTACCCACACATACTGTACACACACATTAAGTATATATATATATATATATATATATATATATATATATATATATATATATATATATATATATATATATATACATCATCCAATCCTACGTTGCCCCATGAGGAGCGTAGGAGCCCGGGGCTAGGAAAGTTGGTCCTGGCATTTAAGATGAGAGTGACCAGCCTCACTCATCCCTGAGTGGCATTACAGGAGCAATAAACCCCAACCACCCCTTGGATATAAACCTTCACCGGCTTAATCCGACTGGAGCACCTTTATTACCCACTAAATCACCAGCAGCCAAAATTTGGTTATATGGTTACCACCCAGCGTAGTAAATGGTTTCCTGGTGTACAGGAAACCATTTGGCTTGTCACTCAGTGTAGAGTCACCCACACACAGAAGGAATAGGAAAGAATGAAGAAAAGAAAGACACAAGAGAGAGTGTAAAGTCACCCGCAGGCAAAAGAAAGAGGAAAGAATGAAAGAAAGAAAGACAGAAGAGGATGGATAGAAAGAAGGATGGAGGAGAGGAAAGGGCAGACACCCAGAGCAGCACTACATCAAGTGAGTGGATGGTGAGCGCCCCCACCTACCACAATATATATATATATATATATATATATATATATATATATATATATATATATATATATATATATATATATATATATACACTGTCGCAGGAAATAGTGTAGCAGATTTCATAGATTAATTTTATCCTAAGACGGCAGGGATTTCCCCCAGTCGCTAAAATACGAGTAGTCTGGCATTAGATAGAATGAAATACCTAAGTAAGGCCATCGTCCTGTGCTGGTTTAATCGAGACAAGTTATAGTCCCTTAGAGGACAGGGTTTCCCTCAGGTAAATATAATCGTCTGCCGTCTCACAAAATGAGGCCACTGCGCTCAAATGGTTTATATTCCACCACATCAGAACACATGGGTGAATTCTGGGTAGCTACGTAGGTTAAATGTAGTACCAAGTTTTTGTCAGTAAAATTGTATTTACTGAGTTATTAAACGCACTATATATTTTTCCTGTGTTATCCTTTGGAACAGTTCGTATGGAGAATTAGTGGTTTTGTTAGATTTGTTTTATTGGTATTTGGGTGATGTAAGTTATTGGCAGGATTGGTGAAATAGAGTTAGTGATAGGAGTCCCTCATCATTCCCTCAGCCTTATCGCACCCTCTGCCTTATCACTCCTTTCCCTCATTATGCCGTCCCTCTTCCATCTCCTTCCTTCCTTTTCCTCTGCTCCACCCCTCCCCTTCATCCCATTTCCGTTTTCTCTCGTCTTCTCGTCTGCATCTTCCCAGCAGCTACCATATTCTATCTTCCCTCTCCACCTTCCTCTTCTCCTCCCTCTCCACCTTCCTCTTCTCCTCCCTCTGCCTCTCCTCCTGCTTCTCATAGCGCCTTCTTCCATCTCGCGTGTTTACTCCTCCCTTCCGCTCCCCCAATCCCCATCTCCCTCTGTTTTTCCCCATCCTTTCCCTCTCACCTCCTTCTGTCCCAATCCCCACCATTTTTTTTTCCATCCAGTATTCCCTCCCCTTCCATTTCCTCTTCCCTTCTTGTCTCCCCTCTTTCCTCACCACCCACACCCCCCATCATCACCCCTTCCACTCATCTCCTTCTTACCATCATCACACCCTCTGTCTTGCCCTTACTTCTTACGTGCTCAGCCCTATCTTCCCCTTCCACTTTTTTCAAGTTCACTTTTCCATATCTTCCTCCTGATCTTTTGTTCTTCGTCCTTCCACTCCTTCAGTCCCCTCCCCTCCTCGCCTGCCTTTCCCTATCTTCCCCTTTCCTTGTCTCTTTTCTAACCTTCGCCATCACTTCCCGCTCTCATCCTCTTCTCCCCTTCCCCCTTTCCCTCTTTTTCCTCCCTCTCTCTTCTTTCTTTTCCTTCTTATCAACCCCACCCTCTCACCCCTCTCCCTTCTTTCTTTTCCTTCTTATCAACCCCACCCTCTCACCCCTCTCCCTCCCCCTCTTTTCCTCCTCCCTTTCATTTCGTCCTCTCTCTCCCATTCATTTCCCGATCCCTCCCTTTCATTTCCCAATACAAATAACTCCCCCTCCTTCATCCCCCCTCCTTCCTCGGCTACAAGAATGCTTCACCTTGTCACAACATTATCTTCGAGGTGCCAAGGTTGGAAGTATACAGTTGTGATAAATAAGTCCTTCACACCCTCACGAAAATATATAAACCTGAGGAGGACTTGATGGAGTAGTTGCATTCAATATTTCCATCATCTCGTCTTGAAAGCTGTCAAAACGCGATGAAGATAATGTCATACCAATCAGCGGCGATTGGATGAGCATTAATGATGGCAGTTTCATTAGCTCGGAACCGCAGATATTTGTACAGTTAAGCGTTAATATTATCTTCGTCACGTAAAGATAGAAAGAACATTTTTATTTTTCTTTGCTACTTCCAGATTTTTTATTTGCTTAAGCTGTCGTACCGGACGGGGTATTGAAAGATTTATTTAATCCCTCGAGGTGGAATGTCTCTCCCAAGTTGAATAAGATTGTATGGTGGTTGCAAGAACAAAATAGCAAGAACGTCACCAGGCTTAAAGGGTTAGAGGTGATTGGAGGGTCGAATGTAAGACTGTGGCAGATGGACAAACTTTGTGTATAATTAAGGGAGTCCAAATGCTCACTCTGGCTGCAACACACATCCTCTTAGGCATCACGTAAATTTACTCCTGTAGCTTTTCATGTCTTTAATTCACCCTGATAACATTTTGGTTGTCGTAGATTAAAAGTTAGAGTGTTGTTTATAGTGCCTTAAGTCTTAGGGAGAAGGTGAGTTGGACGATGTTCAAAAGAGATGACGTCTCGTGACTGTGTGTGTGTGTGTGTGTGTGTGTGTGTGTGTGTGTGTGTGTGTGTGTGTGTGTGTGTGTGTGTGCTCGCGCGCTTCATAGTGTTTGGAACTGCCATGGTAACACGCCCAGGAGAATGTGTTTGGCTAATGGAGAAAGGGTTGAGGCGAGAGAGAAATCGGTAGTCATTTTAGAGTGCTTTGGGGATCATCAGGTACAGTCTTAAGCAAAAATTCATTGACACTTTCCTGCCAGCATTTTGTCCTGACTTCCATATTTGTCCTTCTTCCCAGAACGTCAAAGAGTATCCTTCCTTTTGATTCTCTAAATGTGCGGTTCATATTGCTATAAAAACGAATAACGTAACACCTATTATCTCAGCCGCAGGGGAAGTGTCGGCGAACTTTTATAATAATAATAATAATAATAATAATAATAATGATAATGATAATAATAACAATTAATGGTTTATTGTCCAAGAAAGTTATAAAATACATATGATGTGTACATTATAACATTGTGTCTTGGCTTACAAATCAAAATCCTTTTAGGAAAATACATATATATACCCACCCACCCACACACACACACACACACACACACACACACACACACACACACACACACACACACACACACACACACACACACACACACACACGGTTGTACCCTGTCCATAACCATTTATTTTTGATAATACACCTTTTTATGCTCTTTGATATTTATGTCGTTCTGCTGTCGTCTTAGTTTTGCATGAATATATTGCATGTGTTTATGAGCTTCCCATATACGTAAATTAATTAGAAGGGTAGGAGGTGCTGTGTTACCGTCATAAGCAACGAGTATACGCTCGTGTGTGTGTGTGTGTGTGTGTGTGTGTGTGTGTGTGTGTGTGTAACTCACCGGGTCGGTCAGGATCATTTGATGGTCGTGATCGTCAGCTTTTACCCTCTCGGAAAGGAGCTGAGAGCTCATATAGTCCGATCTAAGGGCAAGGCTGTGACCTTCACACACGCACACACCCATCCCCTTGCTCAAGGGGGACAGTAACCACCCAGTTCGTCAGTGAAACTTTTCGCAACCTGAGCGAGGCGCGAGCTCCGGTCTACCAGATGGCAAGCGAGAACGTTACCACTGAGCCAGCGAGCGGTGTGTGTGTGTGTGTGTGTGTGTGTGTGTGTGTGTGTGTGTGTGTGTGTGTGTGTGTGTGTGTGTGTGTGTGTGTGTGTGTGTGTGTCCTCCATCACGTCACTCTCAATTCAGACTTCTGATATTGTTTCGTACCTTCACTACCCTATCCTTCCCCAGCCTACCCAAACTAGCTATATCAAGGAAAAGCTGTCCTGCCCTGTGTGATAGTGACACGGTACTTGTCTCGTGATGTACCCAGAATTAAGGGTTCGATTCCACACCTTTGCGGGCATTTAAAGTGGATGCTGACAGTATGTTCTTTCATATGCCTGCATATATTCATATCTTGTTGGTTTACTGACGACATGTACAGACGCTGACACACACAAACATAGCCAGTGAAACACATTCACCTTCCCATGCATCATAGTTCTACTGACACCCCTTTCCCATTCGTAACTCGCCAGCATGAGGAAGGATTTATTTTGGTTGTCACTCTCCTTTCAGAGAGAAGGTACGGTCTTGCAGTGAACTTGATATGGCCTGATGTACATACAGATGCAGACACCTCGCCATATTGTACCCTGCCTTATAGTACCCTACCCTACCCTGCCCCAACACGGCCTACATGGACCAACTGTACCCTACACTGCTTATGTACACTGTCGCTCAGCCCTACTCATTATTTATCGTCACCCTTTCTTCAATTTCTTTGTCCTAGCTACTACATTATCCTGTTTTTTCCTTTTCCCTTTTCTCATTTCCTCTCCTCTTCTCGATGTTCTCCTCTGCTCTCCTCTTCTACCTTTCCTTTCTTAGCTTGCCTCACTAAACATGCATATTTTATCCTATCCAGCCTACCTTGCTTCGTTCGCATCATCAGCTTCTCCCACCCTTCCATAACATAATATACGGTCCGCCACTGCCTTACTCTGCATACTAAACTCCTTCTCATATTTTCATACCTTTGCCTATGCTGCCTCGTCCTACCTGACCCAGTAGTACCACATCTCATCTTACATACCATATCATACCTTCCCCTACCTTATTTTCTAAATTACCTTACCGTACCTTACCTTACCTTCTATATCCTTTCCTTTCATAACACTTCCTTTCCCTTGCTTTTTTTAAATTTATTTCTCTTTCTATCCCGTCCATTCCTTTCCTTTCGTTCCCTTGCCTCTCTTTTCTTTCCAGTCTCTTCCATCACCAACACTACGTTACTTTTCTAGCCCCGTTTTCCTTTTCCCTTCCTTTTCCTTTCGTTTCCTGTCGTCAGTCCCAGCCTACCCTGTCCTGTCCTGCCTCCCTTCCCTCCCCTGTCATTCTCTTCCCTTCCATTTGCATCCAATCCCTTTCCGTCCCTTGCTTTCCCCTCCCTTCTCTTTGCTTCCATTCCCTTTCCTCTTGTCCCTTTTTCCCCTCCCCCTCCCTTCCCTGCTCTCCTTAAATCACACCTTACTTGCCCCCTCTTGCCTTCTTCCCTACCTTACTTTATGCCCCCCAGCTCCCTCTCACCTGCCCCCCCCCCCTGCTGGAGTAAACATGAGGGGTCACCTTGAGGGGGCTGGGGTGTGAGGGGGAGGGACAAGCACTGGAGCCAACTGCACTCTCACATGCCAGCCAATGTGGTCCTCGCTAAACTTAGCCATAAAACACTGACAAGAACACACACATACATACACATCAGGCGTACATACACACACAGATACATACATACACATAGGCATACACACACACATATATTCATAGGTATTCATACATATACATTAGCTGTACACACACACACACACACACACACACACACACACACACACTGGAAGACGCTTTGTGTATTTTGACAAGGCGGGCAGGTGGTGGCGGGGGAAGTGTGGACGTGTGTGTAGAGCCGAGAGTAAAGAATGTCTGAATGCCTGACGGTGTATAGGGCAGGAGGAGGTCACTGTTAAGAGGTATAGAAGAAGCTAGCACGCATGAAAGATATTAGATTTCTGGTATGGGTCCTTGAATCCGATGACGTGTATGTATTCATGTTTCCACCACCTGATTATATTTAGCTTTAGGGGGATATCTAGTACTGAAAAGGGTAATGAAGGCAACATCTAGCCCCCCCGGGTTCAAAAAGTCTGTCCTAACCTGAATGAATTCGTTTGGAAATCGTCTGCTGGTGAGGGAGTGACTTAAGGGCAAGAGAAGGTCACTGTCAGGGGTATAAACACTGGCCAGCAAGAAAGCTAAAAATTAATATGTCTGTGTATATATCTAAATGTATTCAAGTTGCCGGCTTGCACATGCCTGACAAGGGCGGGCAACTGTACAATATGCGTTGAAGACTTGTTTTACGGGGCCTGAAGAACCACTGATTGGTAGGACCGAGAACCATCACTTTCGTCAATGAAGAAGTAAAGTGGCTCAGCTCCACTCATTTCTTCACGTACAGGTTGTTGTTGTTACTCAAATCCTTTCTGTCTGACCGAGCAAACCCATCGACCACACGTAAGCAACTGCCTCTGTGGGACTCCCACAGGTACGGTAAGGTATATATAATATGTAGGGGATCAGGCGCCCCCTTGTGGTAGACAGCGCATCTTCAGGGTCGAACCTGGGCCCTTCTCTCGGAGGGGTGCAAGAAAATATAAGGGGGTTTGGCTCCCAGCTGGACGCCGAAGCTGTTCCACCCAGGGTTCACAGCGCCAGCACGCGTAGGTTCATCGTCATCGCCTTAAGCACAGGTATAGGTGTGAAACGATTTTGGAGTGTAAGGTGAGAAAATGCTTGTGGGAAATTGGTACAGAAGTGGCTGTATTTGCGAATGAAAGTCTGTATGTCATTGAGAGAACTGTGACGAGGCGCAAACACAAGAAGAAATAGAGGGCATATTACAGCATCACACTCTTCACCTCTGAGAAACTGGCACACAGGATGCCTCTGAATAGTTGTGGTTATAAAGAAACTGGCATGCCTTAAGGGTTTGATATAACTAGACAGAAACTGGCATTGCATGAAGGGCTTTGTTACGACCTTAATGAAATCGGTGTGCATGGCGGCATTACATTTATATGGATTTCAAAACCATATTTGAACTTTGTGGAGATATATGCCGTACACTACTAGAGATCTAGGCCGAGTAAAAGCGTCTGATGGTAGAAAGACGTCTTTGTACTGAAGGAGTGAATGGAACTCGTTGTATCCCCTTCACAGCGAGAGGTTCCATCAAGTTGAATATTATCTTTTGACACTGAGTGAATTAAAGGAGAGTCGTCGCAGTAATGGAGTTTAAAGGAGACTTTCTCACCCTTCGTCTCAGCCTTTCATAACAAGAGGTCTCCCCATGACTGAATAGATCTTCTGGCGTTGGCGGGAATATACAAGTACCAAATGGACTCGTCAGGTGCAGGAGCTTCAGGGTCCTTTGGGTAATACGTGTGGTGTGACCTCGCTAAAGTTGCTAAAGTATACGAGAGTGAAACACTTCGTATCCAGAAGTTAGGCGGAAAGAGCCGCCCTTAGAGATTCCTTGCAACTAGAAAGACATCACACACACACACACACACACACACACACACACACACACACACACACACACACACACACACACACACACACACACACACACACACACACACACACACACACACACACACACACACACACACACACACACACACACACACACACACACACACACACACACACACACACACACACACACACACACACACACACACACAAAATAGATAGATAGACAAATAGATAGATTGATAGATAATTTACAACCTTACGTGTTTTATTTCTCTGTCAGTAACGGTGGAGACCCATTACTTGTCTATATAGTTCAGACTTTCAAGGGAAAATATTGTTACCCTTATACCTAACCTTTTCAACCCCTCTCTCTCCTGATTGTTATATATTTTATCCACCTCATCTAATTTATGGATCTTGTTGCTGTATGTGGTACCCGCTGCCCACTACATCGACTCCTTTCACTTTTCTTATCCCGTAGATTGCAACTGTAGCCTTGATATGTTTTACGATCGCTCTTAGATTTTGTGACTTTTGGTTATCGGCGACGAAAAGTGCTTACGGAACTTTTTTTTTTTTCCTGCTTGGCGAAAGCTTTTAATTCAGTCATCATTATGCCAGTACTGCCAAACCAATAACGCAAATTGTCACATAGTGTAATAATGCTCAGTTCCGTCACCCTCCACCTTCCCAACTAACCCCACATACTCTTGCCCACCCATCTACCCCACCTCTTTATCACACCCCCTCTCCCAACGTCAGACTTCAAAGAAAAATTTGTTCCTACCGTCGGTGTTACCCTACGTACCGACATCCATCTTTATTAGGTTTAGTAGCCCTGCTCACCCATGCCACCCACCACCATCATATTCCATTCAGCCCACCCCGCCAACTCATTTCTGTCGTCCTCACTCTAATTTTTCCCCTCCACCTTTGACTTGCACTTTACAAAGGCTTCCTACAACATCCATCTCCACAGCCTGTAATTTCCCCACCATGTCGCACTTTCCAACATCATCCCAGCCCATCCCGCTCACTCCTCTCCACCCATCCCATCCATTTGTGCATTGATGTGATGGATATCGTAATAAATCCCGTGACTACCATCCGACTAACAACACCCATTAATTCACAGTTGATGCATCCCTCCTCGTGGGAGTTGAGGGATGTGGGAAGTAAGAGATGAAGAAAACACGGAGGTCAAGGGTACGTGAATTAGACCAAAAAAAAAAAAAAAAAAAAAAAAAAAAAAAAAAAAAAAGCCACCCATCATCATCCCAGCCTATCGCACCCTGTCATATCCGCACACCTTGCCTAGTTTCAAAGATCTGAACTGTGTAATTGGAATACACGAATCCCACCACAAGTTAGGCAGAGTTTCCATGTCTGAAACATAAAGACTAAGGTGCTGCACAATTTTTAGCACTGTTTACCGCTCCCTCCCTCCAAAAAAATTTATACATAGAGTTGACCTGTTATTCTTAAACTTTGCATGTAGACACCGGAGGCCAAGACGATCATATCACCTTTGAATGAATAGGGGTTTGGTTCTTCAAGCTAAGTACTTTGCAAGCAGTGCCGAATCTCGCGGTCTGACCTTCAGGACGTGCGAATTTACCATGTCAAACCATTGCATTGATAGGGATAATTCTGTGTACAGCCTTCATAGTCATGACCTGAGTCGATATGTGTTTTTCTGAATTGACTTGCGTGACCTTGAGTGACAAGAAAGGACCAAGATTGCCTGAACGTATCCTGAATTGATCAACTTGGGTCTGAAATGGCTGAAGAGAAGTAAAGTATGTGGAATGGATCTAAGCTGACGTGATTGGATGTGACAAGACATGAACTAATTTGATTTCGTCCATTTAGATGTGAAGGCTCTAAATGGATCTAATTGCATCTAAATGACCATGAACGAATCTGACAACCTAAAAGGAAGTGAAGAACCTAGAGTGGTGTAATTGCATCTTAATGGACTTCATTGGAACTGAATTTCACTAAGCTGGCTGATAATTCCATGAGTGAAATGGATATGATGGCCCCGGCTGGACACGGGGCTAGACTCTAGAACAAACCTAAAATCAAATCCCTCTTTAAATTCAAGTTTGCTTTTGTAGGAAGGACAAGGAGCATATACAATTCCCCCCCCCCCCTCTCTCTCTCTCTCTCTCACATCATATATATATATATATATATATATATATATATATATATATATATATATATATCCATCATCCATTCCTACATTGCCCCATGAGTGTATATATATATATATATATATATATATATATATATATATATATATATATATATATATATATATATATATATAATACTTTCATCTCCCTCTCCCTCTCCTCCATTATATAACGGCACGAATATAATTATTTATACTATTTGTATATATATATACTTTCATCATCTCCCTCTCCCTCTCCATTATATAACGGCACGAGTACAATTATTTATACTATCTTCTTTACCTATCATCCCAGTAAATTATATATGTATTCATCATAGAACCAAGTCCCTCATTTCTCTTTCCCCCAAATCATCTTCCCCTCCCTCTTACTCTCCACATTTCTTAATCCCCCTTTCACCCCTACCCTTCCCTCCCATCTAACACCTTGCCTACCCCCCACGCATAACCTTCAACCCACCACACCACTTCCCCCACCACACCACCTCCCCCACACCTCTACTCTCATGCCCACCTCTCCTTGACCTAGCGGCGTCCACTCTCAACAAACATTACGCTACACAACAAATTTTATTTACATCCCACCTAAGTGTAAGATATTGATGGAAGTACTTGAAGCAGCATCGTTCATAAGTGGGAGATATTTTGGGAAGCATTTGAGGTTAATATCGTGAATATTTGAAGATAGTTTTATTTGCTAGGGTAATTATATTTTTGGCCTTTTTGTTCGTATCACTGCATCCCTACCATGCCAGGCTTTAGGGAGAAGTATAGTTAGGAATATATATGGTATTGGAGGATCTCTGGCCGAGTACACACACACACACACACACACACACACACACACACACACACACACACACACACACACACACACACACACACACACACACACACACACACACACACACACACACACACACACACACACACACACACACACACACACACACACACACACACACACACACACACACACACACACACACACACACACACACACACACACACACACACACACACACACACACACACACACACACACACACACACACACACACACACACACACACACACACACACACACACACACACACACACACACACACACACACACACACACACACACACACACACACACACACACACACACACACACACACACACGGCTACAAATTTCTCCAAACAGTGCAAAAATATCAAATTCAAAGTTCGTTCCGCGCAAAATACAGTGTCATACTATACTGCGCTGGAAAAGACTGGAGGATATTGGTAGAAGGGAAATTGGGTCGCAAAACTGATTTCCAAGACTCGACTAAAACAGTATCGCTTTGCATATTTAGTAGGTGTAAGTTTAGTTTTCTTAGGAATGGACAATCTGTTGCAGCCTTATAGCCTTTGTTTCTTTCTTTTTTGCATGGAGAAGGTCAATGGTAATTTTCCACCGTCCCCTTCACACTCATGTTCACCCTCACCCCAAGCTCTTCCCACCCTACAATTCAGTATTTCCTGGCAGATTTTGGCCACATATTTATGGTGTGAGTAAGTTTAATATCAGGGGGTTAAATATCAAGGTTCGAAGATTTCACACTAACTGTTTCAAGTACTGTATAAATTGAAAAATGGGAACCGCTTATGGTAAAGTCATTGGTCAAGGACATGTATAAGTAAAGACTGAACGTTTGAAAATATTGATAGCAGTGCATGCATGAACCTTAAGTGCATGACCTGAATACTAGCCTTACAGACTGTTTACATAAGAGTAAAAATAGTAGTACTGTATTATAGTATACGATTCGGGCCGGAATTGGATGAGGTGCACAGGGTAAATACGTAACAGAAGTCATATGGGTAAGTGAAACTGCTCATTTGTTGATAATTATTTTACATCAGACGCTAAACAGCGATGATGTGCAGAAGACTCCCTGTTGTTTACTACGCTAAACTAAGCTCAGGTCAGTCTTCCGTCACGCGAAAATATGAGTCGATTATCGAGTGACCTCTCAAAGCAGGAAGTGAGGCACGTGTGGTGGGTCTCCAGTGGCCACCGTGTAGGCTAATTGAGTTAGGCTCTGACAGGGGCTTCACTCAGCAGAAATACATGGACTGGCCATAGCAACAAGAATACATTCAAATGAGGCCTTATCCTCTAAAAGGTTAAATATTTGTTTAATGAAAGAAAAAAAGTAAGTAGTGGGAGCCTGCAAAAGTTGTCCCTTTCAAGGAAAACTGATTATCACAATAACAAAATCAAGAACCATTCGAGATACCTGAGCACATTCAGACCATAACACCACGTTCGTGTATGACTCAAGGATCATGTCCTTTTCCGTATTAATAAAGGACTGTCGTGTGTAGATGGCACTGTGAAGGGCGACACCGTTTCGAATCGTATTTGTCGTAGTGTGTGACTCCTGTATCAGTATTCCTTCTTCCACATTACCCTACCCAGTCCACAGTACACAGACTTTTAAGAGTTAGACTCAGATTTCAAGTGAATTAACGTACATGGAGAGCCGCGCCTTTGATTTGGTCTGGTTTTCAGTAAATAATTCAAGGAGGTATAACAACGAGTCTGAAATATAACCGTTTTGTATTATAACACAATGTCAGACCACGCTGCAAACATGCAGACATATTATACCGAGTGAAGTAAAAGAAACAAAGAAAAAATATAAAAAACAAGGAAAAAGAAAAAAGAAAAGTTTCATTCCTGCTGGATTATTGTCAGCAAGGCAGAAGGAAACGGAATTTAAATAGGGTATGAGGTGTGATGATGCGTGAAACGAACATTATGCGGGTTTATATTCAGTTTATCCAATGATCCAGTTCAGACATCGAAAGTGTCAGTAGATAAGTGTGTGTGTGTGTGTGTGTGTGTGTGTGTGTGTGTGTGTGTGTGTGTGTGTGTGTGTGTGTGTGTGTGTGTGTGTGTGTGTGTGTCTCTCTCTCTCTCTCTCTCTCTCTCTCTCTCTCAGACAGGTGCACTCGTCTGACCTTTGGACAAACAAGGTCAGGGTTGCATTCTAGAGAGATGATGGTAGATGAGGAGGCAGGTAGAGCACAGATGGAAGGACTAAATCTGTGAATGGACGTTGATGAGATGGAACAGGTTGACCATCAGTAGCCGAGAGTGGAGAAAGTTCAGAGTGATGATGATGATGATGATGATGATGATGAATGAATGAATGAATGCATGAATGAAGTGACTGAATCTTTAAATGCACTTTCGGCACTCTAATCTAGTCATTTTATATTAGGTGTATTTTTCTTCTGAGACTTCTAATTTTATTTTATTATTCATACTTCCAGACGATTTTATTCACAGTTGGGATAAATCTATACCTACTGAAGGAGAATAAATGCTATGGCTACCACCCAGTTCCAGAGCCATTCCTTAACTGAAGTGAATCGTCGAGCGGTAGAAAAAAAAAAAATATGTATTTCGTTTACTTCAACTTGACGGTGATTTTTGGCCTGTTTCTAGCTTATTCCTCGTTGATCAGTGGCTGAATAAGAGTACTACGGCTCTTCATCCTTTCCGTAGCACTTCTTCGTGACTATCACCATACCCTTGTTAATCTCTTGTTATAACTCAGCATTTAAAGTGAAGAGATTAATTTTACACACAGTAGTTTACAGTGAATGCAGTTATGTTATTGTGAGAGGGATAGTCTAGATCAGTAGGAGCAGAAATTCCAGCACACACACACACACACACACACACACACACACACACACACACACACACACACACACACACACACACACACACACACACACACACACACACACACACACACACACACACACACACACACACACACACACACACACACACACACACACACACACACCTGTATAATCTGTATGTGAGGTGTGGTGTGGCATGGTGCGGTGTGACATATAAGGAAAGACAAGGGTAGCTTAACCTTCTCCCAATATGGTCACCACACCACTTCCACCTCTCCTCCCGACCTTATTTTCTTGGGTTGCTAAAGTGCCTAGACTGAAAAAAAAAAAAAAATACTGGCTGTGGTATTTAGTCTGGCACACATGGTAGACTAGGAGTACATTATGAAAACATTTTATCCAGTCACTATGGTCAATTTATTTTCTTTGATAGCTCTAGATGATTTTATTCAGCTTGGGGGGGAAAAATCCATATTGAACACGCTAAAAACAGTTCTTTATGCAAATCTCTTCGGTAGGATAATGTCTTTCTTTTATTTGTTGATTATATTTTTCTTACCCCTGTTTTTACTGAGTTGTGAAAAAACATGTGTCCTCAATAGAATAAATTTTCGTAATGTTTGAGCTTACTATATTTAGATTTGCTTAGGTTCGTTCAGTTATGGATAAATTGGGTCAGTTATGGATTGGTTTGGTTGATTTTGGTTGGGTTACTTTTCGCGTTTAGATTATTATTGCTGATAGAATAATAATAATGTTGATAAGGGTACTGTCGTTGTACTAGGGATATTTATCGCAGGTATAATGGTGGCTGGAGCAGTGATGATGATAGTAATGATGATAGGAGTATTGTTGTTGGTAGGAACGATGAGTAATGATGATGGGAATATTGCTGTTTGTAGGAACGATGATAAGAGTAATGATGATGGGAATATTGCTGTTGGTAGGAGTGATGATAAAAGTAATGATGATAAGAGTATTGTTGTTGGTAGGAATGATGATGAGTAGTGATGATAGGAAGGTGAGTGGCAAGAATATTGATGATGAAAATAATGGTGATAAGAATAATTTTGGTTGGAATAATAATTACATGAATGATGGTTATTAAATTGGTGGTAATATTGTGGTAGGAACGATGATTGGAGAATAATATTTTTAGTTTTGATGATAAAAAGATTGTGGTAGGAACGATGAAGGCATAAAAATAATGATGGTGGGAATGATGATGGTAGAAATATTGGAAGTAATATATCTGGTAGGAATCTTGCTCTTGGTAGGAATATAGCTCATGGTAGGAAATATAATGCTGTTGGTGATAGGAGCAGGCCTATTAGCAAGAATTATAGTGAGAATGATGATGCTGGAGGGTGGAAATGGTTAATATAGTAGTGTAATTAGTTTGGTGTGTGTGTGTGTGTGTGTGTGTGTAGGAAGGAAGGGTAGTGGTGGTGAAGGTGAACGTGTTGAGAGTTGAATGAAGTGAATGACGATGGTAGTATGTTAGGATGGCTTGTTTTGAAGTTGTTTTGATGGTGACTTTTTTGGTGGAGCTGTTTTGATGGAGTTTCGGTGGTGGTGATGGCGGGGTTTTCACGGTGAAGTGGTTTTGATTTGTTGTGTTGAGTTGTTGTTTTGATAATGTAGTTGTTTTGATGGTGTTGTTTTGTTGGTGATATGTGATTTCATGGTGGAATTCTTTTTGTTGTGGTGGTGGTTGTATTTTTGTGATGGTAATTTTGATGTGGTAGGTGGTGGCGACCATCATCCACTCACATGATATAGTGCTGCCTACTTCTTCCTTAGCCTTTATCATTCTTTTTCTGTGCCTGCCCTCCTGTCTTCCTATTTCTCCCATCTTTCCTGTCACTTCTTATTACTTTTCTTTCCTTTACAGGTGGCTTTACATTGAGTGACAAGCCAAATGGTTTCCTGTAAGCCAAGAAACCATTTACACCGTTGGGTGGTAACCATATAACCAAACCACACGTGCTTCCTACGTGTCAACAAGTGGGTTGGTGGAGGGTTAGTGCCCCTCCCCGTAAAACAAATAACTCAAAGTCATATGGCCACCCCTTATGGGATTATGGCGTCTGGCAATAGATAGATAGATAGTTTTGATGACCTTATTTTAATGGTGGAGTTGTTTTGATTGTTACTTTGATGGTGGAGTTGTTTTGATTGTTACTTTGATGATGGAGTTGTTTTGATTGTGTTACTTTGATGATGGATTTGTTTTGATTGTGTTAATTTGATGGTGGGAATGTTTTTGATTGTTACTTTGATGGTGAAGTTGTTTTGATGGCGGAGTTGTTTTAGTCGTCAGTGGAGTTCTTTTGGTTAATTGTCTTTTATTTGCTTCGAAAGTTTTACTCTAGTTTTGATGCTAATTTTAATCCTAGAGTTGTTTTGTTTTTGTTTTGATTCAAGGACTGTAGAAGCGAGAGTAAGAAGCCGATTTTTGGATTGCTATGGTATAAACTGTAATTACGTGGAGCCAGAGTGGGATTTTAAGTTGAATTTTAAGTGGGATTTTAAGTGAGATTTTCAGTGGGATTTTAACTTTAATTTTAAGTGGGATTATAAGTGGGATTATAAGTGAGATTTTCAGTGGAATTGTAAGTGGGATTTTAAGTGGGATTATAAGTGAGATTTTAAGTGGGATTTTAAGTGGAATTTTAAGTGAGATTTTAAGCTGAGTCTACATTGGTGTGAACTCAAGTAAATAAAATCAGTGAACCTTGACTTTAACCTTGAACACAACGAATAACCTCCCTCAGTCTCAGTATGATGTATAATGTGTTTCTGCTACCTCCTATTTAGCTTAAAATGGTCCTCAGGTAATGGAGTGGTTAATCACAAGCTTATGCTTAAATTATATCCTTTACTGAGGTCCAGGTAGCCAGTATTAAATATATATATAGTTAATTATAAACTTCAAAAGACAGGATACCAATATATTTTTCACTGATTCCCTCTTTTCTTCTCTTTTCTTTCTCTTCTTTTTTTTTTTTTTTCATTGTCTTCAACTTAAGGACGTATTTTAAAAATTTAATACTTTTTATTTTCTTCAGTATAGGAGAGCCCTCTGGTTGATGAAGGCTATATATTAAACCTCCTACATAAAAAGTCTGTCCCTATCCTGAACGTACTCGTCAAGAGATGGCAAGAATAAAAAGAAAAAGACTATGATGTCTGTCTTAAGGTTCAGCTAGTCGTTTTTAACATCTGTACAATTAAAGTTAAAAAGACAGGATGCCAAAAATTTCCTCACTGCTTCCCAGTTTTCTTTAGCAATGTTGTCCTCTTTTGGACTGATTTTCTTTTTTTTTTTACTTTTTTTTTTTCAGTTTCTCCTCAGACGACATTAGTCAACATAAGAGAGATTAATGGAACAGGAGAGGTTAGATGTAGCCTTTATTGACGCTTTCAGAATTCGGATGTTGTCTTAATGTAAATAAAATCAAGAATAATATAAAGGAGACGTCATCAGGTTTGGAAGCTTTAAGGCCCAAGTCACCTAAATCACCACAATGTTTTCACCACCCTGACACTAATGAGGTTTCCCGGCCATTAATCCTAGTTCATTTAGAATTAGGAGAGCGTAAATCGGAGAGCTTAGGAGAGGGTTAGAGAGCGGGGTCGTTGTGCTTGTGTATGGTGTGCTAGAATGCTGAGGAAATGGCGAATGGATGGAGAGAGTAGTTCTGATGTTGCGGATTTGTGTCGAGTTGTAGATTGTTTTGTGGAGTTAGTTTGTGTTAGTATTATTTTCTTTTGTTCCCTTCTTTTGTCTAGTCTTTATTTATTTATTATTTTTTTTAATGTGGTACGCGTCTACCTACACATTCCAACCCATTTTCTGTCCAACTCTCTAATGCAGAAGTTGGCTAGTCCTCTCAAGCAGTTCATTTATGCAACAAGTCAACTTTGGAATTGTCTTCCTCAGTCTGTTTTTCCCACAGCCCTGGACATCACACTTAAATGCAGTACCGTATATGGAGTCATCTTGAAATAAATGGGTCTTGATTCTGCCATCCTTTCTCTTCAGCTTTGTTTAGATGAGGCTAGCTTGCAGGCGCTCAGAATCTCAACCTGAAAACTAGCATCATAGCACTTTAGTTTGATTGACCGAGATCCGATTTGTTTTTGGCCTTCTGACTCATCGCAGATTGCTAGATTGGACTACAGTATCAGCCCCTACAGTGCAGATGTAGGGGTGACGAGTTAGCATGAAAAGATGATAGCACTCTTCTTCATTTTTTTTCTTTCTGTGCTGTGGGTAGTCATGATGTGCAGTCGGGATATAAACATCTTCAGCTTGACGGATACATCACAGAAAAAGGGAACCATCTGAATTATGCGTTTTTCCGGTCAGGTCTAGTTGTATCCCAAGTCTTAAAAGTCGTCACACGAAACTGGCAAAGTAATTCGTTCCCTTACTGTACACTCGCGAGCCATGATTTCTACTCATCCTTTAATCCTGTCTTGGCCGGATGGAAGGAAACCCATGCACAGCGAAGACTTGTTGTCCAGTGTCAAGTTAGTAGCTCGAAATGTTGCTGTACGACATGAGGAACAATTCGTGATGATATTCATGCAGTCTTAAAAAAAAAAACAGAACAACTAGCAATAGGTTCTAGTTCGGTTTAAGACTCCTGGGTGGGATTCTCAGAGGTATTTAGATGGATTCCCTGTTGTATATCAGATTAGTTTTTGCCAACGACATTCGAATTTTTCCGTCATGCGTCCTTGCGTCAAAAACAATTCCTGGTTAGAGGGGAAAATTGTCACAGGTGTTACTGGTAGCTGTTTTGGATGGAAGGACAACGAAACAAAGCAGTAGAGACTTTCCATGACTCTAGTTCTTCCTGTAAAATGAAATCATGGTTACAACAAGGGACGGATCGTAAACATGTCTAAGTAGCCAAACCCTGGATATGATTTCTTTCAGTCAGGGGAGGATTAGAGGGTGAACAGACAAACCTTCGCTGACGACTGTACAGAGACAAAAGTTTGCGTACTATTCCACTCAGTCTGCGTCACACTTTCGTATGTCCGTCACACACCTTTCTGACGTATCATATTAAAGCTGTGAACAGAGAAACATACCATGCCACTCACAGCTGATCCAGTAGCAGAGAGAAGAGGTGAAATATTGGGCCTCCTCGCTGATATGGGAGACTTTACGGCATCTTTTTTGCGACTTAATTTGCTTATCTCACCTTGATATAGCCTTCTGTGTTACTTAATTCTTTCTAATATCGACTTTACTTTGGATCAGTAACACAGAAAAGTATAATACTGTGTAAAGTAGGAAATAAATCGCCAAGAAAACAGTGCTGCGAAGTCTACCTTGTTAACGATAATACGACCCATTAAATAAACTTTTATCTCCCGGTGGACACTTGACCGTACTAGGAAACCGATCCAGCAAGGGCGATTGTTTTCTCTGACCTAATCACATATAAGGAGGTACTTTATGGTTTCGTAAGGACCTAAATAGCACCTGGTCCGGAAACTGGGGGCTGCGGAAGGTGTGGGGGTTGCAAGGTGTGTTGGGGGTGCAAGGTGTGGGGTTCCAAGGTGTATGGGGGGTTGCGAAGTGGGGGGAGGGGGCTGCAGGGTGGGGGGTTGAAAGGTGTGGGATTGCATTTTGTGTGGGTTTCAAGGTTTGGGAGTTGTAAAGTGTGAGGATTGCAGGGTATTGGATTGCAGGGTGTGGAGGTTGCTGGGTGTGGAGGTTGTAAAGTGAGGGGGTCTTAGGGTGTGGGGAGTGCAAGGTTTGGTGGTTGCAATATATGGGGGTGTAAAGTGTGGGGGTGTTAATGGTGGTGCAAGATGTGGAGTTGCAAGGTGTGGGAGTTGCAGAGTATGGGGGTTCAGACCATAGGGGTGAAAAGTGGGGGTTGGGGTGGGGATTACGGGTGGGGGTCAGTTCTTATGCATTTAGTGATTAGAATTTTCACAGATATAATTACCAAACGATAGGAGAATTGGCAGTGAAAGCAAAACAGTAGGGGGGAGAGGTCCAAAGAGCAAGAAATATCAGAAGAGGATGCTGTCGGAGAAATCAAACTTGATTTAATAAAGACCTGGGGCCATATTCATAAACTCACTTGGTTAACCCATTGAATTCGAAGGCATTGTATTTTACTCTTGATAATTACAGACGATACTGTTAATTATGGGAAATCTCTTTTAATAGAAGGGATCTTGAAGGCAATTTGAAGCTTCCCTCTGTTAAAAGTATCTCTCTTAAACTTAATGAAATCGTTTGTTTCTCGCATTATGCTCCTAAAGACGTAAAATGTAATAATTCATTTCTTAATACGTTTATTTTGACTAGAGGAGCCACTAAGCACGTCATCATCAAATTAGATAATAATATGAGAATGGGATAAAGCAAAATTATTTATGAGATTTAACTTCACCGGAGATTTGGCTGTCGTAAATATTAATTCAGATCCTTTATGAACTTGACCCCTGGGCTGACGAAACTTGGTGGTTAATTTGTAAGCCTGTCACTTTTTTACTTAACATTTATATACGATTACTTAACATTTATTTACGATCATTTTCACTATCATTTTTCCTTTATACATCGAACTTCTGCAGAATTGATAAATAACCTTTGACTTAGCTTCTTCAGATTGATCATGTATTTTTGTTTTCTTCCTTGCCATCTCCGCACGATTTTATTTACTTCAGGACAGATTTTTCGAACCTGAGGAGTTAATTATAGCACACAAGATCTCTTCATACATGGGGGCTCTCTAGAACTGAACAAAATTGTGTGGCAGCATCGAGAGTAACTTAAAAAATTGATCGTATTGTAATGTTAATCCCTTCTGTCCGATTTTTTTTTTTTTTTTTTTTTTTTTTTTTTTTTTTGTAAATCTTCAGACTATTTATTCAGGTTTGGAGAGACTTTTTGGACTGAAGAAATTAGAGGATAGAGGAATATAGCTTTTCGTTTCCCCCATCATAAGACCTCCCCAGAGCTTTAAAAAAAAAAAAAAAAAAATCGTCCGTAGGCAGCAAAACTAAATAGCACACACATCGGATTGAAAGGTTTAAAGGTTAGATGCAGCCTTCACTTTCCCCATCACTACATTATATCCCCAGAGCTGAATAAAATCGTCTGGAGGTAGCAAGAATAAATAAATAATACACGTCATGGGACTGAAGGAGCTAAAAAAAAGGTAACACTGTCCTCGATGTGTTGTGTGACCTCGATAAAGCCCCCCCCCCTCTCTCTCTCTCTCTCTCTCTCTCTCTCTCTCTCTCTCTCGTTAACCTTCACCACACAAGACACATATCTCCGCTACGGCTGTGGAGAGCGACGTTAATTGATTGATTTATGCAGGTGCAATTTGTGTCATGTGTGAAGATAGGCTAGTTATTGGGTGCTGAATATAATAAATAAATGTATCGCAGTTTTAAAAAGTTGAGAGAGAGAGAGAGAGAGAGAGAGAGAGAGAGAGAGAGAGAGAGAGAAAAGCGTAATATTATGGCTAATGGAACAGTGCAAAGTTTAAGTGAAGAAAGAATTTTGGGAACGAGTAAGCTGAGCCAGACATAAGAAAGGAAGGAAGACAGGGAGGCGTGAAAATTGTGCTAGGAATGGAAATATGCAAGGGATAGCTAAGTAGTTAATGACTGTAGATTTTACCTGCTGCATAAACAAGGCTTATTTAGAAAGGTAATCGCATTGAGTAACCCATCACTACGATATCTTTTTTTTTTTCTTACTGTATTCAGACTATTTTATTCAACTTGAGAGAGACTTTTGAAATTAGAGGGGTTAGAGATAGTCATTATTAATCCCTTCATCACCAGGAGACTCTCTTCTTAATGATAAATCAATCGTCTGGAAGCAGCAGGAATAAACTAAAAAGGGATATTGTTGTTACTGAATTGTTCAGGATCTGAGGAGCGGAAGTTTAGCAGCCTTCACCTATCTTCTGGGTGAGAGGAAGAGAAGGCTGAGTATAAAGAGTGAATGGACTGCAGAGTTGAATAAGTTTAAAAGAAATAAAATATGGTAGTTTTCATGGCCTTCTGCGATTTTTTGGTAAATATGAAATACAACTACTGTATAGTCAAGTTTTTAATGTAAGGAAATTGGGCCACGCGTACAAGTAAATAACTCATGGTTGCAAGAAATACAGTGAAGCTTAATAATATTGTGATATGGTAATGTGTCTCCTTGATTACTGTAATCTTTTCACTCTAACTTGGCCTAAAATTGCCATCTTTTCTTCTTGAATGCTGCGTTATAGGAACAGATCAGCACTGGAATCTGATGCTAGTTACGAAAATGTGCTGTGGAAAACATAGAGCTACTGCATTGCCCTTTTTCTTTCATTGAGCTAAATGAAGTAAGCGGCAAAAGTGTGCAGATCTGTGCCAGGTTAAGGTGAACAGAGTACAGTCAAATCCACCCTCCAAGATATGACTACCCAATACCACCATCTGAGCTGAAGGGTGTTAAGGATCTTTGTCAGGCTAGAGTAAATGCACTGGACCTGCCATCAAGGTGAAAAGAGAAGACTAGATCAAAATAAGGAATGGACTGCTGACTGAAAATCTAATTGCTAGAATGAACATGACTTGATACAGTCTCCAGTAAAATCCATTCAAACATGTTGGTGTATTACAACTTCACTAAAATCCTTTCCTATATGTTAGTGATTTTTGTAATAAATATGAAAGACATACTACTTCCCTTCTTGGTGAGAGGAGGAGAAGGCTAGATGTATATAAATAAGGAATAAGTTGCAGACCTGACTAAGTTTCTGATCCGAGAGTCATTTTTATTGTATTGTTTTTCTTACAAGTCAGTTTTATTCAGTATAGGTGAACGCCTTACCAGTGCATTGGTTACTGACGGCTTTATCGAGTTATTATTATCATCGGCCGCCTTTACAAGGCGGAGCGATAATGTTTTTGCCCGCCCATGTGTGTGTGTGTGTGTGTGTGTGTGTGTGTGTGTGTGTGTGTGTTCCCATTATATCTCATGAACGGCTTGAGCTACCAAAATGAAACCTTCAGGGTATCAATATATGAGAAATATGGCCAAAATCTTGGCCGAGTTCGAAAATGGGCACTAGGGGTCAATGTCAAGGTCACCAAAATGGCTGCCAAAGGTCAACTAGTTTTTATCGCCCTCTTTTAGCACCATTATATCTCATGAATGGCTTGAGTTTTCAACATGAAACCTTCAGGGCATCAAGGTATGGCTAAAATCTTCGAAAATGGGCACTCGGGATCAAGGTCAAGGTCACCAAAATGGCAGCCAAAAGTCATCTAGTTTTTATCGCCCGCCTTTAACACCATTGTATCTATCTACATGTAAGCTTCAGGGTATCAAGATATGACCAAAGTCTTGGACTTGGCCAACAGCATATTCTGGCGGTCATTTAGCATTCGGCTCCCGAATGCTTTTTTTTTTTTTCATTATAATTGGAAGTCTCTCGAGGCAGATAAAGTAATTTGTAGTTAGTTAAAAAAAAAAAAAAAAGTCATCGTACTGGTAGGATTAAGTGATAGAGACAGTAAGATTTTAAAACATTAAAACTCATCATGAACATTGCTTTTATTTCTTTTTTAGGGGAGTTAACAGTGAGACAAACTCAACTAAATCTCTACTGAGTAGTATCATCATACATTACCGTCAGTTAAAGACTAGAATCATCCTTACCACGTGAGGGTTGAAGTATGGACAGATTTACCGTGATTGGGAAGTTCATGGCCTCAATAAGTGTCATTGTTCCAGATCTGTAACAATAACATTACCGTGGATGTAGAACAGTGAACAAAAAGCTTGAAATGAGGAGGTTGATAGCTTTAATAATTGGTCTTAATATCGCTCCATTGTGGTGCGTGGAGGAACATCAAACAAATAAATGGTGTGGGGCGAAAGACAAAGATGGGGTGAAAGTAAAGAGAGAGAGAGAGAGAGAGAGAGAGAGAGAGAGAGAGAGAGAGAGAGGTTAAATACAAGGTGATCCGTAAATATCGTTCCGTTAGAAACTCGTTTGATGATATCTTGTGTTGTAGGGACGGCTCAATCTCCTGGTGTGGGTGTGGGTGTAGCAGTGGGAGTAGGAAATAAGTAAATAACGTAGGATAGACATTCATAACACTGACTGAGCCCGTTGCCGCAACACACGAGAAATTGCCCAACGGAGAGGAGGAGGAGCGTTAGGGAACATCCTGTATGTGGTAATATATGTATGTTATTTGTATTGTTGTGTTCATTTTCGTATTCATGTTTGTGTTGCTTGTATAGTATATTGATGTATTTAGGGTGTGTGTGTGTGTGTGTGTGTGTGTGTGTGTGTGTGTGTGTGTGTGTGTGTGTGTGTGTGGAATCGACCAGTACACAATGACTGGTCAGTAATGCAAAGTGATGGCAGTGTACAAGGGTAGGGTGAGAGGGAAGGGGGAAGGGGAGAGGAGAGTGTAGTGAAAGGAGTGTTTAGATAGTGTGTGTTGCTGAGGAAGGAGGAATACATCATAACCCTTTCCTAGCATGGACTCACATCCCCCTTCACCCTGAGGACGCCTTTTTTCATTCTGTTGCAGCTCAAGTCAGACGATTTTATTCATGTTGGAGGGTAGGAGATTCCCTCTTGCAATGGAAGGGTTAATGAAGGCTATGTCCAACCCCTCCACTTCGAAAAATCTGTAATAAGCAGAGTAAAAAATCGTCTACGAGGGATATCTTTGACCACAATACTAGTCGCTCGATGATAGCAAGGATTAAAAAATAAATAAGTAAATAAATAAAAGAATTAATAAATGTCATCGTATTGAGAGGGTGTGGCGGAATATTGCTATAGTGTTTTCAGGTTAACTTGGTCCAGATTTTCTTCCCATTGCGGTTTATTTCACGTAGTTCAGTGGCAGAATAAGTCAGTGCTGCGGCTCAGCATCCATAGCACTTCTTCGTGACTTGCATCATATTCTAATGTTGATTCGCTCTTACAATCCAGCTTTCTGAGTGGAGAGATGGCAGTTTTAGGCCGGGTTAAAGTGAAAAGAGCATAACATCGTCACTACGAGATGCTTCCCCTGATCTGAATATAATCTTAGGGCGTTAGCAATAAAACCTATGTTGTATATGTAAAGGAGTTAAGTATTTTATTCAGACTAACTCCCACGTGATTTTCTTGGTGAGAGAGACTTGGAGTTAGAGGGTTAAATAGCAAAGATAAAATTGTAAAGAATTAAGTAGTGAAGGACAGTAGGAGGTGAAGAACAGTGAATAGTGAAGTACAGTATAAGGTGAAGAACCGAGCCCCTTCAGCCAGATGATGTAGTGTGCATTTTATTCTTAATGCAACTAGACTCTTTTCTTCAGTTTAAGGGTGACTCTTTGAACTGCAAGAGTGAGATAGGGCCTTTTTAGAGCCTTTGCGGCGATACGTCATTCTGAAGTTGCATAAAACCGACTGGGGATGAAAGGAATATGCGATGATGGTGAAGTGAATTGGCATCGTTGTGAAGGCTTAATAGAGAGATGTATGGGATTATTTAGAATGATATTAGACAACACCTGACTATGCATGATGACACTAACGATTTTTTAATAAACTGCTTTGTTCGTGTGTGTGTGTGTGTGTGTGTGTGTGTGTGTGTGTGTGTGTGTGTGTGTGTGTGATCTTGCCTTACGAGGGTACTTCCTGGGATTGATGCAAGCCAAGCCAGTTTTTCCATTATTGAGGTTAAAAAAAATGTGGAGAAAAGAAAAGGGGGGGGGGTGACGCAAAGGGAAAAGGAAGTGGAAACAGGAAGAGCAAGAGCAGATAGGAAAACGGATGGGGAAAAATGAAGAGGAAAAGAAAATAGGAGAGAAGATAAGAAGACAGGAAGAGAGGAAAGGAAGAGAGAAATAGGAAAAAGGAGGGAAAAGGAAGACGAGAATGAATGCAGGGGAGAATAAGAATGAAATGGAAGAGAGGAAAGAAAGGAAGAAGGGGAAGGAATAGGGATGGAAGAAAATAGTTTGGAGGTGAATAAGGATTGATGGAAGGAAGAAAAGGAGACAATTTATTAAGGAACGCTGAAGAGAACAGGTGAGCAAGAAGGAAGTAGGAAGAGGATGGTGTAAAAGGAAGAAAATAAGTGAACGTCGGTGAGAGAAAATAAATGAAGAAGGAAGGCAAGAAGAAAAATAAAAATGAATGAAGAGATGAGGGAGAGAGGAAGGAATAGTGGGAGGAAAAGTATGAATTATGAAAGAAGGGGAATGAAAGAGGAAGAGAAACATCAGAGAAGGATGGAGGGAGAGCAAGAACGAAGGATGGGAAGGGAGGAGGAAGCAAAAGAAGAAAAAGTATGAATAAATGAAAGAAAGAAAGATATGGAGGAGGAAAGGAAGGAAGGTTGAATGAAAGAATCAGTGAATGCGCAAAGGAATTAATGAATGAGAAGGAAGCATGTAGTGATATAATTAACTAAATTGGAGAGAAAGAAAGTCGAATAAGAAGGGAGGAGGGGGTGAAAGAAAGAAGAAAGGCGTTACTAAAGAGGAAGGAAGGAAGAACGAAAAATGAAGGGAATTAAAGGAAAAATAAACTTAGTGAAAAGGAGGGAGTGAAGAAAAGAAACTAAGTGGGAGAGCAGAATGAGAAGGGAGGAGAGAGTGAAAGGAAGAAGAAAAGGATGACTAAGGAGGAAAGAAAGAAGACTAAATAAAAAAGGGAAAGAAGGAAGCCAGTAAGAGGAACTCGGTCAGACGCTCCCCAGCATATAATAAGGCGTGATTACAGACATGGAGGAGGTAGTAAGTGTGAATATTTTGCGTTTTACAGAATTCTTTTATCGTTTGAGTGAGCGAGAACACTATACTTCGGCTGAAATGTGGCGTGTAAAATTCCTGCCCCATATGATTTGTTGAATTTCCCTGCTTGAGGAACATCGGAATTAGGTTTTCGTCTTAGCCATTGAACCAACCATGGAGGTATTACTGTTTAGAAAATGTCATGATACTTGCCTTTCAGTTGTGCCAGCTTTTTCCCAGAGAGCCAAATTTAGCCGTCAAACGCCAATAATTTTTCCGCTCGGGAAGGACGGACGGGCAAAACACTGTTCTTTCTCACTTATTAGACTAGTCATGGCATGTCATACTTTTTTCAGGCTGTTTTGAAAATTGCCTTCCAGTGGTACTAGTCAGTGAAAAGAAGACGAAGAAGAAAAATGTAACTAGAAAAGGCCAATAATACAGCTCGGTCGGACACGTGACGCTTTTTTTTTTTTTAATTAAGTTTATCGTACTTTATTTCCATGTTTTACGTATTTTTTGCTCATAATTTACTTTCAGCTCCTTCAGTACGATAACGTCTTATTTTTATTTGACGCCTGTTTCATTTAATCGAAAGACTTCATCCTTGTCTGATCCTCAACCCTTCGCCCGTATTTTGTCCGAATAGATTTTTAAAAATGTGTTGGTATTAACCTGTAGCCCCTGATCCTGACTTTTGACCTATTGTTCTCCAAATGTGATAACCTCATCATTACCTGATCCTCAGCCCTTGCAATAAGTTTGGTCCAAATTGAATAAAAAACTGTTAGTGTTCCTGCACACACACACACACACACACACACACACACACACACACACACACACACACACACACACACACACACACACACACACACACACACACACACACTTATTTACTTACTTACTTACTTGCTTGCTTGCTTGCTTGCTTACCCTGCACAAAGCAACCTTAAACCCCACGTCCCGATTTTCTTCGTATTTACCGAAATGCAACTCTTCGTTCAGGCTGCGCTGTTGTGGCCTTATCGTTGACCGGGATTCATAGTTTGCAGAATAGTTAATGCATTTTAGTCACATTCGCTGTTTTCTGTTTATAGGATGACCGCTCTTTATTTACTGGTAATATTAAGTTAACGTAACATAACATAGCCTTGATTATCCTAGAAAAAATAAGAGCCTAACTTGACAACTGTACGGAAATTTTTGGTCAGGTGTGTGTGTGTGTGTGTGTGTGTGTGTGTGTGTGTAATCGTGTGTACCTGTGTGTTCTACCCTTCTCCCGTCACCATAAGAAATGCACCGAAGACATGACGAGTAGGGGTCACCTTATACGCACCCACTTTATTTGCACTGCTCTTATTTGCACCTCCTTATTTGTCCTCCTCCCCTGTTCGCACCTACTTTCTTACCTCACTTGATCGATACCAGATTTTTATTGCTCCTGATTTTGGCTCCTCTCTTATTCGCACCTCGTATTTCCATCTCTTATTTTCACCCCTTATTTATATCTCTAAGTATTTGCACCTTCTTTTATTTGCTCCACCCCTTTAAAGCACCGTCTCAGTTGTCTCATGCCTTTATTGCACCATCCTCTCATTGCATTGTTGTTCCATTAATTGTACTATCTTTTATTGAGCTATTCGCGTACAGCACTATCCCCCTTAGTTCACCATCCCTGTATTGCACCATCCCTTAATTGCAACATCCCTGTATTGCACCAACCTTTTACATGCATCTTCCCTAATGTGCACCTTATTCTTCCAGCTCACTCTCAGTCTGTCTCTCCATCTGCTCAGCAAACTCATTCTTATATACCCTCCCGGTCACTCTCATTCTCCATTCGCTTCACATGACCAAGCCATCAAAAAGTACTTCTTAATATTTTTTGGAACCCACCACATCCACATCCACTCCGCAAGCATCACATAATCATTCATTCGTTCGTCTGTCTAACCATCTCAAAGTACATTTTTATTTCTCTGTTTCCCACCACATCAACCTCTACTCACATTCATCCCATAATAGTTCAGTTTTCAATATCAGACAGCACTTCATCCCAGTATTGGCCATAAACGTGAAATATCTGTTGTCCAAGGAAAAAAAAAAGAAAAGAAAAAGAAAAAAGAAAAAGAAAAGAGAGAGAATAAGAAGAAAAATCCATATAAGAAGTGAGGGAAGAACAGAAATACTAAGGAATGTACTTGGTATCACTAATAATTAAAATGTAGTATTAATTTTGAGGCTTAATTACGTGACCTGTTTGCTTTCAAACATGAAAAACTGTTTATACAAAGACGTGCATAAGATAAAACGCTGCCGTGAATGGAGTGGTAAGTGGCTACAGTAGTGTCCCCATCTTTACGGCGGTGAAAGTCATGCTGGGTGTGTGTATGTGTATTCGTGTTTGTATTGCTTGAATAGTATTGTTGTATATTTAGGGGGTATGAATGCCTTGAGTGTATGTATGCACGAGCGTGAATGCGTGTGTAAATGATCTGGATGTATGTTAGTGTTTTAAGTGTGTGTGTGTGTGTGTGTGTGTGTGTGTGTGTGTGTGTGTGTGTGAGGGGGGGGACGTGTGTGTTTATGGGGGAACACCAAACACAAGTACTACATATAATATTAATGTAGTCACCAGGTTTCCTTTCTCCTTATCTGTTACTCATTTTGATACCTGTGCAAATTAAAGGTAACATAGTAGTACACTGTGTAAACGTGAAGTGTTCTCTCCAGTTCTTTTTTTTTTTTTTTTTTATGTTCAAATTGTTCTCCTTGTCTTCGTATTACTTAAACCCTTTATTTCTTTGTACTATGACGTGGCTTTGGGGGGAAAATCTGTGCATTTACTGCGAGTCACTGACCTCTTTGATACGTTCACTTCGTTTTGTATATTTTGTGCTTAGTTGTCGGTCATTTTACTGAGCTTAGGATAGTGTGCTAATAGTGAAGGAAGGGATTGGTAGTGAAAGGATTGGTAGTGAAGGGATTGCTAGTGAGGGATTAATAGCATAGGGGTTAGAAGTGAAGGGATTAATAGTGAAGGGATTAGGAGTGAAGGGATTAGAAGTGAAGGGATGAATAGTGAAGGGATTAGTAGTGAAGGGACTAGTTAGGGCCACATCTAACCACTTCAACTCCCCTCCCCCACCTCCAAGCTGAACCAAGTCGTCGCGGGGATAGCATGAACAAAATAAGACGTCCTCGTTGCGAAGGGATTTAAGACGACCAAAAAAAAAAAAAAAAATACAATACCCCACCTTCCGCTACTAGTCACCTATGTACAACTATGATCAATAGTCCTTTTACACTGCCTGGAAATTGAGTCAGAATCTACATAATGTAATCCTGTTAAACTATCTCTTAATATTCAGAGATGTGGAAAGGTTGTAATCTCGCTTCATCAGCTTGGATTCCCGGACGTGTTAAAGGTATATTGACCGCAAGTGTAATTTCTGCGGTAGAGGAGCTGCCTTTCGCACCTCTGATCCACCTTCACAATAACCCCATCTGTAACCGTAACATTTATTATTATTATTATTATTATTATTATTATTTCCTAACTTTCCCCCTTACGATTCATTCAGCTTAGGGATGGGCTTTCGTACTGATGAGATTAAAGAAAGGGAAGATTTATTGAACTAGGGAGGGTAAAGAAGACTGTATGTAATCTTTCCACTTCGAAAAACAAACCTTGAGTCGTCTAGAGAAAGCAAGAATAGAACTAAGATGTCATAGTAGTGAAGCAGATGTGAGGTCAAAGAGCCGTTTAGATGATGATGATGATGATGATGATGATGGTGGTGGTGGTTTTTGTGGTGGTGGTGGTTTTTGTGGTGGTGGTGCCGTTTATTTGATTAGTTCTGTCCGTTTACCTTTGTTTATTTACCTTTACTTAAGCTTATATGGAGGGTGCATCGAATCCTTTCGTTGAGGTCAAGGCTTAATTGTGAAACCGTGTGGTAAGCAGCGTGGTGAAAGGAGAGAGAGAGAGAGAGAATATCGTGTGTGTGTGTGTGTGTGTGTGTGTGTGTGTGTGTGTGTGTGTGTGTGTGTGTGTGTGTGTGTGTGTTAACCCCTTCAGTACGGTGACGACTTTTTATCATATTCTTGTTACCATCTGACGATTTTCTTCAACTAATGGAAAGTCCAAATATAAAGTAAGTGAAGGCCATATCTAGACCCCCCCCCCTTAGTTCAAAAATTCTATAATGACGTGAATTAAGTCCGGATGTAGCGAAAAAATAAATAAATAAATAAATAAACGTCGCTGTAGGGAAGGGCATAACCAAGGTGAATTTTTCCATATTTTATCCTTGCTTCCTTCAGGCGACTTTGTGCAGCTAAGGAGAATATTTTTAGGAGTTTGATACGGCCTTCATTAACCCCATCACTACTAGGATGTTCCAGCCTTTGTAAAATTGTCTGAGGGTAGCAAGACTATTATAGATACGCACTCGGGTTGAAGGAATTAATGGAGTAAAAGAGAGATTGATAGTAAGAGGAAGAGTGTACGTTTATGAAGGAAAGTTGTGACGAATAGGACGAGTGTGAGTAATGATGATTGTGGCTGACGTAAACAATCTGGGTGTAGTGAGTGAGTGGGCTGATTGGAGTTTGGATGTGACTGAAGACAAATGAAAATATTTGTGTGAATTTGATGAAGGAAAATGATAAGTATGAATGTGAATGGTAGAAAATTAGTCTGTGGATGGGAATAAATGATGATGACCTTGCATAAAAGTGAATAATGAATGTGAATGAGGAAAAAATGGAAGAGGGTAAAAAGATATTATGAAAGTGGATCAAAGTGTAGGCGCCCACCATCCACTCGCGTGTTGTAGTGTTGCCTTGAAGGGACTGCACTGAATGACAAATCTAATTATTTCTTGTACTCCCAAAAATTTATGAGCGCCTGGTGATCTATGGGTTAAGATGATCCAACCAGATGTATCCTAAGAGGGTTGAGAAACCAAAGGAGGTTAGGGTATACTGCTCACTTAATACGGTAACACTTAGGGGTCTGTGGCTGGAGACCCATGCCTAGCCCATGGTTCCTACGCTTCTTATTTCAGAGTCATTGCAGGATTTGATGGTTGATAGAGTGAACAAGAACATGAGTGAAATGTGAATGAAGGAAATCAGTGTATGGAATGTAAATGAAGGAAATGATCGTGAATGTGAATGACGAAAATGAGTTTCTGGTGATAAGTATTGGAACGTGAATGCGAATCAACCCTTTCAACGTGACGACGTCCTTTTATTTATTAGGTTCTTGCTTCCTACAGGTATTTTGTTAAGTATTCGTCCAGGTATTTTATTCAGTTTAAAATAATTTCCTCAGTAAAAATATTTTCATTTTTTTTTTATCTTTTTTTTTTTTTTTGGGGGGGGGTTCAGTCCGTTTCATGGGTCACTCTTGAATCTATATCAGGTACTACTTTTTCGTTTCCTTATACTTATTTCTGAATCAAACCCGTCCCTTCAGTATAGTGGGAAATTATTAAAGTGATGATGATGGTGGTGATGGTGGTTATGAAGGCCATGGCCATAATGATGAGGATGAATGTTGATGATGAGAATGAGGATGAAAGGTGATGATGATGATGATGATTGTCAAAAATTACATCATTACCACACATTAGGTGAAGTATTGTTTTATTTTACTCCTCCCATTCTATCTCTAGCAACCTCGCTTCGACTTTTGAAAGGCGTGATCAGTTAACATAGTTTTGGTATATAAACGTGGTTATTAGTTGTATTTTAGTGCTATAATCTTTTTCTTTAAACTCGTGGTAATTAATTTTCACTCCTGTTATCATTTTCGTTATACATGTTAAATGTAGCACTAAAGCAGAGTGATTATGGAGTGAAAATTTCTGCATCACGAGTATATTAATATTACATTTACTTGAACTAGATGTCACATTAGTCTCTCCAGGCATCATAGAAGCCTGTCATAAGGTGAATATAATCTTCCGACGGTAGCCAACATCTGTCTCTGTCACCTGATCCTTTTTTTTTTTGGCGTATTAGGAACGTAGGGCTCCGGGGCAAAGCTACTTTGTCCCGACATTTAGAGCAAGGGTAGTAGTTGTTCCCTAGATAGTCTGGTCGAACAGCCCCGAGAGCAAGGGTAACTAACCTCCCCTTGTCCTGAGTGGCATTGTATGAGCATTAAACCCAAACCTCTTCTCGAATCGAAACCTTTACGGGCCCTATCCGGTCGGAGCTCCGTAACTCAATAGACTACTAGGCGTCCGCTGATCATATGACTGCTATCCAGCGTATTGAATAATTTCCAGGATATCAAGAAGTCAGTTTGCATGTCACTCATTGTAGTCACCTGAAAGTTGCATGAGATTATTTCTGTTTTCTTCAGTTAGGGAGCACAAACTATTGATTTGTGATATGGTGCTTAAAGAACAAGTGATGAAAAAGAGGACTTATGTACCTAGGAGGAAAATATGGAAGCTGAAAAACCAAGTAGTAAGGGATGCCTTCTATAGCGAGTTGAGGAGAGTGGTGGCTGAACAGGGAGCTGTAGACAGAGGTGTTAATGAACAGTACAGAGCCCTCAAGAACAATTTCTTGAGAGTTACTGATGTAACATGCGGCTGGACAAGAGGACCACCAAGACATAAAGTAACTTGGCGGTGGGATGAGGGTGTAGAAGCTGCAATTAAGGAGAAAAGAAGGCTTTTCCGGGAATGGAAGAAGGGTGGTAGCAAAGAGGAATATTTGGCTGCCAAGCGTAGGGCTAGGAGAGAGGTATACAGGGCAAAGTCTGAGTCACAGAGACAATTAATTGATAACCTAAATCAAGGGGAAAGGAAAAATATATTTAGGGTGGCAGCTCAGGTGAAGAGGGATAATCGGGATATCATGGGTGAGCAGTGTGTGAAGAATGATGAAGGAAGGGTAGTGGTGAACAGTGAGGATATTAAAGATGCATGGAGAGAGCATTATAACCGGTTGTTGAATGAGGAGTTTGACTGGGACAGGGAAGGTTTGGAGCCAGCAGATCCAGTGTCTGGCCCTTGGCCTTTGATTGATACTGCTACTGTGAGTGAGGCAATAGTCAGGATGAGGGTGGGGAAGGCAGCAGGTGTGTCTGGGTTGACTGCCGAAATGTTGAAGGCCTCAGGCGATATAGGGGTGAGTTTTGTCACTGACCTGATAAATAGGATTATTTATGAGTGTGTTGTCCCAGATGATTGGCTGAAGAGTGTAATTGTAAATGTATATAAAGGGAAGGGTGATGCCCTGGAAAGAGGAAATTATAGAGGTATAAAGCTTTTAGATCAGATAATGAAGGTAATGGAGAGAGTTTTAGAAGGTAAGATTAGAGAAAGAGTGAATATTGATGAGATGCAGTTTGGGTTTATGCCAGCTTCAGGAAAAATATATTGGTAGGAGAAGGGATCTTTATTTTGTTTTTGTTGATTTGGAAAAGGCCTTTGACAGAGTCCCTAGAGAGGTGGTGAAGTGGGCAATGAGAAAGCTTGGCTTGGAGGAGTGGCTGGTTAGGGTGGTTATGGCCATGTATGTGGGTGCTCACACCCAGGTGAGAGTGAATGGAGATTTGAGTGATGAGTTTTCCGTGAATGTTGGTGTGCATCAGGGGTCAGTCTTGAGTCCCATGTTGTTTATCATGGTACTTGAAGCCCTTTCACGTGACTTTAGAAACGGACTCCCGTGGGAGTTGTTGTATGCTGATGATTTGGTGTTGATTGCAGAGAATGAAAGGGAGGCGGAGGAAAGGTTTAGGAAGTGGAGAGATGGTATGAGGCAAAAAAAGGGTTTAAGGGTAAATGCAGATAAAACAAAAGTGATGATATCTAGGGTTGGTGGTGGTACTGTGAAAGACGAGGGAGAGTGGCCATGTGCAGTTTGCCACAAGGGCGTGGGAAGTAATTCCATCTTGTGTGGTGTGTGTGATAAATGGGTGCATAAGAGATGTAGTGGTGTCAGAGGTAGACTGCGAGATAATGCTGATTTTATGTGTACGGCGTGCCGGGGTGAGCAGGTGGAGATCGTCAGACGTGAAAGGATTGAACTTGCTGGTGAATCTCTTGAGTGTGTGGAAGAGTTCTGTTATTTGGGAGACATGTTGTGTGCTGGAGGTGGGGCTGGAGCTAGCTCTGTGGCTAGGGTGAGAAGTAGTTGGAAGAAGTTCAGGGAGCTCTTGCCTCTCCTGACATTGAGAGGGCTCTCCCTACGTGCTAAGGGGTCTTTGTATGCAGCATGTGTTAGGAGTGTAATGCTGTATGGCAGTGAGACCTGGGCAGTGAAGGAGGAAGACATTCGCCGGCTCAGACGTACAGAAATGACAATGATTAGGTGGACGTGCAGTGCGTCCCTGCGTCCAAGGCCTGAAGGGGCTGGGTTTACAATGGAAGAGTTGAGAGGTAGGATGGGACTGGAGTGTATTGGTGTTGTGATGAGGAGAGGTAGATTGAGGTGGTTTGGACATGTGGAGAGGATGGGGAATGATAATTGGGTGAGGAAGGTGAGAAGTGTTAATATTGGGGGTGGGGTTATGAGGGGTAGACCGAGAAAGACATGGGACGAGGTCATTAAGTGTGACCTTAGGGTTAAGGGACTGAACAGGGAGGCTGCAATGGATCGTGCAGCTTGGAGAGCCGCCATTAGGTGACCAAGGCCGACACATGCAAGCATGTTGGAGCCTTTAAAAACGAAACGAAACGAAACGAAACGAGAGCACACCCAGGATATATTACAACATTCTAACGGTAGCCACAAATAATAATACCAGTAATTTGGAAAGGGATAATGAGTTATGTATTCCTTAACCCCTTCAGTACGATTACGTCATATTTCATTGCTCCTACTGCGTCGAAATTGGCCTTAATCAACTCAACCCTAAAAAAGACCGTTAGTTCTTAAGGGGTTAAGGATGACTGTATTTAATTCCTCCCACACCGAAAACTGTCTTCTAAACAGAGAAAAAAATCGTCTGGAAATCAGTGGCATAGTTAGAGGGGTGGTCAGTGTGGTAATGGCCACCTCTGAAATATGCTTAGCCACGGTGCCCAGTGCTCACCCCACATTTTCGGGGGAGTATTTCCACATACCTCCTAAACAGTTCTCCTTAAGCCACCGTATAAGTGGACTTGGCTTCCCCATTTTTAATATCCTAGCTACGTCCCTGCTGCAGATAGCCAGAAAATAAGTATCCTCTATAAGATGTTATCGTACCTGAAGGAGTTAAACCTTCCTTTGTCCCCATCGACCCCCACGAAACCTGACCTTCCTCTTTTCTTTTCCCTTGCGCTTGACGACCCAGTTTCCTCTCGCTTTTCCTGCCTTTATTTCAGCCTTTCATTTCGTCCGTGGAGGCGCCAGACACATAACTCGTCTGGGGCGGAGGGGGCAGTGGGTGCGGGCTGGGGGGTCACGGCTGCCTCTCACACGACTGTCCCCTTTCCACTGGTGAGAGGGAGGCTGCAGGGGGGTACTGCTGTATTCCTAACTCTTTCCAAACGAGGACGTAGTTATCGTTTTTTTTTTTCATTAATCAGCAGACTGTTTTAATACCTTAGGGGATACGTGTTGCGGTGAAGGAGTTAATAGAGGCTTGTATGTAATCATTCAGGTTCGAAAAGTTCCTCTCTAGCTAAATGAAGGCTATGAAAAGAGCAAGAATGAATTTTAAATGATAATAATCTGAGTGAAATGGATGAGGGCTGGATGGGATGTGATGGGAGTGTGTGGGTTTGAACGGGGTTATGTGAGAATGAGGATAGTGATGGGAGTCTCGGGGAGTTATAACTGTTCCGTACACGGCTGTCCAATTTCCATTGTTAAGACAGGGTTGGTGTAATGGACAAGGATATTCTTTTGGCCTCGAGAGATGTCGCAACACCTTTAAGTCATTGGTATATTTTGCCGATGAGAATTCTGTTTGTTACTGATGCAAACTGTCAAACTGTATATATATATATATATATATATATATATATATATATATATTATATAAGTGTGTGTGTGTGTGTGTGTGTGTGTGTGTGTGTGTGTGTGTGTGTGTGTGTGTGTACTATTGCGTCATACAAGAGCATATTTAGGTGTAGTATACCAGAACTGCGCTGGTTGTAAATGGAGCTGTAAGGATATGAGGGGAGATTGTGTGGAGTGGTGGTATAAGTGTGAATAGGATTAAAGATGTCTGGTACATGATTGTCACTCTTCCTTGTTGACAGAGAGGCTGAGTGAACCGTACTGGGGTTGTGAGGTGGCTGTGTGGGGTGAAGAGGGAAGATTTAATGGAAATGAGAGTTCAGAGAGAGGGAGGTGAAAGAGGAGCTATGGGACGGCAGGGATGGTGAGAACGGGATGGGACGATAGGATACTGGTGAGTGGCTAGGTTAGGATGGTGGGTGCAGGTAAGGTTGGGATAGGGATTGTGTGTGACTATGAGGGTAGATTTGGATGTTTGAATGTTAGGATGGTGGTATGGGATGTGAATGGGGGTGTCCAGGATGAATGAATGACGATGATGGTATGTTGTGACGAAGATGGTGGAATGATGTGGTGTGGGACTGTGGATGTGTGCAAATAAAAAAAAGTAGGATGATGGTTTGTAAGTGGGTGTTGGAGTAGCAAGGATGATGACGTAGGATGGTGAGGATGTGAATGGAGTTAATAGCAGGTGAAATAAGAGCGTAGATTATTAGTATGGGAATATATAATACAGGGTTGATTTAAATTTATGCGAGAGGTGTTAATTACAAGTAAGATTTGAAGGATGGTGCCTGTTGATACAAAAAAAAAAAAAAAAAAAAAAAAAAGGAAGGCTAGAAAGGCATGAAGTATTTAGAGATTATGATGGAAAGGCAAAAAGTACAGTGCAGAGACTATGAAAAGAGTAAGGGTGGAAAATAAAGCTTGTACTACGAAGAGGATTAAAAGTACACTACAAAGAGACAGCATAAGGAAATGAAAGCGCAGTGAGCCAAAGATGTAAGAGTAATACCTCTTAAAAATACAGCTTGTGATTCTTTGCAGATAAAACTCGCAAATACTCGTACTTAAGTGCCTTGTCCATAAAATATCTAGGGAGGAGAACTTACCTTGACCCCTTCTCTGCAAGGGCGTATATTTCTTATCTCCGGACGATTTTTTTCTTTTTATAAGAGATTTCTCGAACCGGAGGGGTTAGTTACAGCCTTCATTAGCCGCTACAACACACTTCAGAGCTGAATGAAATCGTCTGGTTGTCTTACGAATAAACTATAATAATACGTTGTCGCACTGAAGGAATTAAATAAGAAAAAGTCTGATATATCTTTAAGATAAGGCACTCACCCCTGACATGGGAAGTTCAAGGCTCGAATCTGCATGAAGACTTAGTAAAAACATTTCCCATAGTAAGAAGACTTGTCCAGGGTGGAGCATAAAGTAGAGATGAGGTACCGGTATGAGAAATGAATGGGAAATCGAAGTGGAATAAGACTCAGGGTAAATGCATGCAGAGAATGGTAAGCAGGTCGAGGAGAAACAAGTTTTGTACGGTAGAGGAAAAAATTTAACTAATCTTTCAGGCGGTCACGTCATGCACTCACCTCCATCCCCCTCACCACCCTCGCCACCTTCACGCCTCACTTTCTCCTTCCACCTCATGGTATTCTTCGTTCTGTCTATTCTCTCTTCTTTCAAGTGCTTTGAATATATTACTGTATTATCATAACATGTCGGATCAACTAACACACACACACACACACACACACACACACACACACATATATATATATATATATATATATATATATATATATATATATCCCATTGGATCCCAGGGGTGCTGGGCGAGGCATGGCACTGGGTAGGTGCTAAGCGTACCGCCCTCCGCCTATCGGCTCCTAGTCGCGAAGCTCATAGGTCCCTACCCGGGGGTTCCCTACTTTATAAAGACTTGAAAAATCCCAGTTCTGTCCAATATTCCGGACACTGGGCTCCAATGGGTTATATATATATATATATATATATATATATATATATATATATATATATATATTTATTTATATGTATATATATATATATATATATATTATATATATATATATATATATATTATATATATATATATATATATGAATATATATATATATATATATATATATATATATATATGAATATATATATATATATATATATATATATATATATACATATATATATATATATATATATATATATATATATATATATATATATATATATATATATATATATGAAAGAGAGAGAGAGAGAGAGATGGGGGATGATAATGTTGGTCATATGTCCCGTATGTCACTTTATTCTAATGGGTGTGTTTTCCTAATTTCTCAGTTTGTTTGTACAATAGTAATTCTTTTCTCTGAAAATGTAAATAGGCTTCATGAATAGTATACAGCTGTGCGTGAGTGTATCATGTCTTCCTGTGCTGTCTTGTGTGTGTTGTTACCTCCGCCAGCGAAACATGAAGGAAGTTATGTATTCACCCACGTTTGTCTGTTTGCATATTTGTCCACAAGATATCTCAAAAAGTTACTGATGGAATTGAATGAAATTATGTGGCTATGTGGGTCGTGGGCCAAGAAGGATTTGATTTAATTTGGGTAGTGATCTGAGTTGTCTGGTACAGGCGTTGGCGGAGGTACGCGCTCTCTGAAGGCTGTCTAGTTATGCAGTGTGACATGTTATTCTGTGCTGTGTTATTTAGTGTGTTACTCTCAATGTGTGGGTTTATACCGTTGATTTAGTTATGCAAATCAGTTATGTGTGGTGTTATCCAATATTTCGTTTATCTGTGTGTTGTGTTGTTTAGTGTGTGCTGTCTTATTCATTGTCATATATTATTCACTGTATTATTCATCAGTCTGTGGTACGTTATTCAGTGTGTTGTGTTAGGCAGTGTGTTGTGTATTTTAGGATGTGCTGTTACCGAATCGTGTTACTCAATGTGCGCTGTCTTACTTTGTGCATTCAGTGTCGTTCTATGTTGTGCTGTATGCTATTCAGTGTGTGTGTGTGTGTGTGTGTGTGTGTGTGTGTGTGTGTCTACATGAGTGGGAGTATTCGCTAACCTTCCTCCAACCACTTCATCCTCCTAATCCCCTCGCATATTTTGGCTTCATCCCCCTCCCTGTTCCTCCCACCTCAACTTCCTCGTGTCATAACAGCGCGGAAAAAAAAAAATGTCAAGTAAGGATTTTTCGACTATAATTTGCAGATAATAAGCTAAGGATATTGACAAAGAATGGGAACAGAGACGGCCAGAAACAGAGACATGGAAGCAAAGAAACAAAGATACAGACAGACAAAGTTAAAGGTATAGAGTGAGTTAGAGTGGAATTAGAAGTAAAATTAAGGTTACGGGAAGGCAGACAAACAGGAAGGCTGGCAGAAAGGCAAAGAAAATCAGCAATCCCGGAAGGCTGATTGAAGCACTTGTGGCCTTCCCGGATGAGGCTGTAGTGGTGGTGGTGAAGCCATAAGAGGATTGTAGTGCAGTGGGTCACCGTTTTGGTAATACTCTGTCACCTTTGACCCAAAATTACCATCTCTCCTTCCTGAATGTTGAGTTGTAACCAGAAATAAAGTGTAACAAGAGATTTACCCATTTGTACACATCTACTTTAACTTGACCTAAAATTACAGTCTCCCCAACATGAATGCTGAGTTGTGAAAAGAGATGAGCTGTATCAAGAGGGTATTGCCCCACCAAAGCTAAATAAAATCGCCTTTTGGTTGCCAATAAAAAATTTATATATAATTCTCTGAATCCGCGACTAGGATATTGATGAGTGTTTATAGATGTCAGAGCACGAGAGGCGACAGCTGAACTAAAAGAGAATGAAAAACAAAAAATGCGTGATAATAGCCGGCAGAAACTTTTAATATTTTTGTCGTACCGTAAGAGTTGACACCAGCAGTAAAGAAAATGTGCTTCGAGAGGGATGTAGAGTCGTGCTTTTGTCTTGAGTCACTGAACCCCGAGAAATAATTTGCAGAAGGACTAAAATCTCTGCCTGTATCAAATAGAGTAACTTAACTGTGGTGTCAGATGAGTAGAGGGTAGGAGTGTGAGGCAGGATAAGGCAGCACTGGGTTCTTTCGTTGTAACCTTCCTATATTTAAGAGTCTGGGATATGGCATCAGAAGGTGGAGAGATACTCAGTGTTACAAGGAAAATTGCTTTAGACGGAGGTAGGTATAAAATATAGAATCTGTCTCTTGCTGTTTTTCAAGAACTGACCAAGAGGTATAGACTGGTGCAGAGAAAATTTGTCAACTATGTGGAGAGATAAACAGAAACTGTCGCTTACATTTTGTCAAGACTGGTGTGTAGTAACATACTATATACAAAGAGAGAGAGAAAGAGAGAGAGAGAGATGGGAGACCTGAGTTCAACAAAACAGTCTAGGTAAAAAAAAAAAATCGGATTCAAGGGGCTAAGGCTGTTTTGACAGTCTCTGCGTGCTGTGTATATGCCAGCCAACGAAGCCATCACTCCTTTGTGTGCGTATCTACAGTCACCTTTGGCAGTGATGGCGGGGACACAAACCATTACCATCAGCTTCTTATAACGATGGAAGCCTTAGTGACCATCGCGAAACCTGTGGCGCTTAGAATGTTGGGATGATTTTTAATATCCGAATAAATTAACTCTGGAGGCGACCTTTTGATCTCTCGTAGTTATATTGTGCATGTATTAGAAAGAAGAGTTTGTAAATGAAGGCCTTGCAGCAGTTACTTGAAAAATATTGATAGAGAAGAAATATGTGTGGATTTTATCTTACTAAGGTATGAGAAATTAACACATGTATTACGTAATATTTTTGTGTTATCACCAAACGATTTTACTCATTCTCTCTCTCTCTCTCTCTCTCTCTCTCTCTCTCTCTCTCTCTCTCTCTCTCTCTCTCTCTCTCTCTCTCTTCCCCTTCCCCTTCTTACTCCTCCTCCTCCTCCTTTCTTTTTCAACATGCTACTCCGTTTTCACATTAAAGACAGATTTAGTATATGTATTCTTCACTTAACCATCTCTTAACTCATCACAGTACCCTGGTTTGACCTTATTTTCATTTTCATTTATTCTGTTTGACCCCTTTCCTCCCTACAAACACCCCTTCCCCCTACGACAGACCTCTTCCGTCTCTACTGCCCTCTCCTCCCCCCAGTAACCCCCACCTCTTTCTCCCTCCTTACTCCCTTCCTCACTAAACTCCCCCCACGCTCACCTGTACTGCCTTGCCATCCTTATCTTCACCTCATGGAATTAGCATTATTATAGTCTTGTAACAAACAGCCTTGAAAGAGCCATTAGGTCTGTTGCTGTTTGTTGTCCTTTGTACTCATTTGTATACTAACCTATTCCCTCTCCTTCTTAGTCTCTCCCCACTGACCTCCTCCTCCTCCCTCATTGTCCCCTTCCTTCCCCTTACTGACCCCTCCCCTTCCCTCTCACTGACCCCCTTTAGTGACCCTACCCTCCATTGTTTTCTTGCCCTCTGATCTGACCCTTTCCCTCCCCTTCTCTCCTTCACTCTCTTACTCTCCCCTCTCCTCCGATCCCTCCATTATCAACCCCTGACCTCTCTCTCCTTCCTTCTTTTACTCTCCTCTCTCCTCCGATCTCTTCATTATTGACCCCTGACCTCTCTCTCCTTCCCTCTCTGTTCTCCATATTCTCTACTATAACCCTTTTTCTTCCCTCCTTTTCCCACTCTTCACTCTCTCCACAGTTAACTACTTTCCTCCTTCCCCTTCCCACTCTCTCCTCCACTCTCTCCCTTATCATCTACTTATCTTTCCTCTCTCTCTCTCTCTCTCTCTCTCTCTCATAACTACCGGTAGTATCCCCTCTCCTCCTAACTAATCTCCCTTCCTTTCTCTTCCCTCTTCTCTCACTTCCTCTTTCTTCTTTCTTCCTCTTCCTTTCCACTCGCTCTTCCTTCCCCCTCACTCGTGCCCCTTCTCTTCCCTTCCCATTTTTCCATCCACCTCTCCCCTTGCCCTCTCCATCAGGTTATGTAAACATTGGAGTGATCAGTGTTTAAATCCAGTGTTGCATGATCCCCCATAAGTGTTTACAGTGGTCTGGGTGTAAATAGATCACAGATGGAGAGCTGGACGTGTAAATAAGAGGCGTGTGGACTAGCTAAGCCACCCAGCCCAAGTCCGTGATTAGCCCAGTGCGTGTGATTAGGATTTTTAACTCTAGGGGTGATTGGGAATTGGCTTAAACGTGGCACAGTCAAGCGGGGTGTTATTTCGATTTTTATGCCAACCTACATGATCAGCCATTTTTCTATAGTGGATGAGACGAACTGTATTCTTGTTGATATATGTGATTTCGTAGTGCTTCTTCCCTTGCCGTTTATTTTACTCGCAACATCAGAATATTCTCTTGTACGTTATATTTATCTTGCGTCGATGTACTCTGCTTCAGTGGCATAACAAGAGGATATTACGATTTCTGTCTATCTATCTATTGCCAGACGCCTCAATCCCGTTTGGGGTGGCCACAAACAAATCGCCTCCAAGTCGCCCTGTCCCCCGCCATTTCACTGCCCTGCTCCCAACTCACACCCCCCTCTCTCATATACCTCTCCACCCCATCCCTCCATCTCATCACGTAAAATTAATCGGCGAGGAATGTGTTACGAAGTTTCTTAAGCCAGTGAGAATACGGCTTTATATCCAATTCCAGTCTCAGTCTGAAGTGATCCGTTGTTACTCGAAATACTTCAGTCTAACATGACTTACATCTTCCGTAATGTGTAGTAATCCGACTCCGAGCCTTTTGACATCTTAGCAGCCTCGTAACCACAACTTCACCACACCACCACCACAACCTCACCACAATACTGTAGCACCTTTTAATCTGTTGTCGTTCTTTCTTCTGGTTTAGGGAACTGTAGCTGACCCAGCGTATAAAGGTTATATTACATGCATTGGTCATTACTTGAACAAATACGATTATACATACAGTAGGGTTAAGTATATGTCACATCACAGGGTATGGTGGCCTCTGTACTCTGTATGCATTTCCTGTAACCCTGGAAACTATTTACTGAGTTGGATGGTAACCGTAAAACCAACAGTCAGATGCCTGCTGGACTAGTGGGTTCAGACTCTTCAGGTGGATGTGGCCTAACAAAGATTTATATCCAAGTGATGGCTGGGGTTCATTGCTAACATAATGTCACTTAGGAGTCGGTGACTTTTCGTTCATGCCTTATGTTTGGAATGGTTAACCTAGCCCAGGACCCCTATGTTCCCAATACAGTAGTAATGTATCACACGGTAAGACCAAATTGTATGTAGTAATTTAGAGTTCAAAATATTGTTCTTTCCATATTGTAGTGCCAAAAAAAACTCAGTTACCGTAAATGTAGTCAGTAGCAGTTAACCGATACAACCCAAGGATTTTTTTTGGGGGGTGGGGGAGTTGGGGGAGTTTGGACTGCCAAACAGGATTTGATACAGTGTAAGGGAGACCGCTTGTTGTTAAGGGTTTATGAAGGCTATAGTATATTCAAAGCTTTCAGTTCGGGAAGTCTCACCGAAGCTGAATACAGTTGTCTGGAAGTTGTAACAATAAAACGAAACGCGTTGCAGGACCTAAACACGTAACTCTTGATAAGTGAACCTCCATACACCAGGGACAACCCAGCCAACTGGTCACTTTGAAATGTAAATCATTCACTTCAGGCAGATTGTGAATTTAACTGCGGTAAGCTTATAATTGACTACTACTGTTACAGCTACTACTACTACTACTACTACCACTACTACTACTACCACCACTACTGCCACTACTACTACTACTACTGCTACTACTACTACTACCACTACCACTACTACTACCATTAATAATAATAATAATAATAATAAAGTATGTATAAAATACATCTAATCAAACTGAAATAGCATCGATAGAAACAAGTGTATGTGCTGTATTTTTTTCCAGATACTTGAGGGCAGCCATGGAGGAAGGAGAAACCGTGCACACCTCAAGAACCTGACTGGTAAGATTGGTTTTTATTTTATTTTAGAAGAGTAATTTAGGACTAATTATGCAATCCAGGTAACCAGCAAAGGTAAGATTATCGAGATTTATGTCTACATTTCACTGTGACGTTGATATTTTTAAGGAAGAATTATACCCACAAGTTGAAACGGTATATATTGTCACTGTGCGGTAGTTTCGGCCCGGCTTAGTACTTTCTTCAGGTATAAATGTGAAAGTTTAATGTCAATATATTGGTTTATATTGCCCATTCGATCAAAATTTTGTATCATATTATTGACCTGTAGTGATGATGACTGAAAGAACGGTGTGAAACTGAAAAAAATTTGTTGATTTATTCTTAACGATGGAACTTTAGCAGTAGAAGCTTAGGCTATGTGTGTGTGTGTGTGTGTGTGTGTGTGTGTGAGAGAGAGAGAGAGAGAGAGAGAGAGAGAGAGAGAGAGAGAGAGAGAGAGAGAGAGAGAGAGGAGGAGGAGGAGGAGGAGACCGAGAGCGAGGTGGGTAAATAAATAATGTGCAGAGAGGTGTGGTAGGTGTCGTGGGAAGAGGGGGTCGTTGTTGAATAGGGACAGGAATGCAAGGAGGTTTTTCGGTGTCGAGTCCACCCCTCACAGTAATACGTCAGACAATAGAAAAATAAATTGAACTGGTATTTGATATTACTAGTATGTGGAATTAATAGATTGAACTGGTATTTGTTATTGCTAGTATACGGACTGAATAGACTGGAGTGGTATTTATTACTTCTAGTATGTGGACTGAATAGACTGGAGTGGTATTTATTATTGCTAGTGTGTGGACTGCCCTTGTGAGACGTCAAAATGACTTAAATATTCCAATACCCATTTATAAGTAGGAGAAGAGGAAGTCGCTTGTTCTAGAATTGTCTCAGAAAGTCAGAAAAAATAATATGCTTTTCACACTCCAAAGCATGGGGTTTATATTATTAAAGCTGAACGGTCATAAGACAGAGGTTCGGATGCCAGTCAAAAAAAAAAAAAAAAAAAAAAAAAAAAAAAAATCGAGCTACATACTACGGCCGATGGAATATAGATTACTCTTTTGACAGTTTTCTTACGTTTGTACTTTTCTGTTCCTATATCTGAATCTCACCCACTCCACGTATTGGTGAGAAGTGAGGCTGAGATCATGTGATGGATGGATGACATGGGGTCCTACATTAGTTTCGCTTCTAAATCAGTAAGGAATCATTTGAACGCGCAGCAGCGAACTCACACCAAGCGAACAGGAACTTTAAAATCCGTAAATAACAAAACTAAGAGTAACGTAATTGGACATCGTTTTGCAAAGCGTCATTTAGGATCATGTTGGCTAATGAAAACAAAGAACATGGAACAGGGAGAAAAAAATATCTGCAGATTGTTTTTGCTTGTTATTTGGAGCTGAGATTTCGAAGGCTGGAATGATGTGTCAGTAAATATGTGGTCCATTTAACTGAGTATGGTGTTTGAGTTTTTATTTTTTATTTTTTATTTTTTTATATATCGTGCGTCCCCTCATCTCGTAAGCGGCGGTCGGGAAATTGATAATGATAACAAACGGTTGATAACACTGCAGTAGCCTACGTGCAACACAGTAAAAAATGTTTTCAACGGTGACGCGTTTTTTTCTTTTTGTTAGTTCTTGAAGCCTCTAAAGAATATTAATACCCGGGAAAGACGTCAGGTAATGAAGTGGATTATAAAAGCTATAACTACCGTATTCCCAGTCGTTTTAATAATCTCCCCAAAACTAAGTAAAGTCTACTATGGATAGGAAGAAGAAATTTGCTGATATCGAAGCACAGGGCTTAAGGACAGTACACATCTAGAAATGGGAGGTAATATAAGATTGTCTTTTCTTGATGTGAGGCGGCTTTCTGTTATCTCTTCCTTATCGCATTGTTTTATTACACCTTAGTACTCTCTTGTCTGTCTTTAGGTGTTTTTAAATAGAAACCGATTCCTTAAATATCCTACACAATAATATGTTATGCAAAAGGTACGTGTCATATACGGAAATAAATTGATGAGGAAGAGGTTCTAATGAGCCTGCTAAGGGGAGGAGAAAATTGAAGCCCTTCCTTACGATGACGTCTTCTTGTTGTTTGTTGATGTTGCTACTAGACTATTTAAGTTAGCATGAGAACAGCCTAGTAGTCAAGGGGTTAGTGAAGCCTTTATCAAATTCTCCATACCAAGCTGCTTTTCCCAAGTTCAATGTAATCTTTTGGAGACAACAGTGATAAAATGGAATTGATGCAAGGATATTTGACATTAAAGATAACATTAAGCTAAACATGGAACCGGATACTTCTGAAAAAAAAAATTGAAGGTTAATGACACAAATAGGATACATTTTGAAAACATGATTCAAGAACGACATATTAGGGTTGATGATTTTGGGAGCGATAGAGAGATTACTAAGGTAAGGCAACAGATTAATGAGAGAGAGAGAGAGAGAGAGAGAGAGAGAAATGCATAATAGGTAAATAGACCCCCCAAAAAAAATCCTTTACTGAACCTTAAAAAAAAAAAAAGTGGACATCATCGTGTCAGGCAGCTCATACACAAGACGACAAATGAACACTTAAGTACCGGTAGCTGTGTGGCTGGAATAAGAAACTCCGTAACACCTCCTCCTTAGCGATTTAGGCTGTTGTTCATATTACACCTTGACATTCTCTTTTAAGTTATTTTTGCATTTCCAGTTTCGACGGACTTTGCCTCAGGAACGCCCAGGAGGATAAAAAGGCGTTACTTTGCAAAATAAATCGCTGAGGATTGGGTGTTACGAAATCTTCATTAGTCAGCAACAGTACAGTCCTGAGATGGAGTGAGAGAATGTGGTGGGCCGACTTTACGTTAGGGGAGGTGATGGTTTAAGTGGTTAGAGAACTTTTCTGCTGTTCAATACGGCGTGAGTTCGTGGGGAAGGAATTGTTTGATTATTTGAATTTCGTTAAGCATAATTTATTGCCTTCCACAAGACCCATTACTTTCGTAAGTAGAGTCATAAGATATTTTTTCCCAAGATCTTAGTTACGAGATGGTAGTGGCATTAAGTATTTTGCGTATTGCAGCCGTGATGTTTGTGGCGCAAGTAAAACAAACTGACATGCTGTAACCCAGAGACTCTTGCGACACCCCCAAGCCAGTCTCACCTACACTTTTACATCTCCTCCTCCTCCTCCCAGGCGCCCCTTGCAATTGATCCAGTTGCAGACTCTTATCCTTGCAACTCAAACTGCGTCGAAGGCCCTGTTTGTTGCGTAGACCAGTGGCTTTTGTGAGTGGGCCCCGTGCGTCTTGTCTTGTTTGTGACTTCAGCATTCAAGGGTTGTCGAGGGTGGTGGTGAAATTGAGGTGAAGAGGTGTGAAGTGGGAGGGAGAGAGAGAGAGAGGGGGGGGGGGTAGTCATGAAACTGAGAGCCGTGGCGTTGAGTTAAGATCATGGGATGTGAGGTGAGACTGGATCATGACAGTAGGAGGGAGATCATATTGGATAAAAAAAGGAAGTGAATGTGAAAACTGTGTCCCACAAGGAAGGAAAATTTTAAAAGCACAATAGAAGTGAAGCGAAAAGGGAGGAAAAATTTTAAATGAGAATAAAGTTTATGTGTTGGACGTCGTGACAGTAAAAGAAACTCAAGTGAAAGAAAAGGGAAGACGATGAACATTGAGAGAGAGAGAGAGAGAGAGAGAGAGAGAGAGAGAGAGAATATCAAGATCATGAAAGCTGCAGAGGTTGAGGATAAGGGCGTGAGTAAAGGGCATGTTAAATCGCTTTGTCATGAGAGGAGAAAGAAGGTCATGGCGAAAAGGGGGTAACTGCTTTATTTTCACTCATGGCTTTACTTACATGGCTTTACTTGTCTCTTGGCCATACAGGAACAGTGAGAAGATGCTGTTGCTTTATTGGTAAGAAGTTGCTTTAGAGTTGTCATCGTTTTATATAATGGAATAAATGATAATTGCTTTATTTCTAGCCTATTGCCTTACAGGAAGGATTAAATAAAGTTGCTTTGCTTCTCACAGCTTGATTTACCAAATTATTAATATACAGTACCTCTTTCTCTGTTTGGTTTACAAGAAGGATAAAAAGATGGCAGTTGCTTTATTCCTCTCTGTCTGTCTGTCTGTCTGTCTGTCTCTCTCTCTCTCTCTCTCTCTCTCTCTCTCTCTCTCCATTAACAAGACAGGAGCAGCTGTATTTCTCTTTCTCCGCTTTTCAGGAACGATTATAACACCCATGTAGAATATTTTACGAATCCTTGTGCTTCGTGAGTTGAGAGGGATTGCTCATACAGTGTTAGCCTCTGTCGCATCACCCCTGCTACCTGGAGTTTGACGTGTAAGCTTTCTCTACTCCCAGACACACATCATCATCAGGCTGTCTCAGGATACCCCTTCAGTACAGTGACCGCTTAAGAGTCTGTATGTTTAGTCCTGTTATTTCCAGACTGTTTTATCCGGCTGAGGAGAGAGCTTTGGATCTTGGGAGGTTAGATGTAGTTTTCGTTAACTCTTTCACTACATTTCATTAACCCCTTTGCTACTTTTCAGCCCTTTCACTGCCTTTAATTAACCCTTTCACTACGGTACCTTTCATTAACCCCTTCACTCCTTTCCATTAACTTTTTCGTTACTTTTCATTAACCCTTTCGCCACCTTTCATTAACCCTTTCACTACCTGTAATTAGCTTTTTCACTTCTCTTCATTAACCCTTTCACTGCTTTTCATTAACCTTTTCTCTCCCTTTCATTAACCCTTTTAGTCCTTTTCATTAACCCTTTCACTGCCTTTCATTAACCTTTTCACTACCTTTCATTAACCCTTTCACTACCGTCCATTAATCCTTTCATTCCTTTTCATTAACCCCTTCACCACTTTTCATTAGCCCTTTCACCACTTTTCTTAAATCTCTTCACTACCGTTCATTAACCCTTTCACTACCTTTCATTAACTCTTTCACAACTCTTTATTAACGCTTTCACTACTGTTCATTAACCCTTTCACTAACGTTCATTAACCCTTTCACAACTCTTTATTAACCTTTTCACTGCCTTTCACTAACGTTCATTAACCCTTTCACAACTCTTTATTAACCTTTTCACTGCCTTTCACTACTAATCATTAACCCGTTCACTCCTTTTCAAAATCCTTTCACTCCTTTTCCTTAACCCCTTCACTCTTTCTCATTATCCTTTCACTACTTTTCATTAACCCTTTCACTATTTATTAACCTTCACACTACTCTGGTGCTCTCTTAAATGAAAAAAAAAAATGTAATATTAGCCTCTCACTCACCTTTTCATTCATAAAATCTCCACTTCGATACACCCTTCGTCACCAGTGTCCCCTTGATACTAGAAGTGCTTACTGTCTAAACTCCCTCAGTCAGACCCCCATCTTTGTTTTTCATTCCTTCACCCTCCAGACGATTATATTTCGCCCAGGTGACTTTTTCAACCGGAAGGGTTAAGTATGACCTTTTCCCCCGTGTTGCTACTTAGATGCTCCTTTAAAACCGAGTAAGATCGCCAGGTAGCACTAAGAAGAATTAAGTATTGTGACTGATTTTAACCTCTTGCCCAGCTTCTGGCGTGTATGCTCTCCTTTCCCACACACACACACACATTTTCTCGCGTTATCAAGGAATGCTTGTCGTCTAACCTTCAGCCCGAGGAAGTCTTTATCATTTTTGTTCTCGCTGTCTCCGGACGATTGTATTTTGTTCATGGGAGATTTTTTTCTAACTCGAGGAGTTAGACTTCATTAACTCCTTCATCATGACGGATCTTCTATAGTTAGCCCTTTCATAGTGTTTTTTTTTTTTTCCCTTTAATTATACAACAATCAGACTCTTATATTTAGCTGCGGAAAGACCTCTAAAATGGGAGGAGATTACGAAGGCTATATCTCCAGCTAAAACTGTCTATCCCAAGGTAAACAAAGTCGTCTGGAGATAGCAAGAGTAAAGCAGAATATGTCATCCAACTGAAGGGGTTTAATATAGATCGTCAGAGGTTACAGAAAATATAAAAATAGTAAAAGATGAGGTCATGGTGGTGTAAGGGTTACCCTCTGACCCACCTTCTGACCTAAAATCTCTCCGGTGCCACACACCTCATGATCAGATTTCGCCTCCACATCATGCACGCTGCTCGGCTTGATGCACCGTTGAGAATCTGCTTTGAGTGTGAAATCATTTGAGAGCATCATACATATCCATCGTCTTAACCCCTTTAATCCAGTGACGCTTTTTTCCCTGTTATATTCCTGCTGTCTCGTGACGATTTTATTAAGTTTTCGGGAGACTTTTCGGAATCCAGTTATTAAATCTAGCCTTTATTAAACACCTTCACTGCTTGGGGGACCTTCTAAGCTGAATATTAAAGTATAGCAAGGATATACAAAAAAGAAAATAAAAAGGTCATAGAACTGAAGGAGTTAAGTTCAGACTTGGACAAAAGTTTTCATTTTTCACCTCTTCTGCTTCTCCCTTTCCACTGCTTGCCTATAGTCCGTAGCTGAGAAAGGGTTGATAAGCTTTTCTGCCCATAGCTGAGTTCCTTAAATATGATGCACAAGGGAGGAAAATGACGGACATACCCGGTGTGAAGCAAACGCAGACCAGTAGACGATTTTTTTTGTTTTCATCCTGACTGCACACCAACATTACACCATTCCTTCGGTCTAGTCTTTACCAGAATGTCCGCAGGTGACTTGAAGTTGTGCCAGATATTTACTTTTGTAGTCTTCCGCATTGCCATTGTTGTATAACTGATCTTCATTCGCTGCTGACCTGTAATTTCACACTCATTTTGCTTATCTGTTGTCATTTCACTCCGGTCGTATTCATGCCCCATTCTTGTCTCGATATTTACATCAATATTTACTTATTGGGAGATGATGATGTAGAGAGAACTTAAATTTCGTAATCATCAGTGATCATTTATTTACAGCAATGTTATACTCTTATTTGCTTCAAAAAATGTTGGCAGCATTTTTCTCCTTAACTGAAAAAGTACAAAATTATTTACGTCATTCATGGGTTTTCATTTGCTTATAGGTAAAAAAATATGGACACCTTATTTGAAGCTTAGTCTTTATCATTTGTATCTGCAAGAGATAGCTAATATAAAAAAATGTTACTTTTATCACTAGTATAATGCTGTTGACATACTGATAGGCAGAGCACCTTTATTAATTCACATGATGCTGGAAAGTTATCAGCTCATAATTTTTTCATGATGATTTATGTCGTGGTCTTCATAGGAAAGAAACTCGCTTTCAGATTCACTTAATAGCCTTGCCTTCTGAGGACCAAATGTAAACCTCCTCCGTAAGGCATTAGGATTTTTCAGTAACCCCGATCATGGCTCCTTTGCCCTTTACTTTCCCATCCTCGTGTTCGTGAGTCTGGTCTGTTGGCATTGCTGAAAACCTGTGCCAGCAACTCATGACAGCTCTGTACTGCTGATATTCATTCTGAGATTGCAGGCAGCACAAATTCACACAGGTTGACCCAAAAGAAACAGAACCAGTCGTGTGGCGCGCAAACTTGGTACCACACTTCTTTTTCTTTCTTTTTTTCTTTTTTTCTCTACATTACACCAGTAGTTCACACAGAGTTGGAAGTTCTGTTCTCTGTGTGACATAACATGATAAAGATTATAATGCGTATTGTCAAAACTGGCCCATTACAGGAATAATGGACATTTCTTACTAATTGGGGTTCTCAAAACTGCCAAAGGTTTTCCTGGCATCCGTCTGCACAGGTGTGTCCGTACAGTAGCCTATGCCGATTGCTGGAATTATGTAAGAGCAAAGGCTGATATTAAATGTGCTTACAGGCTTTGTGTTGTGTTGTACGTGAGGCTTTCAGTTGGGCTGGACTGTGCCTGACAATAACCCTTTCATGATCGAAGCAACTCTTGCATTCGTTATCAGAAAACTTCAGACGATTTACGCAGCTGAGTTAGCCCATATTTTCACTTTCATATTGCTCCAACAGCCAGAGCAGACGTTCAACCTCTTTTCCTTCATATCGGGCGTACGCTGACTAGGAATCCATTTGGAACAAATCTTACGATATCCTAGTTCTGCAGTGATCACTTCAGTGGCGTTGTCGACGCATTGCGAATCAGCAGCAAGTTGACGGACGATTATGCACCTGTCCGCACAAATGAGATTATCAACACGTTGGCCACTGGCATCAGGCACAATAGTTGCAGGTCTTCCACTACGTGCTGTGTCTTCATCGTTTCTCTTTCTCGAGATTTCTTCGAACATTGCTACCTCAAACGTTTCACTGCCATACTCTTCAGAAGTCTGTGGTGGATCTGTCTCTGGGAGTGCACCCCTCTTTTCGTCAGGAAGTCTTTTACATCTCTATGTTCTACTCGTAGCTTCGTATCCATGGTGATAGCTCGGTGTTTTGGAAGAAATTTACGATGATTAGACATTAATATATGCACATTTACAGTTTCAGCGTTATCGGTGAACTGCTAACCAAATTATGGTCCCTAAGACACTACTTTTGGTACTATTCTCGTTATATATATATATATATATATATATATATATATATATATATATATATATATATATATATATATATATATATTAATAATAATGTGTGTGTGTGTGTGTGTGTGTGTGTGTGTGTGTGTGTATGTATGTATGTATGTAATGTCTTTATTTTTTATTTTATGACTCAAGATCAAGTAATACAAACACACAGATTTGGGGATCCACTAATTTCAGACGATACAATACACATAATAAGCAACTAAAAGACGGGTGCAATGATATCCCCTGAATCACTTAGATTACGATCTTAAATGTGACCAGCCCGTAAGTTTCAATGCATCGCAAGTGTTTTTGTGAATCCAGGGGCAGTGTGTGTTGACGCGGGTGGAGGGGTAGATAGATGTAACGAGGGAGGAAAGTGGTGGTAATTTTAGCTGTGGGTTGCTGCACTTGACGCCAGATGGGGTTTGGGTGTTGTTGTTGAGAGGTTGACTTGTGGGGGAAAAAAAAAAAGTACCCACATTTGCACTGATGAGAGAGAGAGAGAGAGAGAGAGAGAGAGAGAGAGAG